>NC_059341.1:68743479-69067408 GCF_018350155.1 Leopardus geoffroyi
TCTCATCTCATGGCTTTCAATATGTTGTCAATTTCAAATTTATAACTCTAGCCCAAGTGTCTGGTGTCTCTGGACTCATATACCAAACTACTCGACATTTCTACTTAAATGTCTAATATGCATCTCAAGCTTAACATATCTAAACCAAATGCTAATTTCCCATATCCTGCCCCAACCCACCAGCCCTGCAAGCTCCCCCATATCAGTAAATGGCAATTTCATTTTTTCATTGCTTAGGACAAAACATCACCATTCCCTTTCTACGACATTCAATGTATTAATTAATCCTACTTTATCTACGTTAAAAATATATCTGGAATCTCACAACTTCTTATAAACTCTACCATTATCACCACTGTCCAAGCCACCATAATCTTATTTGCATCATAGTAATAAGGTATTAACTAGTCTATTTCCACACCTGTTTTAGTATTCAATCTAATTACTATACAGCAGCTAGAATGACCTTTTCGGAAATGTAAGGTCAGGTCCTGTTACATTACTGACCGATACTGTTCCATGACTTCCCAATTCAGAGTAACAAAGTACTACAGTGACTACAAAGCCCTCCTTCCTCTACCCAGCCTTTCTACCTTGTCTCTGGCCACTTCTCCCTCACTGTTTACTCTGCTTCAGCCACACCAGCTTTGTTACTTTTCTGGTAAAAGGCAGTGTCAAGAGTTCTGCACCTAGTTTTCTTCTACCTGGAATGCTCTTCTGCTGCCAGTTTCATGACTCCTTTTTTTTTTTTTTTTACTTTCTTTAGGTCCTACACTCATGTAGCCTCCATCAGAAAAGCCTCCCTGACTCAGTGTTAAGAAGCATCCACACCTCACAAGTATCCCCTCTACTCTATACTTTATCATACCTTTCTTTGTTCATTTGTTTTGTTTATTTTTTGTTATTAGCTGTTTCCTTTCCCTTGAGGGCAAGAAGATTGCCCTGTTCTTTGATAAGTCCCTCATGCCTAGAATAATATACATCTTAGAGTAAATTTCAATAAATATTGTTGAATGAAGAAATGAACGTCACAATAAGATTAGCTAATCTGTCTTGTTTGGCGAGGAAGTATTTTCTTAGAATGAACAATAAGCTATAAATATTAAAGACCTTAAGCAAAAGAAAAAAAAACATCCAAGATGTCTGGGTAACTTGCTTATGTTGTTACAAAATAAAAATTTTTGGGGTTTTTGTTGCTGTTGTTGTTGTTCTATCTAGGAGTCAAGAGAATTCAATGAGTTTAGCCTCTGTTATTCTGTTCTGTGAGGAATACTACCGTATCTCCAGACACAGCTAGAGTTGCTCATGGTCTAGCATTATCTACTGTGGGCCAGGGCTTGGCTCTGGAGACAGAATGGCCCATTAAATTGAGCAGCTAATGGGTGTAGGTCCAACAAAGAGAAGAGGCCATGGGGCAAAATTAAATAGGTAGGTAGTCTAGGAAAGCAAATCTCACAGGAATGGGGGTATTAAAGTAACAGTATTCTTGGCACGTGGATGGGACACAGAGAATGCAATCCAGGAATCAGTTTATTGGTGAGGAGTTCTTCCAGTGTTAATGACAGAAATCCAACTAAAAATAGAATTCTCACAAAAGGGCATATATTGGTTCATGTACCAAGAAGTCTGAAAGCACTGAAGTTATAGTTACAGCTAGACCTAGGGGCTAAATGAAGATATTAGTACTCTGCCTTGACCTTCATCTCTTGAACAGATTCATGCTTCATGGTAGGTCAGATGGCTTGCCCCATTTCATATCCCTAGCAAGCCCAGAGCCTATCAACCCCAATGGGTTTATTTCTAGAAGAAATATTCCAGGGAAGATTCTGCTTGCATGGGCTTGAACCTTGTACTTGTTCCTGAACGAGCCAGAATGTCCAGGAAAATGGGGGGACTTCACCAAGTCTGGATCATATTCCTTTCCCCATGATTCATGGGAAATAACCAGATTCACATGACCACAATGAGTTCCCTAAAGGAATGAGGGATTCTATTACAGAATAAAAAGTAGAGAAAACTGCATTGATAAAAACAATACATATCTACTGCATACATAGGCAATAAAAACTCAGAAAAACTGTCAGGTATTTGATGTGAGGGAATCTTTTTAATGTGAGGAAAGAAAAATGAATTCTTTATACATGCTAGGAATGACCAGATGATAAAGATACTAGTAAAGAAGGGACAGTATGCCATTGTAATATTTATTTTTCCCCAGAATATGTATCAGTAAAAAGCAATAATTGAATAACATCAGACTAAAAGGTAAAGGATGCGTTCTCAAAAAAGAAAAAAAAAAGATGAATTCTCTATAACCTTTTCTTTGTCTTTTACATAATTGGCAGGTAAAAATATGCTCTCCCAACATGGAATATTAGTTTAAAACTAGCTAATCTTAAGATGTCAGAGAAATGTCAGAATTATGGATTTTCAGTATAGTTGTTGAAAATATATTTTATGGCTTAAAAATGAAAATAAAATACAGACCTTTTCTATTATTTTACCATTTACCCGTGGCCCAATTTTTAAATTATAATTATAGAATTACCTTCTATATTTCCTGTACAAATCTTTATAGTATATATATATTTTTACTATTTCTACTTTTACATATTTCCTTTTACAGTTAATTCAGGGATGTTTCTCTTCCAGTGTAGGAGGCAAAGATATCTATATTGTGGAAGAAGGGGTTTGGGGTTATTGGCTGGCCATATATGCTTTCCTTTGAACTACTGTTTCTATCTAATGGGGAGTGGAAACATATACCGGGTGCAGCATTAATTAGATGTGGTTCGGTTCTAGAGCCAAACTGAATTTCTCTGAATAATGAAGAGTTGCTGAAAATAAACATTAATGATAAAGTCTTACTGACCAGGAGTTCTTACACTTTGTGAATCATTCTGCTTATGTCTGAGTCTTTTAAGAATTTAACATCCCTAAATTCTGCAGCCTTCTGTCTCACTTCTCTCTTCAGTACCCAAATAATAGAAGTTTGCATTTCTCTCTCTTGTTTGATTTACAGGAAATAGTGTCTTTTTTATTAAGTTTCCTCCCCCCCCCCCCCCAATATTTCTTGGTAACTTTCAGGAATTTTTCTTGTTCTACAAATGTTTCTTGTATGTCACTTGGCGTCTTCAATTCGGGCTGCTTCTCTTGGCCTCTATATAGATCACTGCTTGCCAGGTCAATATTATTCCTCCAGGACCCTGAAGCTCTCGTAAGTGTGAGAACACGTCCATCCAATAATTCCTTAAAGCTTACTGTTTCACAAAGTTTTACACAAAGGCCTGAGAATAGAAAAAGCTACACTGTATACCGGGGAAGGGACCCATGGAAATCCCACCATTCCCTTTTCTACCATATAGAAGACCTAAAAGTTGCTGCAATCCATGTGCCAAGCCCCTCTTCCAGGGCACTGCAAGTTGCCACTCTGATTTCTTTTCCATGATCATGTTCCTCTCCACTGGGCCCTTCCACCTCAAAGTCCAGACATACAAACTCAAGAGATATTACGCAGAGCATTTAGTACTTTATACACAAAAATTCTCCTTTCTGGAACAGGATTGACTTTACAGTTTCATATCTAAAAGTCCTCCTCAAAGAGTTTCCCAGTCCACACTCAGTCACATATACAATCTTCATGAAGAGATCAATTGTGCTTTCATATCAAAAGGCACATGCCAAGTAGTAGTTTGTCCTGAAAATATTATTTAAGAGGAGAAGTCAGTAAATATATTTTAAGATAATAAATTGCATTTTGGAAATGAAAGTATAAAACTTAAGACTCTCTGGGGGTGTAAGAGAGAGGAATGTACTCTTGTTCCCATGAATACACCTTTGTTCCTCTCTAAGAATGATCCCGACTTTCAAATATGCAGATGCATCACTGTGAATTTAAGGAGCCACAGTGGAATCTCCAACCCTTTCTATAGGCCGTTTCTAAAGTTGCCATGATTTGGAAGTCTGTGGAGCAGAAAGTGAATTGCCAGAATCTATGTTTGCAAGCGGTCAGATTATTTTGTAATAGTTCTACGTTGATATAATTATGAAAATGTGTGACAAGAATGCTTCCTTTCCTGAGGGTTGGCGTATTCACAGTAAATTGAAAGAATAGCACCATCAAGATGCAATGCAGAAGACGGCGCTACTCTCCAAGAGAGACGGGATTCTTCTGCCAAGCAAGGTTTCTGTAACTTTTTAAAAATTTTTTTTTTCAATGTTTATTTATTTTTGGGACAGAGAGAGACAGAGCATGAACGGGGGAGGGGCAGAGAGAGAGGGAGACACAGAATCGGAAACAGGCTCCAGGCTCTGAGCCATCAGCCCAGAGCCCGACGCGGGGCTCGAACTCACGGACCGCGAGATCGTGACCTGGCTGAAGTCGGACGCTTAACCGACTGCGCCACCCAGGCGCCCCTGTAACTTTTGACTAACGGGTATATAACAAGCAACCGGTGGAAAGACACCTGATGTGTGGATGAAACTGTGAGATTGAATGATGGTTTTACTGAGAAATGTAATAATTTACTTTTTAAAGTTTATTTATTTATTTTTGACAGAAAGAGAGAGCAGAAGCGGAAGGGCAGAGAGACAGAGAGAGAGGGAGAGAGAGAATCTCAAGCAGGGCCCAACACGGGCCTCGAACTCACCAACCATGAGATCATGAACTGAGCCGAAATCAAGAGTCAGTCACTTAATCGACTAAGCCACCCAGGAGCCCCCATCATTTACTTTTTTATTCAAGGCGCATGTTTTGAGTACATGCTATTTGTAATGTTCTGAATTGTAGAAGATATAAACAAGAAATGCCCTCAAAAACGTAACAGTTTATCAACATTGTGTACAGACGCATACTCATGCATGCACAAGGGACTGTTAAATATGCTAACATATAATACATGTAATAAGGAAAGGCAGAAATGATTAGGCAGTTCAGAAGACAGCCATTCTGGGCAGAGAATTAGAAATAGCAAGGGAAATAATTTGACTGGAAAAACAGTACATGCAGATGAAAGGAGGAATGTGAGACTGGGAAGATAAGTTGAACTGGACTTGGAGGCCTCTGAATAACACACAGATATGCTTGTACATTATTTCATAATAGTGTTCTACCAAAAGCTTTAGAACCAGAGAGTGACGTGCTTTGGAAGTCAATCTATCGGTTGGTGTGGAGAAGCTAAGGTTAGAATGGAGGAAGATAATGAAAAGTCTGGGGGAAAAATGGCCATACTAACAGCTGGTTCTTGAAATTTGTCATACAGCTATTATTAATGAATTTTTCATGAGGAAAAGTAGTTTGACCTTTAAGCGTCTGCATTTAATGTTTATCTGGGCTTATGTAAGTTATTCAGGTAAAACTATTCCAGATGTTTCACAATGTTTACTAAAGTTTCTTCCTGGTATTTGCAAATATATTGCAGTAATGTGATAAATGCTTAGAAGTGGAAGAAAGAGAAATCTGCCCTTTACCTCTCTTGTGTCAGACATATGGTTTGTGGCTGGATGGAGCAGTGTCTAGAGCCCCTGAAAGCACAGAGCCAACCACATCTGGGCTGTGTGAGAGAATGGGGTTCTTAGGAACATATTTGCTATTTTTTCTTTTTGCTCCTAACTCTTTTCATGTTGAACAGTTTAACTGATCTAGCCTTTGGAGAGTTAAGAGAGTGTCGGGAAGACGGGATTCCAAGCTGCCTCTGGAGACTTGTTATGAAAAACAATGATGTGGTAGCTGAAGGAGGTTTTTTTTATTACACCGTATTTGGTAAATAATGTGGTTAGCATTCATGCCAGCAAGAGTAGAAGAAAAAGTACATCATTCTCCAGCACTGATTCTTCTTTATCCATTCCCTCATTTATCCAGTAGAAATTTCTGAGTGCCAAGCACACATTAGCATGCTAAAGTCTGGGGAGGTTGTCAAGAACTCCAGCTTAGGGCGCAATTGGCAGTACAACAGCTAAGGGGACATGGGGACAGGAAATAGCATGGTGTGTGCAGGAATGGAAAGTGCCGGAAAGTGCCAGGGAATGAGACTGATTAGAAGGCAGAGACCAGATCATGGTCTGCTTTGCATAAATCATTAAAAGGTCTGGAACTTACCCTGAGCAAGTGTGATTCTCTTGGATGGCTATTTCATGTACTCAAAACTTGAAATGTATAAACAACATACTTACAAACAAAATCTGTTCTGGTTGGCATTCCTTTGATCATTCTCTGAATTTGTATATGACTCACTCAATATTGATACAATAAAGAGAGACATTTGCTAGAGCTAGAGCTCTCCGCTGTGCCAGATCTGTGGGTGACTGGTTTAGGCCCTACATGTGAAGCTGGGCAAGTTGAAGGACTTTTCAGTGGAGGATGTTTTTTGGTCAGAGCAGTAACATCGGAGCATGAAATTTAGATTGTGAAATATGCTGTGGAAAAGAGGTCAGGAAGCCTCCTTAATTTGCTTAAGTAGAAGAGTTTAATTCACGTGCAGGGCTTCAATATTTGGCTTATAGCACTCAACAAATGTTAGCTACTAATATTACTTAATATGATTTAATTTTCTAAAAGAAAATTAGAGTAGGAGGAAATAAAGATTGTAAATGTGGAATATTATTGCTTATTAATATAGCATGAAGGTATCCCAACTGATACATTCGACCAACACTTATCAGCACATCCTCTGTGCCAGGCACTGATTAGGCTGTTGGGACACAGCAGGGATCAAAGGGGGACAAAAAAGCTCTGCTTTGGGGATGTTGTACTCTGGGTATTTGGCTTAGGCTTTGGAGTCTGGAGCCAGGATTATGTGATCGACTTCCCAATCTGTGGGTCCTATGTTGGCTTTTCTCACCTCCTCCTGCAAAGTCCGGTGAAGAGGATGCTGGTGAGGGGCAAGATAATGGCTAGAAGGGAAGGCAATGGCCCAATGGTTATCACCTGAGTGCAGGGCTCATTACTCTTCTGGCTGCTGCTTCTGGATCCCCGAGGTCAGCGCTCACCCCTACTTCACAACACTGTTGACTTCTCCCTGTGCCGAGTGGTGGTCCTTTCAGGGTATGTGATTCTTTCTGGGTAAGGATGTTGCTCTTGCTGCATGGTGGGTACCAGTACAGATGAGTTCAATTTTGTACTGAATGCTAATCAATTACCAGATCAATTATGACTAAGAAGATTTTGAAGCATGTTTTTCTAAGCAGCCTGACCTAATCTATCATTGCCAAACTGATACTTACCAGGAAAGAAAGAATGTCTTTTTTCTTTTGTTTAAGCTATATGCTAAAAGTGGGAGTAGATGATGTTAAGAGAATGAAGAGTTTCCAGGTCTAAAAATATCTTAATTATTGTTCAAACCATACTTTTTCTATGTAAAACTAAAACCTTGCTTTGAAAACTTCTAAAAATTTCACGCATACATCTGTGAAGCTTGTTAAATTGATTCTGCTTAGTAATGATTCTTTGTGGTCTGTATCGATGTCAAAAACTTGCTACAGCACTGCTCTACAGAGCCATTCAGCCCAAGCACCTAAAAAGAACTCTTTTTGGTGTCTTACTATCTTTTTACCCACAGGAATGTGGGGTCAATTATATTAATGACTCTGAAGTAGTTCTTAAAGCAAGAAGTATATTCAGGCTTTCAGGGTTAAAGCGTGGTGTTTGAAATGGTGTGGATAGATTCAAATAATTATTTTTAATAATTATTAAAATTATGCACACACACACACACACACACACACACACACACAGTCTTCTGCTAATAATTAGGCTTAATTAAGACATCCAGTAAAAGAACAGGGGACTCAGAACAATTGGTTTGTGATAACAGAATGACAAGTGTTATCTACTTAGAAAATGGCTTCACTAAATGTAAATTAACCTAAATGATACTCTTTTGGGGGAGTTGGGATAAATAGATTGCTAAGTCATTAGATTTACATATATTACTGTGTACTACTTTCCTCAAAATTTTTGACAAAATGTCTCAAGGTATTGTTGACAGATATCCCCAGAACAATGTATATTGGATGACAATACAGATTGGAAAATTTTAAAAATAGATGAACAATTGTTTCCAAATATATTCATTCTAGGAAGATATACCTTAAGGGATCTTCTTCTATTTAACATTGTATCAAGAACATAGTGACATAAGCTATCTTGCCAAATCTGTTAATTAAACAAAACTGGAAGAGAAAGGTAATACAATCAAGATTATAATACAATCAAGATTCCAGAGAATTGTCCAAGAACTCAACAGTCCAAAAGATTGCAACTAACAATGTGATAATAAAGGAAGATTAAAGTTTTGCATTTGAATAAAAAATGGTTTTTACTTTAAAAAATAAAGCATAAGGTGGGGGGTACCTGGCTTCATAGAAGTCTATATGGGAAAAGAAAGGGAGTTTTGGTAAACTGGAGGTATAAATATCTCATGACTATTAATATTGTATACACCAAGAAAGGCAGTATAATTTTCATCTTCAGTGGTCGTGATACATCTGGGGTATGATGTTTAGTACAGATGGTCCCCAACTTAAGATGGTTCTGCTTACAGTTATTTGAATTTATGATGGTGTGAAAATAATACGCATTCAATAGGAGCTATACTTTGAATTTTGAATTTGGATCTTTTCCTGGGCCAGGGATAGACAGTATGATACTCATTCATGATGTTGGGCGGGTGAGCCATGGCTCCTGGTCAGACATGTGATCGTGAGAGTAAACAACCAATACACTTACAACTACTCTGTACCCATGCCACTGTTCTGTTTTTCACTTTCAGTACAGTATTCAGCAAATTATGTGAGATATTCAATACTTTATTATAGAATAGTTTGTGTTATCTGATTTTGCTCAACTATAGATAATGTAAGTGTTCTGAGCATGTTTAAGGTAGGCTAGGCTAAGCTACGATGTTCAGTAGGTTAGGCATATTACATGCATTTTCAGTTTACAATTTTTTCAACTTACAATGGGTTTGTTGGGACATAACCCCATCATAAGCTGAGGAAGATCTGTACTTGATGTAATATTTTAATGGAAACATCTGCAAACAATGGGTTCTTCAAAAGAATGAAAGTGATCCAGTGAAAAGACTGGAAACCATCTAATGTGAGGAAGCATTAAAAGATCTGGGAATGTTTAGACTGTAGAAGAGAGTGTGTGCAAAAGAAATGCCAATTGTAATCAAATATATAGAGCAATGATACATAGATAGAAAATTAGATTTATTCTATATTGGTCAAGAAGACAAATCTAAAATCAGTAAGTGAAAATTATAAAGAGGCTTTTGACACAATTTAAAAACTTTTCCATTCATCAGAATTGTGATCAAAGAAATCTTAAGATGAAAAGTCCCTTATCACTAGAAATTTTCAGCTAGAAATTACACAACCATGTGTTCAAAGCTGTGAAAGAAAGTATTCCGATATTGTGCAGAGGTTTGAGTGTTGAGCTCATTGGACTCTTAACAACATTCCAACTATATTTAAAAATTTGGAAATTGTTTAATATTTTAATTTCCATATTTTGATATACAGTTCTCTGGAGGAATCTCCTTTAGTTAAAAGTATTTATTTTTTTATTGAGGGGTAATTAACTTTTAAATCAATTTAAAACTTTAAAAAATTAAACCCACAGAAGATGTAAATGCAAAATGGATTCCACTACTCTCTTCAACTCTTTCAATGATGACAAAGTGAATTTTTTTTTTCTTTTTCAGCTTGGTATGACCAAGCAAGCTTACATTGAAATTATGCAAAGTAGTTATTTCCAAATAAAACCACCAGTTTTTCTTTAACCAACACACTCAGCATGCCTTAATTTCAGTTTACATATGTAAAAGGCTTTGGTCTCTACTCGGAAATACTCTATTTTTTTTTTCTTTTCTCTTTTTTTGGAAACTACTTATTTCTTCCTTATAGAGAATCAAATTTGCTATCAAAATTACAACCCTAATTTCTCCCATAGGTCTGTTTGCTAGGAGCATTTTATAGCTGCACCCTATGTCTGGTCACGTGCACCTCCTCTTTGGATTCACTTAGAGATAGGCCACAGCCAGATAACTTAAGGTCTTTCAAACCATGGGAAAAAAAAAATTGTTTTTCCTTCTGGGAGCTGGAAAGCTATTAGGAGATTTTTGAGAATAGGGATGGCATGATCTATTTTCACTGGAAAAGTATCATTCTTTCTATAGCTGAGTGGTGAAATGATGGCAGATGGCCAAGGGGAGGCAGGCAGCCAGGGATAGTTATCAAGTCAGAACTGACTGTAGCTCAGGCTGGAGGAGAAGTTAGGACTAGGGGTGTAAGAAATGTTAGGATTTAGGATACACTGTGTTTTAAAATATATGTATCAGACATTTAACTGTTATGAGAACATCTTGTACTACATAAAAATTGGAATTTGGTCTTTGAAAATATTATTTCATGGCCTCTCTGATTTGGTAATTACTAACATGAGGGAAGACTTAAAAGGACAGGGTATTATACCAGTGAGCATTTCTGCAATAGAACTGAGAACAGGTTTGCTTTTCTTGTCCCTTTTTTTTTAGGAAAAGAAAGAAAAAGGACTCCTTAACACTAAAGAAGTTACAGAGGCAGATAAAGTTTTAAAGGTGTGGTTTTTACACGTGTTCAATTAGTTATTATTGTCTTTATTTTTCCTAGATCATACACACTTAAGAATCATCTGCATTGCCATCTTGTTGGATAAATAAATGACATGACAGATTCATGCATTTTTCTGAAAATGTAAGACCTTTGGCACACAAATGGAAAAGCATTAATAAAGCAGGACAGCCTCACTACCATTAGTCTGCCTTTCCTGTTAGTTCGTGGTAAATTTGGTGGTTTCGAATTCCCCAGTATAATAAGTGTATGCTATATAATTGTTTTGGTCTAAATTCCTCATTCGAGTTAAGAATTCATGTTCTCAACAGAAAATCTGTACCTCAGTTCTTCAGGTACCCATTTTGTCCAATATCCCAGCTCTTTATTTAGGTTGTTTAGTTGGATAGACAGCAGGGAGGGGCGTGGTGAATCTATTAAAGTAGCATTTTTCCTGTCTCATCATAACCAATGGCTACACAAAAACTTGGAGTCTACCTGGAGAAACCCCTACGTACTGACCATTTGACAGATTTTTTTTCTTTACCTTTTGACAGGGGAGTGAATATTTGTCTTGAGTTTTCATAGTTTTGGAAATAATGCAAGATTTATGTAACTGGGGTTTTAAGAATAAAATGGAAAATTACTTGGCTACCATTGGGGATTGTTATAAATAAAGGAGTTTGTGAGTGTGTGCTTACTTACTAGAATGAATGCACAAAGGTTTTTTTTGTTTGTTTGTTTTTGGGTTTTTGGATTTTTTTAGTATAAGCTGCAAGATTTCATTTGGCACTGCTCCTAGAATGTAAGGGAAATTTAGAAGCAGCTAGAGTTGCCCTCCTTTTCACTTTTGTTGAGATTGATGCCTGAGGCTGGATAGAATACAAATTTGTGCTACTCCGTCTTGTAACTGGGAACATCCTGTTTACTTAGGCAAAATGCACACGTTATTGTGTTGATTTGATTCTTTGCATAAATGATGAGAGCAGGAAAGTCAGCACAACAAAAGAGGAAAGAGAAAAGGATTGTTGACTTGCTGAACTTGAGCACTGCTGAACTCCAGTAAGTTGTAGTGAAGTGATGTGAAGTAATTCAGAGGATGGTGGAATTGGAGGCCAAATATCTGGATTTGAATCACAACACTGATGCTCATTAGAATTATGGCCTTGGATGAGTTATTTGCTTTCTCCGAGTTTCATTCTCCTTATTTGTAAAAATGAGGGTACGGTGCCTATCTTAAAGATTTGTAATGAAATCCTGACTCAAAAGGAGCTTCGTTGAATCTGAGAACTTTGTTCTTCCTTTATTCCAAGTTGCCTGGCTATGCTGTACTTTATTATTTCTGAAGGTTTTGCCTGAACTATTTAGCAATAATGCTTCGCAGTACCTCCAAGACAAGACAAAGTTAAAAGGAAGTCTAATGAATGGGCTGTAGATTTATTTTTGTCTATCTTCTTTTCCTAGAAGTTTCTCCTAAAGATTTAGACAGTATACATCTTGTTTTACTCCTTTGGTGGTGGCCTGTACATTGAAAATTGTCTTTCAACCAATTTTATTTAATTATCAATGTTTAAAGCTATTGACATCTGCTACTTTTGTTCCTATTTTTTTTTGTTTCTGTTCTAGATACCTTTTGTTGTTCACTGTCATATATTTTACTTTATTGTTTTTTTTTTTAAATGTTTATTTTGAGAGAGAGAGAGAGAGAGAGAGAGAGCATGTGTGGATGTGACAGGGAAGAGATGCAGAGAGGGAGGGAGAAAGAGAATCTCAGGCAGGCTCTGTGCTGTCAGTGCAGAGCCCCACGCAGGGCTTGACCTCACAAACCATGAGATCATGACACAAGCCAAAATCAAGAATTGGACGCCTACCAGACTGAGTGACCCAGCCAGCCAGTATATAAGATATACTGTCAGATATTTTATAACAGCTTATTCCAGCTTTAAAAAAGTTATTACCCAGATATATTTTTGAGGCACATAAAATGTCTAACTGCTTTTTAAAATAGGTGGAATATTATGATTAAAAATAAAAATAATTATAAAAGTGAAGATGTCTTTTCAGATTATAGTTATACTTTGATACTTATCATTTCTATAGTTCTAATGTTCTGTCCCTAGGGTGATGGTGGAGGAGGTCATCAAGAGGATATGATCACCAGTTGACCCTCAACCTGGACTCGGGCAATCAGAGGCTCCTTACCCCTTTTCCTGTCCTTGGAAAGTACATTCTGCCCACCATTCCCACTTTAGGGTAAGTTTCAAGTGAAAAAGGACTTCAACTACCACCATTTTGACCTCAAACTTTCTACTTGATTAAGTTCTTTTTCCTAAAATATCTCTTAACTCAGGCAAGGGACCCTGTGAGCAAAGCATCCCTTGATGGGAGAAACTACCCTCTCAAGCAAAGAGGACTGCCCTGAGCCAGCAAGACCCCATGATTAATTCCAGGACAATAATCCACTTGACTTTCATTTCCCATCTGCACTGATCTTTGTCTACAGTTTCTTTCTATAGACCTGGAAGAATTTTGGGCGCTTTGGAGACAGTCTTTGAGACATTAGTCCAGTCTTCCCGGTGTTGGCCTCCCTGAAAGAAATTCCTTTCTTGTTTCAGCACCACTGTTCTCTCTGCCTTTGGATTTTGTCAGTGGTGAGTTGCCGAATCTGGTCTGTTTGGGACCCCCAGAGCCAGGCGCTCTTGCACATCTGTGTCCTGGCTATACAAGGACACAATCTCGAGAGAACAATGTGTTGTTGAGACCATCTCAACTAAATTATGTGGCTTAACCCAGTTAAGGGCTCTTTATAAACTTTTAAGATTCTAGCAGGTAGAGGCAGAGATCCATCTGTCTTGTGGCTGCCTAAAACACATCTCACAGGTAAGTTCCCTTGCGTATTAACCTGCTACCTACTGATCCGGAGTGGCCTCCCTCCCTCTTCTGTCTCTCTTTGCCTTCTCTTTCAGATTTGGAGGGTAGGCAGTTCCAGAGGTTGTAAACAACAGATAATGTATCCAGTCACTCTACCTCTCCCTCCTGCCTGAAAGTCTTTGTTTTAGCTCTGATTTCCCCTTTCTTAATTCATGTATATTAATCCATTTTTGACCATCTTTACATCTTGTATTTTCCCCCTCATAAGGATTCACAAGTAGTATACTTTATGAGACCTGAATTTCTAAAATTTATATCTTTTGCCCTTGAAAAGGAATAGAAAAATGGATCTGACTCCAAGAAAGAAAGCAAAGAGAGAATCAGTGAAACTCAGCATCAGGATGAGGTGCATTTATTTATATGGTGGTTAAGACTAAGACTAGCAATTTTTTTTAGGTAGCCTCCACACCCAACGTGGGGCTTGAACTCACAACTGTTTTGTTATAGTTATTGCTCTGAATAGGTCCAAGAAATTTCCAGTGTTGTATGTTTATTTAGCGAGGACAAGAACAGAGAGGACAAAGTTATAAGTATACTTCTTGATCCACAGTGGTGAAGCGGTAGCAAATCAAGTAGGATGGTGGGCAAGTCTTGGGGCATAACAGAGAAAAGGGCAGAGAAATGACCCAGGGTATAATCCCAGGAGAATTGTTCTAGAATGAGACTACCAGATCATTCTGTGATAGTCTGCAACATAGCTCCTCAAAAATGTCACCAATTCATAAACAATTTCCTAGTAACAATATAAACTCTTGAAATGTCATTAATACTACAAAAAATAGCAAATGTCCCCTGCTCTACTCTTCCTACTCCCAATTTCTGTTTTTCTACGGCTAAATTTTTAACTCTTGTAATTACTTTTTCTGGCCTTTATTGCCACAACCATGTTGTATGTTTATTCTACAAAACATCTACTTGTCTACATGTCATTTTCAAAATATCTAAAGATGAAGACTGACCACTCTTAATGTTTCATTCTGAACCTTCTGCACTCTTTCCTTCCCTTTCTTTTAAAACCATTTAACTAGACTTTTTACAAAGTAGAAACTCTTATTATGTTCCATGATGACATTTCCTTTGGTGAATATATTCACACCCTCTGTAATTAATAAATATTGTGTATATTTATGACACATGTATATAGATATATTATATTCATATGATACATTTTTATATTATATTTATATAGTACATTTTTTGGAAGGGCATCTGGAATCCTCTGTTGTCCCACTTAAAGGAGGACTTAATTCTACCTTAGCCTATTGCACAGCTGGCTTCCTTGTCCTTTTTTAAAAATTTTTTTTAATGTTTATTTATTTTTGAGAGAGAGAGAGACAGAGTGAGAGTGCGTTAGGGGCAGAGAGAGAGGGAGCCACAGAATCCGAAGCAGGCTCCAGGCTCCGAGCTGTCAGCACAGAGCCCGATGTGGGGCTTGAACTCATGAACTGCTGTATTGTGACCTGAGCCTAAGTCAGGCGATTAACCAACTGAGCCACCCTGGTGCTTCATGGCCTCCTTGTCCTTCTTTTGCACCACCCCTAGAAGTCCTCTATATTTATTTCTCTTTTCTGTTTGATCCTTTGTTTCCTATATGCTACATATTGTTCTATGTTGCCATAGAGGTGTCACTGCTTCTAGGATCGACAGAAAACATAAATTTATAATGACATTTTTTATTTCAATGGTATACCACATGATCATTCTTTGCCTTTTTCCCATTCCATATTTTCATTTCCTTCTTTCACAGTATCAATGTTAACTCTCAACAATATTAACCAACTTTTTCATTTGCTCAATCCTACAATACGTGTGAGATAGGATCAGAATTGATATGGTTATAACAGATTCAATGCAGTCCTTACCAAAACTCCAGTGGTATTTCTCATAGAAATATAACAAACAATCTTAAAATTTGTATGGTACCACAAAGATCCCTGAATAGCCAAAGCAATATTAGGAGAGAAAAACAAAGCTGGAGGCATTATACTCTCTGATTTCAAACTATACCGCAAAGCTATAGTAATCAAAGCATACAATATCAGTATAAAAACACATTGATCAATGGAACAGAATAGAGATCCCAGAAACAAACCCATATATATTTGGTCAATTCATTTACTGCAGAGGAGGCAAGCATATACAGTAAGAAAAGGACAGACTCTTCAATAAATGTGCAGAGAAAATTGGACAGCTACAAACAAAAGAATGAAACTAGACTATCATCTCATAACATACACAAAAATTAACTCAGAGTGGATTGAAGGCTTGAATGCCTTGAAACCATAAATCTCCTAGAAGAAAACATAAGCAATGAACTTCTTAACTTCAGTCTTGGCAATGATTTTTTGGACCTAACTACAAAAGAAAAGGCAACAACAACAACAATGACAACAAAACAAAAATAAACACATGAGACTGCATCAAACTAAAAAGCATTTGTCCAGCAAAGAAAACCATCAACAAAATGAAAAAGCAACCTACTGAATGGGAGAAAATATTATAAATTATATACCTAATAAAATGTTAATAGGGGCACCTGGGTGGCTCAGTCAGTTGAGCGTCTGACTTCGGCTCAGGTCATGATCTCACAGCTTGTGAGTTTGAGCCCCGCATTGGGTTCTGTGCTGACAGCTTGGAGCCTGGAGCCTGCTTCGGATTCTGTGGCTCCCTCTCTCTCTGCCCCTAACCCACTCACATTCTGTCTCTGTCTCTCTCAAAAATAAATAAACATTAAAAAAATTTTTAAAAAGTTAATATCCAAAATATATAAGGGATGCATACAACTCAGTAGCAAAAAACCAAACAATCAAAAATGGGCAAAGGACCTGAACAGATATTTTCCAAAGAAGACATCGAGATGGCCAACAGGCACAAGAAAAGTTGCTTAATATCACTAATCATTAGGGGAATGCAAATGAAAACCACAATGCAATACCACTTCATACCTATTAGAATGGCTATTATAAAAAGAAAAGAAGAAAAGAAAAGAAAAGAGAAGGGTTGGGGAGGATATGGAGTAAAGGGGACCTTAGTACACTGCTGGTAGGAATGTAAATTGGTGCAGCCACTATGGAAAACAGTGTGGACTTTCCTAAAAAAATAAAAATAAAAATATAACTGCCTTATAATCCAATAATTCCAGTACTAGATATTAATCTGGAGAAACAAAAACACTAATTTGAAAAGATATATGCACCCCCACTAAAGCATTATTTACAAAAGCCAAGATATGGAAACAACTAAAATAACCATCACTCAATGAATGAGTAAAGAAGATGTGAGATACACACACACACACACACACACACACACACACAATATGGAATACTACTCAGCCTGAAAAAAATAAAATCTTGCCAGTTTGACAACATGGATGGATCTTGATGGAATTATGCTAATAAATCAGAAAAAGAAAATACCGTATGATTTCACTAACTTGTGGAATAAAAAAACCAAAATAAGTGAACAAATGAAACAAAGCAAAACTCATAAATACAAAGAACAGAACAGTGGTTTCTAGTAGAGAAGAAGTTTGAGGATGGATGAAATGGGTTAAGATGTACAAATGTCCAATTATAAAATAAATAAGTCATGGAGATATAATGTACAGTAGAGTGACTATAACAGTAATAATGTAGTACAAACTTGAAAGTTGCCAAGAGAGTACATTTTAAAAGTTTTCATCACAAGAAAAAAAATTTGTAATTTTATATGGTGACAGATGGTGACTAGACTTATTGTGGTGATCATTTAGCAGTGTATATAAATATAGAGTCATTATATTGTGCACCTGAAACTAAATGATATTAGATGCAATTATACCTCAATAAAACCAAAACCCAAACAAACAAAATAATTGATACAGTTATGGAAAATATACTTACTAAAATGCCTTTAATATTTGATTTTATTTCTTTTTTTAAATACAGATTGTGGATATATAAAGTATCCTGTTAAAAGTTATGCTGGTTAGGTCTCCCCATACCATTTCAGTATGATTATATAATTCATTTGGGTTCATTTGTTTTTGATTACATAAGGTTTTAGTTTTTTTTCTTTTATTTTAGTATTTAAATATGGAGAATCTTGATGTGCTTCTAAAACCGAACTACCAAACCAAAATGTAAACCAGGCATATATTACTCTCAGCCATGTATCTTTCTTGGCTCCTGCTCCCCTGAACTCCTTGCCAGTAACCAATTTCATTTTCTGACATCTTTCCTGTTTCTTTTTGCAAAGGTGAGCAATATGCCCACACGCTAACATAGAATATATCATATACTGATTTGCACTTTGCTTTTTAAATTAATGTATCCTAAAAATCACCCCATATCTATTCTTACAAGTGTTCCCTATCCTTTTTACAGCCATGTAGTCTGCCACTATGTGGATGTACTTTAGTAGACCAATCCCTCTGGGCATTTAGATGGTTTGCAATTGTTTTTATTTAAAAACATTTTCTTAATTTATTTTTGATAGAAAGAGAGACAGATCACGAGTGGGGAAGGGCAGAGAGAGAGGGAGACACAGAATCCGAAGCAGGCTCCAGGCTCTGAGCTGTCAGCACACAGCCCGACATGGGGCTCAAACCTAGAAACTGCGAGATAATGACCTGAGCCCAAGTCGGATGTTTAAACGACTGAGCCACTCACCTAGGCACGCCAGATGGTTTCCAATATTTTGTCATTACAAATAATGTGTGACATATATATTCCTACTGTTTTAAACATATCTTCCTAGAAGTGGGATTTCTGGTACAGAACATAAATGCATATATTTTTGTTAGATATTGCCAAATTCTCCAGAAGAGTTATACAATCTTGCACTCCAGTAGCAAGGCATGAGAGTGTCTATTTCCCCTAGCTTTGCCAACAGAGTTCATTATTAAGCTTTTGAGTTTTTACCAATCTATCATGAGAAATGGTAACTTAGTGAGATTCTAATATAAATCTCTTTATTATAAATAACATTATAAATAACTCTTTATTATAAATAATTGGACACCATTCCATGTGTTTAAGGATTGCATGATTTTTGTGAATTTATCTATATTCATGTCTTTTGTCACTTTTTCTATAGAATTTTGATTTTTTTTACCTAGCTTAAAAAATACTTTTTTATATGCTAGTTATATTATCCCTTTACCTGTTGATATGTGTTGCACAAAATTTCTGTATTTGTTGTTTTGTTTTTTTTAAATTTGATAACTTTCACTATGTCTTTTATGGAAATTATTCTATTGTCTATCAGACAATTTTGACAAATTTTACTTTTCTAATGATTTATTAATTATCAATTTTATCTGTTTTCCATTTTTATGCAAGTGTGAAAAACTGGTTTCTGATTATCTTATATTACATATGTATATATAATATAATATACATATTAATATAATATACATGTATAATGTAATATACATTTCTTCCTATCAATAGTTATGTCTCCCACGTAATTTCTTCTTCTTTTAAAAACATATTCATTTAGCTAGTATTTTGTCTATTTTGTTGATTTTTTTAAGAGTAGGTAGGAGTTGGATTTAATTTAATAGACTCTTTTCTGTTCCCTATGTAATTAATCTTCATTATGCTTATTTTGGCTTATTTTTGTTTGAATTTTTTTTAAGTTGGGAATTTAATTTATTTAATTTTTATCTATCTTTCTATTGCTATGGAGTGAGAATCAGCATTTTTTTGTAAAGGTCTTATAAATATTATAAATTGTAGGTTTTGTGAGCTATATAATCTCTGTCACAACTATCCAAATCTGTAGTTGTAGTGAAAAGCAGCCATAAGATATGCATAAATAAATAAACTTGGCTGTTGTTGCAAGTCATACAAAGCAGGCATTGAGCTAGACCTGCCCTGGGGACTTTAGTTTTCTCACCCGTGATATAGATGTTTAAGACTGAATTTTCTCCTGATCATTACTTTAAATATATCCCACAGATTCTACTATGTATTGTTTTTTCTTTTTTCAGAGATTTTGTTACTTTTGGTTGTATTTCCTCTTCCACCCAAGAGTTATTTAAGAGAAGGTTTTTTTTTTTTTTTATTTCCATGTGCAATTTCTTTTAATTTCAAGTTGTTTTGCATTGTGATCGGAGTGGTGTTGTAATTGATTCTGATATGGAAATTACTGATGCTTCCTTTGTGATCTCTTATATGGTTTATTTTTGTGAATATTCCACATGCATTTGAATTTTTTTTAAATGTTTATTTACTCTTGAGACAGAGACAGAGCGTGAACAGGCGAGGGTCAGAGAGAGACACACATACAGAATCTGAAACAGGTTCCAGGCTCTGAACTGTCAGCACAGAGCCCGACGCGGGGCTCAAACTCACAAACCATCAGTGAATGACCTGAGCCGAAGTTGGATGCTTAACCGACTGAGCCATCCAGGTGCCCCATTCCACATGCATTTGAGAAGAAAACATATTCCTGTGTGGTGTTTGATATATCCCTATAAATTCTATGTTGTGGATTATGTTATTTAGATTTTCTCTGGTCCAAATTTTAAATTTTGATTTGCCTTGAACCAAAAATAATGTGCTAAAGTCTCTTGGTTTTAATGTTTCTATTTCATCTTGTACCTTTTGTGATTTGTGTTCACTAAATGCTTACTGTATTATTTGGGGCATAGCTATAACTTTTATTTCCTCATTGTGAATTATGGCTTCTAGCATTTTAAAATGCCCTTTTTTTTTGTTCTCATGTAATGTTTTTTGGCTTGAATTTTACTTTGATAACAGAAACACAAACCCTGCTTCCTTATTGTCCCCATTTGCCTAGTATATCTTTGCCCTGGCCTTAATGGTCCACACTTTTCAGTTACCATTTTAAGTGTGCGTCTTGTACACAGCAGAGAGTTGGGTTTGCTCTCTGAGCCAACTGGAAAATCTTTTCCTTTAGTACATAAGTGAAGCCTGTTCATATTTATTGTTATGATTAATATGTCGCTTTTATAATAGTATTTTATGATTGCTGTGTGTGGTGTTTTGTATTTACTGCACCTCTTTCTGTATTTATTGAGTCTTCCTTCGTTTAACATTTCTTTTGATATCGAGGGAGTTTTGTCTTATGTTTTATTCATGTATACCCATTCATGTATACCCTTTATAATGCCTTTAATCACCTTATTTCCTACTTAATATTTCCCTCTGCTGTTTGTGAAATGTAAATGGTATTCTTTGCCTGCTGTCTATTACATTTACACCAGTCAATGCTCTTATTCCACTTTTTCCTCTCTAGTTTCTCCTTCTGTTTATTAGTTGCATTCCTTCTATTTTGTCAGAATAGATGATGTTTACATACTATTTTCCCTCACGTACCTAAACCTACACTGAACCCTGCATTAGTTCCGCACTTAAGTATATTAAGTGCTCATCTTTTCTCCTTTTGGGGAAACTTCCCAGTCATGTTTATTCTCCAGTAAACTCATTTTATAGAAGCCACATGAAGAGCTCATGGTTACACTGTAACTTGAGTTCCTTCTGATTCAAAGTTGTGTCTTTTTATAGGCTTGATACTTGAAGGATTGTTTGGTTAGCTATAACATCCGTGGCTCACACTTTTAGATTTTTTGAAATGCTGCTGCACTGCAGCCTTGCTTTTGAAAAGTCTGGCACCAGTGTATTTTTTTTATTTTTATAATTTAATGTTTTTGTCCAGGAATCCTGATGATTTTGTTTTTGTTTTTAGAGACTAATGGTTTTACTAAGATACTTTTGAGAATTTATTGTTCTGGGTCCATTTTCCCAGGTACACAAGGGGGCCTTTCAGTATGTAAATTTAGTTGCGTTTTGAAAGCTTTGTTAGATTACAGTTTTAAATATTACTGCTGTTAGATTGCTTTTCTTTTCTTCTGAAACTCTAGTTGTATGCACGCTGGGCCTTTTTAGATTGCCTTCTGTTTCATTTACCATCTCTTTAATCATTTTTATTTCTTTACCTCATTTTATTTTCTTGATTGTTTTTCTTCCTTTCTTCAATGGGCCTTATTAAATTTTCATGTGAATTTATTATCCTTGAGCACTTTGTAATTTATTCTTTTTTTTTAAAGAAATGGTTTATCTCTTTGTTAAATTCCTTTTTTGAGCTAACTAAGCTCTTGTTTTCCTTCTGTGAGAATTTTGTTGTTATTTGGGAAACCATTTCTGTTTTTAATTTTTAAATTTTTGATCCTTATTTTTTTAGAAAATACCTTTAAATTCTCATTTAAGGACTTAAAATTCAGATTCAAGTGTTGTGTTGCAGTTTTCTCCAGTTGTGTGTACATGTGTGTGTGTGTGTGTGTGTGTGTGTGTGTCTATTTGAGGAGAATTTTCTCGACTGAAATCTTTGATTCACAGTTTGTATTTTTTTCTTTCAATAGCTATGTGTGAAATTTTACTTTTCTCTATTTCTGAACATCCAATGGACAAGATGCCTGAACTGAAAGTTACCTCTTTCAGTGCATCAAAATCTTATTAAAGGATACTATTGTCACATGTGGCTTTATATGCCTTCCTGTTGCTCTGATGTTTTGGGGGTAAGTCATGAAGAAACTGACATTCAGGCAATCACTCTTATCCTCCATACATGAAGTTTTACCTATACAGGTGTTTCCAAATTGAAACTATATTAGAAAATACATAGCTAAGTCTCCATATGTACTGTCCTAGTGAGACAAGCCTCCCAGGTTTACATTCTTCTGAAAATTTCCATTTCTTTGTAGCATGCCAATATTGTTTTATTCTCCTAGGAATGCATCTTTCTCTGAAAAGGTTAGTATGTTTCAAGAAAATTCTTTTAAATGTGTATTTATTTTTGAGAGAGAGGGAGAGAGCCAGTGGGGGAGGGGCGGAGAAAGAGGGAGCCAGAGGATCTGAAGTGGGTTCTGTGCTGACAGCAGAGAGCCTGACACAGGGCTGGAATTCACGAACTGCAAGATCATGACCTGAGCAGAAGCTGGATGCTTAAGAAACTGAGCCACCCAGGTGCCCCTCAAGAAATGTTTTTTATAAATTGATAACAGAAATAAATTAACGTTGGTCTCCCTCGACTCAATCTTGTGATCATGCTGCTAAATCTGGTCTGTTTATGGTTTAATTAAGTAGCTTTCCAGCTCTTCCTTTCTTCCCTTTGGTGTGAAGCTTATGTTTACTCTAACTTTAGGGAAATTTAGTCTGTGTAGGGGCCTGAAAGTTTGGATACATATCCAGAAATTATGGGGCTCTTTCAATTATTTGAAGGGATTAGGAAATGACCACCGCTAGGACGTGAAACACCGGAGTTGTTTCATAGAAAAATGTCAGAAAGATTTTCTTCGATGTACTGTATCAATGGGGTGCTGATTCTCAGGAGCCCACCAACTTCCCAAGAAGTAAAACCAGGCAGCCTGCTCTGGAGAGTCCAGATGGACAACTCTACAAGACATCGTATCTAGAGGCAGCTGTCAGTCTGGACTCTGTGAGTGCTCACCAACAGTGTTCACTGATCATTTGTATGGCTTGTCATAGGGGCGCCTGAGTGGCTCAGTCAGTTGAGCGTCCGACTTCGGCTTAGATCATGATCTCGCGGTTTGCGGGTTCCAGCCCCACGTCGGGCTCTGTGCTGACGGCTCAGAGCCTGGAGCCTGCTTTGGATTCTGTGTCTCCTGCTCTTTCTGCCCCTCCCCCATTCATGCTCTGTCTGTCTATCAAAAGTAAATAAAATGTTAAAAAAAAATGTATATGGCCTGTCATGGATATTAAAAAAAAAGAATCACATGTCACAATTTTTATTAATTAGTATAAAATATCTGTTGAGCACATACCATGTGCCATGGACCATGCTAGCACTGGGAAGATAGTAGTGAATAAGACAGCCAACGTTCTTGTCCTCATGGAGCCTACATTCTACAGGGAGAGAAAGAAGATACACAGGCAAACATTTAAATACCAAATATTATTTCTCACAGTGAAGTGCTATGAAGGAAAAATAATAGTGTGATATGACAGAGAATCTGAATTAGGGGATACACTTTGGGAGTGTTACAGGAGTCTTTTGTGAGAGGTGACACTTAAGATTAGACTTGAAAAACCATAGAAAGCCAATCATATGGAGATCCAGGAGAGGAGTATTAGAAAAAAAGCAGGGATCATTTCTATAGTTTGTTACTAGAGAAGTTTGTCTGAATGTAGAGTGCCTGAAACCATGGGGGGGGGGGTGCAGTGTTCTCTCCTGAGCGTGAAGTTGGCTGTAAGTGTTGTTTGCTCCTGCCACTATCTATTGCCATTGATGATTGTTCTTGTCCTCCGTGGGAATAAGAGGGAGAGGATGCAGTTTGGGTGGAAAAGAAAGAAAGAAAGGAACAACAAACTGAGTTTGGTTTGAGATGACACCAGAGAAATAGGGAGGAACCAGACCGTTTATAATGGGAAAGTTGGACATTCAAACTCTAATGCAAGGTCTCTGTAAAGTATCTGATGGGCACGTGATCTAAACTGATTCCTGTTTTTAAATGATTACTCTGGATGATTTGACAAATAGCTGAGAATGGAAGGTGAGAGACCAATGATCAGGTTACTGCACTAGTCATAGAAGAAGGGAATGGTAGCTTCAGTCAGAGTGGCAGCACTGCGATACATTAGAATATGATCGGGAAGATGGTTAATGGATATTAATCAATAGAGGGGCAACTTGGTGGCTCAGTTGGTTTAGTGTCAAACTTCGGCTCACATCATGATCTCATGATTCCTGAGTTCGTGTCAGGCTATGTGCTGTCAGTGCAGAACCTGCTTTGGATCCTCTGTCCCCCTCTCACTCTGCCCCTCTCCCACTTGGACTCTCTCAAAAATAAATAAACATTTTTTTTTTAAAAAAGAAGTTATTAAATAAGTTAAATCAGTTAGTGAAGAAAAGGGGAGAATGGAGGATGACTTCTACATTTTGGAACTGATCATCTGATTGAATGTTGGGAAAAGAATCTAAACAAATTGGCATTTAATGTTGCAGCATTTGTTGCTGATACACTGTAGCGTGATCACAGAAGGAGAAAGGAGGAATGAGAAAAAGCTAAACAGGGGATCAGTGGGAAGTTTCCATTTTCTTCTGTTGCACCTGCTCAAATTTACAGTTGAATTTCACCGTGTCGTCAGGATTCAGCTGATGGCCCAGGGGCAGTTGCTACTGCTGTAACATGCCCAGTCACGTCATCACCAAGTCTTCTCTGAGAAGTAACAGGTAAGATGAGGCTTGAAAAATCATAGAAATCTCATCACAGAAGAACCAAGAGAAGAACCTTTTAGAAAAAAGGAACAGCACTGAGTTTGGCATTCGAGGTCAATCAAGGCCAATGTGGGCTGGGGCATAGTGAGCAAAGAGCTGAGTGGTTTGAGGTAAAGTCAGACAGGTAGGCAGGAGCCAGACCATTTGTAATGGAAAAAGAGTTGGACATTCAAAATTGCAATGCAAGGCCATTATGGAGTTTTAAATGTGGGGAGGACTATGACAGGAGGGGACTCAGAGTGAGAGGCCATCCCAGAATGGAGTAATCCTGTGTCCACAACCTTGGATTTTCCTTTCAATTCTGTTGACCTCTGCAAACATCCTCTCCAAAGAATTGTGCAACACATGAAAAACTCCAGGCTTTCCTATCATTTTCAAGCCTACACTCTAAATGAACCACTCTTTTTCCTTTTGTAGACAACCTGCCCTATGTCCTATTTCTTTGAGTTCATTCTAGAAATTTGCTGCTCAACAGAGGACTTCTTGGGAGTATAAGAACTACCCACTTAGGGGCGCCTGGATGGCTCAGTCCGTTGAGCGTCCGACTTCGGTTCAGGTCATGATCTCGCGGTCCAGGAGTTCGAGCCCCGCGTCGGGCTCTGTGCTGCTGACAGCTCAGGGCCTGGAGCCTGCTTCAGAGTCTGTGCTTCCCTCTCTCTCTGCCCCTCCCCCACTCATGCTCTGTCTCTCTCTGTCAAAAATAAATAAACATTAAAAAAAAAAAAAAGAACTACCCACTTAACCTAGAATGACTAATAAAGTTGTAAACAGCAGTAACAGCATAGAAAATATTCAGGCATTCAGGTCAACCGGAAAGGGGGGGGGGTGAGCAGTTCCTAGTCATGTATACATGATTGACATAAATTTTAAAAAATATATATCAACTTCCTTCAGGTAGGCAACCAGCTGGAGAGGAATCCAGGCTTTGAGCCAATTTTATTGCAATGTCAAATGGTACAGATTTTTGGAAAAATGAATGACTATGTCCACATAAAGGTTAAAGTAAACTTTGTTTTAAGTAGTGCTTCCAATTTGATAATTGGATAGCAGCAGAAAGCTCAGACTTATTGGCAGTAGGTAATACTTCATTCTTAAACTGTACTCTGTTTTCCTTATGTGCTGTTTGTGCTGCATGTTCCTCCTACTATTACTGAACACCCAAAGGAAGGGCAGGACTAATGGAATGGCATTTCTGACCCATTTTCTTCAGAAACAAGCAAGAATTCAGAGTCCCAAAATTTGAATTTTACATATTCTCTAGTTGTCCAAATGGATTTATAATTTTCCAAGTTTTTATCAGCAAATTGCCATATTTCTTCATAATGAAGCTTCAAGTTTATAACTCATTAAGGTAAAAAGTGATATATTCTTTTCATTGCTTTTTATTTGTAATGAAGAGAGATATACCAACAAATGCATACAATAAAATGTAATAGAATGATAAATTTATGTGTAAAGTGTAGAAGTGCAGAAGTGGCCGTGACTGTATGTTGTTATAAGAGAAGAATTTGAGTTTCACAAAATAAATACCAGCTAACAGTGTTTTAGAGGATAAACAAGAGTTCGCCTGGCTGCAAGCAGGTAGGGAAGAGGGAAGAATAGATCCCAGGTTGAGAGAACAAGTGTGAAGACAGAGTCAAGCAAAAAGCATGGCATTATGGGTGCTCTTTCTGGGGGTTCTTTTTCACAGGCAACAAAGATTTATCGAGTACCTATCATGCCCCGTGGACAGGTTGTTTTACTAAGTAAGCACACAGAAGTGAACAAAAGAGTCAGTTTAAACCACAGTGGAGCTTAAATTCTAAAGGGAAGATAAGGTGGCCATATTCTATAAGACAGTCAAGAAATCAAATGAGTACAAAAAATACGTAGCACAGTAGCTGATGAAAAGCATCATGGAGAAATATGGAGGACGTTAAGGAAATGGGAGTTCTGAGGTGGGGGCATATTGATTTAAGTGAGATGATCAGGGGGAGGCTGATTGGGAAGATAACATTTTAATAAAAATCTGAAAAAGAGTTCACGCTGGAATTGAGGAAGAGTATTTCAGGAAGGGAGGCCAGCAAGTATAAAAGCCCTATGATTAGAGTGTACGTCATATAAGGAATAGCAATAAGGCCAATGTAGTTTCCAATCTGTTTTTCGTCCTCTTTATGTTTATGCTTTAATCATAATCAAATCTCAATTATTGAGCATGCCTTGCTATTTTACATTATATCTTTCACACTTTTTTCTAACTAGGAACATTGTCTTCAGTTCTAGATACTGACAATTCTTCCTGTAACAATATACCTAGATATCATCTCTATTTCCTTTTTCTCTCTCAGATATATTAAGGTTCTGTTTTCATAATGTTCCTTTGTAACTTATAACAAGGTAATTATTTCAGTTTTGGACATTTTGAGTTTGATATGATTTTGAATAATTGAAGAACAGAAATTAAGTAGTAAATTAATATCACACAATAATTTGCTAATTTCTGGGTAGATTTCTTTCCAACTATTATCTCTTCTAGTTTGTCATACATTTATATAATGAACATGTATGATTTATTAAATTGTGTTCAGTCATCCAGGAAACATTATAGGATGAAGATTTGTGTGTATATAATTTATTTGGAAAATACCCATCATGGACAAATTTTCCTTTTTGCCCTTGAGCATAACTATAATAGCAGTTTTAAAATCTTAGTCTCCTAACTGTAATATCTGCCTTTACTCTGAAGTATGAATCTCACTTTTTTTTTTGTTTTTTTTGTTTTTGGTTTTGTTTTTCTTTTTGAGAGGCAGGCAGTAGCAGGGGCAGGCAGGTAGGTATAGTAATTTTAGATTATATCCTGGAAATTGTGATGAGACATTAAACAATTTTTTTATGTTTATTTATTTATTTTGAGAGAGACAGAGACAGTGCGAGTGGGGGAGGGGCAGAGAGAGAGAGAGAGAGAGAGAGAGAGAGAATCCCAAGTAGGCTCCACACTGTCAGTGCAGAGCACGACGCGGGGGTTGAACTCATGAAACCTGGAGATCATGACCTGCGTCGTATACTTAACCAACTGGGCTACCCAGGTGCCCCGTGATTATACATTTAGTGATTTTTGGATTCTGTTGTGTCTTTTTGAAGAGCATGAATATGTTTCATTTTTTTGTTTATGTTTTATTTATTTTTGAGAGACAGCATGAGCGGGGGAGGCACAGAGAGAGGGGTGGAGGACAGAGGATCTGAAGCAGGCTTTGCAGGGACAGCAGAGAGCCTGATGAGGGGCTCAGACTCATGAACTGTGATATCATGAACTGAGCCACATCAGATGCTCAACACACTGAGCCACCCTCTTTGTCTGTTTATAAGGCAATTAGCTAGGATGTCCTCCAATTCTGAATTCTCTCTCCTCTGTGCAGTTGAAATCTTTGCTAAATTCTCATCCTAGTTTCCTGTGGCTGCTGTAACCAATTACCACCACAACAAAACAATTGCATTTATCCTCTCACTTAAATCCACAAAAGGTCTTAAAACAATAAATATTCTCTCACCACTGTAGAATCCAAAATATCTAAACTAGCATCACTGGGCCAAAATCAAGGTGGCCCAGCATGGCTACACTCCCTCCAGTGGCTCTAGGGAGAATCCATTCCTTGCTTCCTCCAGATTCTGGTGGCTGCGGGGGTTCCTTGGCATATGGCTGCATCACTCTAATTTTTAAGGCCAGCATCCTCAAATCTCTCTCGGCTCTGTCTTCATTCACATCACCATCTGCTTTGTGTATAGTAAAATCGCTCTTCGTCTGCCTCTTACAAGGATACATGTGATCGCATTTAGGACCTGGTTGGATAATCCAGGATAATCTCAGGATCTCAAGATCCTTAATCACTTCTGCAGAGACTTTGCCATATAAGGTAACATTCACAGGTTCCAGAGAGTCAGGGGTCATTGTTCATCCTACTACAATTCTTTAAACTTTATCTATACTGTTTGGAATCTATCCTGTGTATATATAGTTTAGGAGTCAGCTTAAAATCTGAGTATAGGGGACATGTACCAAAGATGCAAAAATTGGCATTATAAACAAAGCCTCAACATATCACTAAAAGTTGAAATCTTTTTAGAGTATTTTTCTGACAAAGATAAAATCAAACTGAGATTTTGAAACAGAAAGATAAGTAGAAAACCTTAAGTGGCTATAATTAAACGATGTACTTCTAAATTATCATTGGACTAAAAAAGAAAAGCAGAGATTAGAAATTATTTAAACTGACTGATAATAAAGATAAGACATAGTAAAACTTGTTAGATACACTAAAGCAGTGCTTAGAGAAAACAGTGTAGCCTTAAAGGCGATATTAAAAAAAGATGAAATGCTGAAATATTAGTGGCATCAATTCCCACTTCAAGAATAGACAAGGAACAAAGCAAAACTAAGTAAGAGGAAGGAAATAATGGAGATAAGAGCGGAAATCAATAAAATAGAAGACATATACACATTACAGAAAAATTAAAAACCCAAATTAATATTTGAAATGATTAACAATATTTCTAAACACTGGAAAACTAACAAGGGGAAAACCGCATAATTTATCAACATAGAAAATGAAAATTGGAAAAAAAAGAAAATAATTGGATTATAAATACAGATCCAATATATATTAAACACACACAAAAAAGGGATTTTATGAACAACTTTAGTCCAATAAATTTGAAAATTTTGGTGAAGTGGAAAATCCTTTCCTCTGTATCTTTCCCCTTGCTTCTTTTGGTTGTTTTGGGGGATAGGAGGTATATTTGGGTAGATGACCTTTTATAAAGATGCTGATACCATATTATTAGCAAATAGTTTTGCGTCACTCTGCTGTGACACGTTATAGCATAGGAACTGAGGATTCTGTCCCTACCCTCTCAGCTATTTTCTAGTTCAGAGTGGAACAAAGGTCTTCTGTTGTCTCATCCCATGTCCACTCCAGATGTGAAGGTATGCATCATTTCAAGGACATACTCAGTAAATGAAATTTTCAGTGTTAGTTAGTGGCTGTTAGGAGAGAAGGGAAAGGACATGTTAATTAAGGTTGACAGTGGAGTTCACTAATAATAACTGACTGCTTACTCTCCGTGAATAACAGAGACCAAGCTACAATTTAACAATTGAATTGAGCATCGTCCTTCCCCATGAGTTTCAGGAGGTGAAATAAATTGGAGGACATATTGGCTGACTAAGGGGTAACATGCCTTTTTGTTATATCACACATTGGTTCCTATTATGCAAATGGGGCAATTTTAAGGAGACACAGTGGATTCTCCTGTGAAACAACGGAATCTGTGTGAAGATATCTTTGCAAATATTGGCATGTGGCTTTCTATAAATCTGCCCTTTTGGTGCACAGCAGTCATTGACAAAACAAAAGGAATTCTAATCTTACTGTTAATCTCCGAAAATACTGCAGTAGCCAGGGGCTAAGTAGCAAGCTGCTGCTATGGACTGTATTTCCAGTATGCAGTATTTGAAAACTATCTTCTCAGCGTCTTCTGCCAGCCACATGGTACAGTGTGTGTGTGTGTGTGTGTGTGTGTGTGTGTGTGTAGCTGCGCGTGTGTGTGCATCGCTTTGCAATCATTCCCTATTGGCTATGTGAAAGCTAGGTCAGTGGGCTGATGTGATCTTCTTTGAGACGCTGCATACTGGGTTTAGCATGACTCTCTTCATACTAGTGGGCAGAGCCTCTGCTGTCTTTCTGCTGTGTTTAGTTTGAAATTTCTGTTGGAAAAGCCCCTTTTTTCTCATTCTCCCCCTTCTTTGCTACAACAGGCTATGCTAGCAACTGTTCTGGGAAGCTTCGGAGTGAGGAAATGGTGGGTGGAGCAGAAGAGAAAGAAAAGGAATACATGCTGTGGAACACTGTACTGCTGCTATAGTTTCCTTTCCTCTCACCAAGATTTAATCACTGGTTGGAGGAAATTGGAATGTTTCAAGAAAGAGGGCCAATGCCGGGTGGAAGAAGGAGGGGAAGGATGGCAGGAGAATTCAATAACAGGGCCAAGGGAAGTTTAGCAATGTAATATCCAATAAATTGTGCCGTGGAACTCTGCGAGTGATTAGGGAATCAGAGCCAGCCAGAGAACCAGGCAAAATGTTCCTACTGTTTCTTATAGAGATTTGCAAATAGGTTCTATCCCAGGCTGTCAGTGGGGATTCAGACTGCTGTTTCTGCGGTTCTTTTTTTCCTCACTTTAGGGACAGCATGTGCTGGAGGCAATCTGCCTAGCTAGCCACCCATTTCCATCAGCTTTCTTTGTACCTGAACGCCAGCCCCGACTGTTCTGATCCCAGTCTTCTGAGGCAGACCCCAAACTTACAAGCAAACTTAGTCTCAGCTACTTATTATGTCCTGCTTAATTTCCACTTAAAGTGGCATGCTTTCATATAGTTTTATAGATGCTGGAAGATGGGTACACTGTTGGGTCAGAATTTTTTGAAAATTTCAAAAGGATGGGTGGTTCGGGGAGGAAAAAGGGCAAGAACTCTGGTGGAAGATATGCCAGACAAAGTTATTGTTTGTTATGCTGGTAAAAATAATGAAGGAGTCGCCCTAAGATCTGGGTTCTAGACTCACATTTGCTTCTGAGTAGGTGCAATACCCTGAACAAATTATAATAATTGATTGTCTCCTTCACAGACTAATGGTGGAAATTGATAGTTTCCGAACTTCTTTAAACTCTCACATTTTATAAAGCATATATTCATCTGTAAGTATATATTATCTCCTATATACCAAGCATTATATACCTAACTATTTTTTAATTACCTTTACTTTCAAAGGAATACGTTTACTTGGCTACTTTCATTTCCTGAGTTGTGAAGTGGAGCTGATAATGATTCTTCTGCTTACTTAAGAAAAAAAAACGGGGGGGGGGCGGAGTTTATCTGAAAGTGATCTGAAAAATATAAAATGTGCTGTGGCAGATACTTTTGATATATTCATATACGTAAGAACATACTTATTCCAGGAACAGAGGGGGAGGTGTTGCTCTCTGAGATAAGAAGCAATAACCTGGAGATAGTTTGTTTTATTTGAAAATATAATAGGTGCCTGATGCCCAGATAGAAATTTTAATTATTTTAATACTGTTCCCAAATTGTGTGTGTGCACACACACATACGCACACCTAGAGAGCTGTAATTATATCAGTAAATATACAGAGTAACACTGTATATTTAAAAAATAAATATGCTCCATGAGAGCTTGCCTACCTTATTCACCACTATATTTGTGATAGCAATATTTGTTGAAGAAAGGAATGAATTAAGGAATGAGAGAATGAGGATAGCAGAGATTTCTTTAATATTCTTTTCACTTCCAATTTCAACTCTTGTGCTAAACCCAACGTTCAGTTTCTTTCCTTGATATTTCACCTTCTCCTCGCTGCTTAAATTTAGGGGAAGTTCTGCTAGAGTTCATCGCTACTCAAAATGATTTAGGTTTAGGAATTGAAAGATGTTAGTGCTAAAAATACATATGCCTGGGGCACCTGGGTGGCTCAGTTGGTTAAGTGTTAGACTCTTGATTTCAGCTCGGGTCAAGATCTCACAGTTCGGTGAGTTACAGCCCCACTTCAGTCTCTGCCTTGACCCTGTGCAGCCTGCTTGGGACTCTTTCTCTCTCTCTCTCTCTGCCCTTTCCCTGCTCGCGCTCTCTCTGTCTCCCTCAAAATAAATAAATTAACTTAAAAATATTAAAAAAGGAAATTACATATTCCTTACTACCATATTTTACTATCTTTAGTGCTTCCTGTTCAATGTATTATTTTTCTTTAGTTCCCTGGCACCTAACACAGGGTGTGGCACAGAATAAGTGCTCAGTAAATGCACTAAGTAATGAATGATTGGTCCAATTCAATGGAACAATTGGTGTGGGTCCCTGGGGTGGAGACACAAACTAATGGGCATATTATGTGGAAACATGGCTGAAATGTTTTGAAATTTCCCATTGCATTTTTAGTTATTCCCAGTCAGTGGTAAGTTAACTTCCCAGCATAAAAGCCATATCTATTGTTCTCTGTAAATTATCTCTAGGGTCCTTTCCCACTTCCAAGTACATTAATTTGAATCATCCAGTTTTATGAAGAGAACATTTTATGAAGAGTCTCCCCTAATAGTAATAACAACCATAAGCACTAAGCTAAGAGCCTACACTTATTTAGCATTTAATAACAATGCTATCTTCTCTCACAGTTGTCCAGTGGGCTGTGTTATGCTCAGCACAAGTTAAGACGGCTACTTAATTTAGGTGGATGAAGAACTTGGCTATTTGCAAAAAGGAGGTAGGCTGGAAGTGAGACGATTGTTTTCTAATATGGCACTAAAACAAGACACCTCCCTTCCCCCAATTTTATGGTACTCCTTCTATCATTTTCCCCACTTAAGAATTCTGTGGGTTGAGGGGCGCCTGGGTGGCGCAGTCGGTTAAGCGTCCGACTTCAGCCAGGTCACGATCTCGCGGTCCGGGAGTTCGAGCCCCGCGTCAGGCTCTGGGCTGATGGCTCAGAGCCTGGAGCCTGTTTCCGATTCTGTGTCTCCCTCTCTCTCTGCCCCTCCCCTGTTCATGCTCTGTCTCTCTCTGTCCCAAAAATAAATAAACGTTGGAAAAAAAATTAAAAAAAAAAATTCTGTGGGTTGATTCACTGATTCCACCTGGCCAAATGGCAGAGATGAAAGATGGGAACAAAATGGTTTTACCCTTGCTCCCCTTCATCTAAAAGGCAGGTTTGGGATTACCTATGTTGGGGTTGGCTTAAGCATCCTCTGCAGCCTCAGGGTTTGAGCATAAAAGGAATGAGGGAGTAATATCAGTAGAAGAGAAACAGATCGATTATCAGTCAGTCTGGTGGTGATTATTTTAAGACTTCCACCACCAAATGAACTGCCCAAAGCAAGTTCCTTATGCAGTTTGGCCTTAATTTCTCTCTTTTAGTCTTTCAGGAGAGGTTATTATTGCAGCGTCTTCCCATTTAAAGCACTGTTCCCACTAGGGAATATTTTGGAGGCTCTCTGCAGTACAGAAGAAACAGTTCAACCTTTATTCCACAGGAAAAACTACCGGGTTACATTTAGGCAAAAAAAAAAAAAAAAAAAAAAAAGGAAACTTGAAATAAATAAACACAACCCTCATGTCTTTTTATTTCTTGTGGTTTTTTTTCACGTCAATATACGTATTTCTTGTATTTTGCTCCATTCTTAACTGAAGTTCGTGCTTCCCTATCAAGGCACTGCTCCTGACATTTTCTCCTGTCAAATTTCCCAGAGCAGATGGTCCCTTCAGGGAAGCTCTGGAAAGTGCTGGGTGTCTGGTGCTGCCTGGCCCTTCCCTCCCTCTTGGGGCCTCAGATGACAAGCCATCAAACCAGTGTCCCTCCTCTGAGGGGTCCTTGGTCCTTTGGCAGCAGGGTTTGGTTCCAGGGACTGCAGAGACCCTTTGCAGTTGGGCTTAGCAGCTTCCTCAGTCCGCAGCAAACCCTGGTCTGGGGTGAGAGTGGCATCCCGCCTGCCCAATGAGAGGCGCGGGTTTCTCTCCGGGGCCCGCCCCGCTTTCCCCGCGGCCCCAATGACCGCTCTAAAAGGCCCGGCTTCTGCTGTCAAGTAGCTAGGCAGGGCTCCGCCGAGGCTAGGAGGGGCGCCGGGTGCGGAGATGCGCTCCCAGGTGTTTGCAGCGGAAGTGGGAAACCTGTAGGTTATGGTCCAGCCGCGCGGCGCCGAGGCGAGCAGGAGCACAGAACAGGTAGGAGGCAGGACTTTGCCTTCTTTGCAGCTCGGAAAAAGAATGCGTATTTTCGTGCTACTGTTGCCTGCCTTCCCCTTCCCCCAGCTCTGCCCCGCCCTCGTCACCCCCAAATTGATGTGGTCGCCGCAGCTCTGGTCGCGAAGTACGGCTGGAAGGACCTGGATGGAGGTCGTCTGGGTGCTGCTGGGAAGGAGGGGCGCGGGAGCCCCGGTGACGGGCGGGGCAGGGCGGCAGTGCCCTGGGAGGGGGGACCGAGCCCCCATCTGCGTCTCGTTAACTTTCCTCCCGGAGGCTTTGGCCGCCGCGGCGGGTGTTGCGCCCTACGAAAGCCATGTCGACCCGCAGGGGAGGGTTTGGATGTCAGCAGCCGGGAGCCCGCAGGTCTTCCTAAACCGGGAAGGGCTTCTCCTTCTCCCCACGCCTGTCCGCACCCACTCATTTTCCCTCTCGACCCCTGCGTCTAGACTAGCACATCCCTGCAAAAACTGGGAATGACTGCGCCGAGGGGAGGAAGGCACTTGTTTGTTCCCCGGCTCCTCTGTGAAGAAGTGATGCGGTGGGGAAGAAATCCCGCAACTCTAAGGGCATTTACCGATTAATTATGCCTCCAGTGAGAAAACCTGGGCCCTTCTCCCCTATTTACTGCAGGCCAGGGAGGGGAGAGACAGGAAAGCTTCGCCTCTCTCTTCTAGTCTGTCGATGTCCATGGGGACCCACCTCCTAGCCTGGTTTCTAAAAAATGGGTTTATGCACAGGGATTCCCAGAGACTCAAGTAATTGTACCCGGATGGGCTCCCCGCGGCTGCAAGGCAGCCTCCCTGGATGACCGCATCTGGGTAGTAGGTGTTGGCCCAATGCCGGTTCCTGCCGGAGTCGGATTGCTGGAAACAGTAGGCAGAAGAATCGCAGGGAAATTAGAGGCTGCATCACTCTAGGGAAGCGATGACACCCTGCTTTGAAAATTATTGAAAAATTGGGGTGATGGGGAAGAAGGAGAGAGGAAAGCTGCAACCTTCTCTCGTTTATTCATGCCAAATACAGCATGGGCATTTGCATGTGTGCTTCTGTGTGCACATCTCCAAGGTGGGGCTATATATAGCTCGTTCGCCTGCTGCTGAGCAGGCTGCCTGGGCCTTCTGAAGCAATCTGGAAGCACTGAGTGGGAGGGGCAAAAGGAAATCGAATTCTCCACTGGGGGAAAAGCCTGAGAAGATGTGCTCAGACTGAGGAAACCCTGCATGAAATGATGTTTCTGTAACATGTCTGAAGATCAGTATTTCCAGGTATTATTTTGAATACATCCTTAGAGTGTGCTATTTCCCTGAATTTTTCAGCTCTACAGTGTACATAGGAGCCTTACCAACCTGAAGTGTAACACACATATGAAATAAATACATATCATATCCAAGATATTTTATTAAACTCATCAGAGCATAATGGTTTCTATATGCCCTGCCTTCCTTTTTGGGTTGTAAATGTATTTGGATGGTAACTTACAGATAGCAGCATTTGGAGAACTGGGGGAAAAAGACCCACCCACCTTGCAAGAGGTAAAATTAAGGGACCTTTGGAACCTTTGAAGTTGGTATAAATCTATTTCTTTGTACAGATTTTACTTGTGGATCTGATATTTAAATGTGCGCTGCTTTTTCATATCTATTTGCACTACACGGACTTTCTTTTATAAATGTATGTGCATTTATTTTTCCCTTTGCCTGAAATTGTTTAATCCTGATGATAACTTTTTCATTTTCCTGGATGAGAAAACTAAGATTTAGAGGACACCTGTAATTTGCCTAAAGCTTTCTGAAATTCCACTATTTCAACCCTAATATTTCAACAACCTACTATGAATTATATTGCATAGCAGTTTCCCTTCAAATAGAATACCTCAGCTTCCTGTGATTTTTGGTATTGATAACAAAATTTGCTCAGTGTTATACCAGTAACAATACAGGCCAAGGTTATTCAGTTATCCAGGCACTCGGTCTTATTTATTTATTTGCATAGCCATTTACGTTATCTGATTTGTCTTCTAATTGGGCAAGGAAGTACTTTGCAGAAAGAGACCATGACCTATGTTTTTGTATACTCCACAACACTGAACACAGTTCTAAGTAGCCTCAAAGATTCTTGTTGAGGAAACATCATACTAAGGAATGATTTGGAGCAATGATTTAGGGATAATATATTTATCCTATATATTGGAAGGCTGTGTGCTGAGAACTACTTTTGGAAACTTCCCTTAGCTCTTTTATTCCCTCGAAAGGAGTAATGGATGACATCAGACATTTCTATATCCTTCCACAAAATAATTGAATTCTCCAATAGGGGTTATGGCTATGTGTAAGTTATTCTATCTATTTTCTCTTATCTGTGCCCCGTGAGACAAACTAGAGGCCAAGTTGAAACAGATGACTTATACTTTTCTATACAAAACATGCAGTGTTAGATCTCTATTAAAAGAGAGATCAACAATGTCCATCCATTTTTATATATAAATTGGCCACAGTTTACATCCTAGCAAAGAACCCATTCTAGGTCACCAGTAAGCTCTTCATTAAGTCCAATGTTCATTTTCTTTTACTGGTGTATTGTTCATTTTTCTTCCCCTCTGAACTGCCATTTTCCATATTCTCCATCTCCTCCTTGATCTTTTACTTTTTGATACCACCAATGATCTGATGTGATAATTTTTTTCTAACTTTTTTTCTACCCTTTTCTTTGTCTTCCTTTTATCTCCTCTTCCTGCTTCAGGTTTTCAAGTGAATTCGCCCAGTTGATGCAATTTATTTTATTGGGAACAAAATTCTCTCCTGCATTTCTTTTCTCATCTCTCCTCCATTAGCCATTTCAAATTACTAGCCTAGCAGCTAAGAACGCAGGCTTTGGAAGGAAGCCTACTTCTGCTATCTATACATCATTATGCAGATAAGTGAATGTCAGTAAGTCAACTGGGGATTATAATAGCACTTACCTCAGAGTTTTTTTGTGGGATTTTTTTTTTTTTTTTTTTTTTTTTTTTTAGTATTAAATAAGATAATGCACACAACACTTTTAAAATAAGGCTTGGCTGTAGTCATTACTCATAAATAACAGCCATTAGTAGAAGTACTGTTTAAAGTTGTGATAATATACATAGTAAAAACTTTTTTTTCCCCCATCAATAGTCATCACCCTTCAACTGGCTTTTAGCAAAGCATACCACAGTTTTCCAGGCTTCTGGTTTGTGATTAGTTATTTTTTTTCAGACTTCCTTCCTCTACCTCCAAGTGCCCACAATCTATTCAGTAATTAATTTATCCATTTTTATTCTGATCTCCAATCTGTAGCATATATTTTTCCCACTACCAGTGTATATGTCATTGCATGCCTTGGATTAGTACAGGAGGCAATTTTTCAAATCTCCCTATGTATGTTTTTCTGTTTTAATCTAAGATGTCCCATATTACTGACACATTTTAATTTTCATTATTGATTATGCTCTCTTTGCAACTTTTCCTGTGCTTTACTTCATATATTTATATCCATAGTGCTAACTTTGGAGCAAGGACACTTAGGTTCAAATCCTGAGAATAGGACTTACCAGTTTTGTGACTTTGGAAATGTAGCAGGAGGAAGATAGATTATTATTTTGTTATGGTTGTATGAACAATGTAGTGTATAAAGTGGCATTCAAAAGTATACCTATTAATATTACATTTAAATAACACTTTTATAAAGAAATACAGATTTTTTCAGGAAAAATTGAAAATGAAAGAAAATTCCACCATGCAGAGAAATCTACTCTGAACCTTCCAATTTTATTTCTGTGAATATACCTAGGTATTTTAAACATACAGTTTTAGAATTCAAGTGAATATTTATTTTTATATTTAGCTTTATTTCCCACTTAACATCATACCATAAACATTATTTTATTTAATATTTTTACTAACCATTTTTTTAATGGCTGCCACCTATTCTTTTCTATAGATAGAGACTTTAGATTGTTTCCTGTTTTTTACATTTATAGAAATGAACATGGGAGTGCCTGGGTGGCTTAGTTGTTTAACCATCCAACTTTGGCTCAGGTCATGATCTCATGGTTCCTGGGGTTGGAGCCCCTTGTCACGCTCTCTGCTGGTAGCTCAGAACCTGGAGCTTCCTTCAGATTGTGTCTCCCTCTCTCTCACTGCCCTTTCCCTCCTCATGCTCTGTCTCTCTCTCCCTCTTTCTCAAAAATAAATACACATTAAAAAAAAAAAAAGGAAATGAACATGATTATACATTAACCTTTGCAATTTTGACCATTTCCTTATAATAACTTCACAGATATTACTGGGTCAGACATGTAAATATTTTCATACTCTAGTGCTTGTTGCTAAATTGTTCCAGGGAAAAGTTTATGCACAAATTGATACCCAGTGTCAACTAATTGGGCAAGATTCTCATTAACATTTGGTATTGTGGTTTAAAAAATTGTGACTACGTTGATAGTAGAAATTGTGGATCTGGTTATTCTTTTGAATTGTGTTTCTATGATTTTGGATGATTGTGAGATATGTTTTCATGTTTATTGGGTCTTTGTATTTCTTAATGTGTGTATTTTATTTGACTTTATTGGGTTATGTTTTTCTTAACTTGTTTCATAGAAGAATCTATTGTATACTGTGAAACTTTTCTTACTGGGTTTTTTTTTTTTTTTTGCCTTTTACCTTTTATGTTTTTGGACATATAGAAATTTTTAATCTTATTGTAGTTTAACCTGTAAGTCTATTTGCAGTAGTATTTCTCATTGCCTTAATGCTCAGAAAACTTTCTTCTGACAAAGAATTGAAATTAAAACACACATTTGAGGGTGCTATTGCTGAGCTTGTTTTATTCTTTGAAGTGGGATTTGGCTTACATATATCGTGTATATATCACTGTGTGAAATGGCTCCTGGGGACATATAAAATACCCTCTCAGTCTATTAAGATCCCATTATTATTTATGTGGCTTTCCCATGAAGTGAATAGTACCTTAATTCTTTCTGAGCTACTGTTGTCCATTTCAGAAGTGCCACGGGGCAAAACGTACTATGGAAGATATTAATGACCAGGTTACTCAGCCAGAGCAAGGCACATTGTTTGCACAATTATCTGAATGACTCAGGCACTAAATCTGCTTTTGCTAGGATTATCCAGATGGTCCTTAATTCACTGGATAATTGCTCACTCCTGTACTTGATTTTGATGATGTAGACCTGTGTCATTGTTTTCCTACAGTTTTATTTGTTACTAGTCTCTAATACTGAGAGTTGGTCACATTCGTTTATGAGAAGCAGTTTCCTTGGTCTTTAAAGAACGTATGTATTAGAATTATGCAAAGCTTTGCAGGAAGGTCAGTTTAACCAGTTACAAATGGTGTGATGTTTGGCAAGTTACTTAATCTCTGTAAATCTTTCTTTCCCATGTAGGAAATGAGGACATTCAGAGTTTAGTGTCCTTACGTGAGTCTCCCTCTCTTATAGTCTTCTTAAGCACATTCTCCACACCATCATCAGTTATCTTTCTAAAACCAATTCCATCCTGTGTCTCCTCTACTGATAGTAACATGCCTAAGGTCCTTTGCATTTCACCTAAAGTTCTGTATTAAATGGTCCCTGATTAATTCTCATTTTTTTTTAATTATTCTAGTCTCTTCCATCTCCAGTCCCACAATGTCAGTCACACTGAACTGTTTGCATTTCCCCTAATGCATCATGTTTTCTCTTTTTTCCCCAAACTTCATTACCTATCCATACTCTCTTCTCTGCCACAAATGACCTGTCTCCTTTCTGCAGTGTGACTGATCTGCCTAACATTTTCAAGGCTTAAGTCAGCTGCCACATTCTCTAGGAAGACTTCCTGAACTTCTAGGCTGAGTTTGGGGTCCTTATTTAGTGCTTCCATAACAACCTGTAGATACCCCAACCATAGCACTTAACTATACTAAATTGTAACTGATTGTTTATGTCTATTATCCCCACTGTAAGCCCTAAAGGATAGAGACCATGCCTTCTTCCTTTTTTAGGTCCAGTTAAGGCTCTGACATATAGTTGATACTTAATAAATATTTTCTGAAGAAATGAATAAAGGAAGGTTAAGATTCTTGTTTTCAGGATTTCAATGAATAAAGGATTTGTATCACTACCTTGGAAACAAACAACGAAAAACTAGAAGCTATGTCAAACTTCACCTTTTTTTTTTTAAGGATTAATTTCCTGGTTCTGTTGATTTATACAAGATACATTAAAAAGAGTCCTTTAATAAGCAATTTTGACATGAAGATTCATGCCTTGGACACTGCATAGACACTGAATAATTCCCAAATGCTAAACCAGTAGGTAACTCTCTTTTAAATCTACATTTTAGGGGCGCCTGGGTGGCGCAGTCGGTTAAGCGTCCGACTTCAGCCAGGTCACGATCTCGCGGTCCGGGAGTTCGAGCCCCGCGTCGGGCTCTGGGCTGATGGCTCAGAGCCTGGAGCCTGTTTCCGATTCTGTGTCTCCCTCTCTCTCTGCCTCTCCCCCGTTCATGCTTTGTCTCTCTCTGTCCCAAAAATAAATAAACGTTGAAAAAAAATATTAAAAAAAAATCTACATTTTAAAAAGAATAAAAGATGTATGGTTGCATGGATAATGTACATATATATTTAGTTTTATTGGAACTAATATTGACAAAACGAATCCCCCTGTCTTCATTTAATAAGAGCCCTTCCGTTGGTGTGATCTCCAGAAGTTTACAAAACATGGTTACATTCATAACTGCAGTTTATCCTTTGCAACAATTCTGAAAGTTAGATGGAAAGGCATGATTATTCAGACTTACAGATAAGGAAACAAGCTCAGAGAAATAAGTAATTTGCCTAAACTCATGTTAGCTAGTGGCAAATCTGGACAAGAAGTAAGGTCATCTTACTTACAGTTGTTTGCTTGGTGTATAATGGTTAGCCAAAACATCTCTCCTCAATGCCAGCCACCAGTCTGCCCATGTCTAGGACACTGATATTATACTGAGACTCTGGAACAATCCAGTAAAAATTCACTGCACTAATATTTATAGACAGTTTTTACTTTGGTTTTTAATGTCTGAGATGAAACTTACTGATAGGAACATTGTGTCAAAAATATTTTAAAGTCTTGTGTATATTTGATTATTTAGACTAGATATGTTTATGTGTGGGTACATATTACATTTATAATTTTTTTTTTACTTCAAGATGTATTTCTTTTTTTTAATTTTTCTTTTACTTCAGGACGTATTTCTTTGTTTTTTTAATTTTTTTTACATTTATTTATTTTTTGAGAAACAAAGACAGAACACAAGTTGGGGAGGGGCAGAGAGAGAAGGAGACACAGAATCCGAAGCAGGCTCCAGGCTCCGAGCTGTCAGCACAGAGCCTGACGCAGGGCCCAAACTCATAAACCATGAGATCATGACCTGAGCCAGAGGCTGACATTCAACCGACTGAGCTACCCAGGCATACCAGGACGTATTTCTTTTTATTTCTGGCAACAAGTACAATGCTCTTCACACATGTCTTCTTTACTAGAATTATTAAAATACCTTTTCCAGATATTCCTTTTTTTCCATCATCTCCATGTTTTCTTTATTGTATTTTTTTTAAATATAATTTGTTGTCAAGTTGGCTAACATACAGTGTATACAGTGTGCTCTTGGTGTTGGGGGTAGATTCTTGTGATTCATTGCTTACATACAACACCCAGTGCTCATCCCAACACATCACTTCCTCAAGGCCCCTCACCCATATTCCCCTCTACCCTGTCCCCCACCATCAACCCTCAGTTTGTTCTTTGAATTTAAAAGTCTCTTATGGTTTGCCTCCCTCCCTCTCTGTTTGTAATTATTTTTCCCCCTTCCCTTCTCCCATGGTCTTCTGTTAAGTTTAAGTTCCACATATGAGTGAAAACATATGATACCTGTCTTTCTCTGACTTATTTCAATTAGCATAATACCCTCCAATTCCATCCACGTTTCTGCAAATGGCATGATTTCATTCTTTCTCATTGCCAAGTAGTATTCCATTGTATATATAAATCACATCTTCTTTATTCATTCATCAGTTGATGGACATTTAGGCTCTTTCCATAATTTGGCTATTGTTGAAAGCACTGCTATAACCATTGGGGTACAAATGCCCCTATGAATCAGCACTTCTGTATCCTTTGGATAAATTCCTACTAGTGCTGTTACTGGGTCATAGGGTAGTTCTATTTTTAGTTTTTTGAGGAAACTCCACACTGGTTTTTTTTTGTTTTTTTAAAAATTTTTTTTTCAACGTTTATTTATTTTTGAGACAGAGAGAGACAGAGCATGAACGGGGGAGGGGCAGAGAGAGAGGGAGACACAGAATTGGAAACAGGCTCCAGGCTCTGAGCCATCAGCCCAGAGCCTGACACGGGGCTCGAACTCCCGGACCGCGAGATCGTGACCTGGCTGAAGTCGGACGCTTAACCGACTGCGCCACCCAGGCGCCCCCACACTGTTTTCCAGAGTGGCTGCACCAGTTTGTATTCCCACCAACAGTCCAAGAGGGTTCCCATTTCTCCACATCCTTGCTAGGATCTGTTGTTTCCTTAGTTGTTAATTTTAGCCTCTCTGACTGGTGTGAGGTGGTATCTCAGTGTGGTTTTGATTTGTATTTCCCTGCTGATGAGTGATGTTGAGCATCTTTTCATGTGTCTCTTAGCCATCTGGATGTCTTCTTTGGAAAAGTGTCTATTCATGTTTTTTGCCCATTTCTTCACTCCTTTTCCAGAATTAAGTATACAGTATTCACGTTTTCAGTTTGGTTTAGCATGTATTATATATAAACTTGGAGAATCTAGTGAGTCAATTATGTTTTTCAGAATTAATGCAAGTATTGAAAAAGACATTTATGAAAAATAGATGGATACTTACCTAGAGCATTGAAGTAGCCTAGTTTGAACATTAAAAATACTGAGATATGAGACTGATTTTTCTATTTGGCTTTTGTAAGCAATGTGTTCTCTGTAGTCTCACTTCAATTATTGATGACAGAAACCATTTATTGAGTACTCACTCAGTGTTGGGCTTTGTTTTAAATGTGTTCAATGTGATTTCTCCTAATTTAACCAATCCAGTAAGTGGATTTTGTGTATTATTTTTACTATTTTTCAGATGAGAAAGATTAGAGATATTAAAAAGCTAGAATTTACACCCAAGTTATTTAACTCCTAAGGCTAAATTATTATTAGGCTTAATGCCTTTCCATGATATCCGATTTTAGTTTTCTGTGAGTCACATTTTAAATTTTCTCCATTTTAGGTGACCAATATCTATCTCAAATAAACTTAGTATCCACACAAGAGATTAAAACATTTTAGAATGAACATATGTTCGTTCTAAATATATGAATTCTAAAACATTCATAACATTACATGTTTTATTTATGGGTATCATATAAACAAAGTGGTCTTCTACTATAGTGATTTACGTGGGGCAGTTTCCCAAACATTAAGTGATTGCAATGTGTTTTTTAAAAATTTGTTATTTTAACTTAGATCTATGCATCAGAAGTGTTTATGCATTTCTGCCTTAATTTTGCTTCCTAACACCAGGAACCATAAACAGTAATGCTATCTTAAGGCATCTAATCTTATAGTATTTAATTGTCATGGTTACAGAAAGTACAGATTTGCTATCTATAACAGACAATATTGCCTGCTAAAATATTACAAATTATATTTATAATATTCCAGTTTGGGACTCAACTTGCTTAATATAACATAATTTTATGTCAGATAAAAATTCCCATGGCATATTTTTATGCAATAAATATACTATATTTTAATTGAAAACCTTTAAAAATACCTACTGGATTGATTGACTATATTTTTGCATATGTTATTTAAAAATTTTTTTAACACATTCAGTTTTGAGACAGAGAGAGACACAGCATGAGCAGGGAAGGGGCACAGAGAGAGACACACACAGAATCCAAAGCAGACTCCAGGCTCTGAGCTGTTAGCACAGAGCTGGACTCAGGGCTCAAACTCAGGAACCTTGAGATCATGGTCTGAGCCGAAGTTGGACACTCAATCGACCTAGCCACCCAGGCGCCCCAGAATATATTATTTTAAAGATCATAGCAACTCCTTTTTGGTACTAGAAAATTAACCCAGCTTTTTTAAAAAAAGTTGTTTTTAAATTTTGGCTTAGGCACAAGTTGAATGGTAATGAAACTAAGGCCTTTGCTTTAAATAAAACATTGTATTGTATTGTTTTGTTTTGTTTTACCCTTTTAACTAAAGAATAATAGAAATACAGAGAAGTGTCAGTTAAATGAGCTGAATGAGAAGTACAAAGTAATTCTACCCATGAAATCAACACTCCATTCAGGATGGAGAACCTTGTCTGCACCCAAGAATGCCTCTTCCAGCCCTTCCCAATCACTACCACCTTGCTCTTCCCCGAAGGTAGACTCTATTCTGACTTCAAGACCATAGAATAGTTTTTGCCTGTTTTTGAAATAAATATAAACAGAATCATATATTCTGCAATTTTTTTTTGCATCAGATTTATTTTGTTCAACCTTTTGGGTGAGAAATATCCATGTTCCTGCATATAACAGTGCTTCATTTTTCTTGCTCAATAGAATTCCATCTAATGAATACTTCAGAATGTACATATCTGTTCTGCTTGTTGGGCATCTGGGTTGTTTCCAGTTTTGTATTATTACCAATAGTTCTTCTATGTACATTTGTTATTGTACATGTTTTGTAATACGTAATTACTGATTCATAGGCTAATGCTGCATAGAAATTGTTTGCTTTTTCCCAAGTGGTTGAGCCAGTTTCCAGTTGAGCCTGTGGTGTATGAGATTTCAAGTTGTGGCTTAGCTTTACCAACACTTGCTATTAATAGTGTTTTTAACTTAAACTACCCTAGTGGCAATGGATACCTAATTGTGGTTTTAATTTGCATTTTTTATTAATAAATTAACACCTTTTTTATGTGTTTTGGCCATTTGAATATGCTCTTTTGAAGTGTCATTCAGAAATTTTATCCAATTTGCTATTGAGTTATCTTTTACGTATTGATTCATAGGAGGTTCCTTATATATTTTGAATTTGAGCCCTTAGAAAATGTTTGTAAATATCTTCTCCCCCTCTCTGATTTGCTTTGCCACTCTTAATGTTATCTTTTATCAGCAGCTGTTCTCAGCTCTAATGTAGTCCAGAATTAGTATTATTTTGGTCTTGATAATAAATCTTTCCTAACTATAAGTTACGGAGATTTTTTTGTATTGTGTTCCAGACACTATATTGTTATACATTTCATCTGGAATTCATTTTTGTGTGTGGTTTGACTTTTGCTTTCTTAATTCTATGGATTCAGAAGTCATCAGGGGCATTTACTGAAAAGGCTGTCCTTTCCCCACTGTTTGGCAATGCTACTACCTCTGTTTTAAATCAAGTGTACCATGTATAGGCAGATCTGTTCTTTCTTGGACTTGGTATTGTGTTTCACTGGATTATTTATCTATCATTGTGGCCATAGTCACAGTCTTAATGAATAGATTTAAATTATGTCTTAATATTTGCTAGAGTAGTTCTCTAGCTTGCTTATCCTTTAAGTTTGTCTTGACTGTTATCGACTCTATGCCTTGCTATATAAATTTGAAATTTTGCTTATCAATTTCTACAAAATCCTTGTTGGAATTTCACTAGGATGGCACTTAATCTAGAAATCAATTTGAGTGTAATTGACATATTTAAAAACTCAAGTCTTTTAATTTATTATCATGGCTTATATATATATATGTGTGTGTGTGTGTGTGTGTGTGTGTATACATATATATATATATGTATATAGCTTTTTTAAGATCTTTAAAAACTCTTTAGATGATGTTTAAATTTTTCAGTGTGAAAGCCTTGCACATCTTTTGTTGTATCTATTCCTCGGTGTTTGATTTTTTATGCCATCATAAGCACTATAATTTCCAAATTTCCAATTTTATATGTTGACCTTTTATAGACTTGTAAAGCTCACTTATCAATGTTAATTTCTCTGTTGATTCCTTTTATTTTTCTAGATTTTCAGTTGTATCATTTGAGAATAATGAGTTTATTTCTTTTGATCCATTCTTTATAACTTATTAAAATTTTCCCTTTTTGTACTGCCTAGGATCTCTAGTGCAATGTTGAGTAAAAGTGGTGATAACTTATCTTTGTCTCATTCCTGATATCATAAGAAAATTCCTCCAAACTTCACCATTAAGTATTAGATTTTTCTGGAAAACCTTTATCAGGTTAAGAAAGTTCCCCCCTATTTCTATTTGTTAAAATTTTTTAAAAATTTAATAATTTTAAATTATTTAGATGACCATATGATTTTTCTCTTATGCTAAGTTAATGCAGTGGATTATATTGATTGATTTTCAAATGTTAAACCCGGATTTCTGGAATAAATTTGACTCATTCATGATCTGTTTATTACCCATTATGTATATTGCTGGATTAGGGTTGATGATGTTTTGCTTAGGATTTTTTTTAGCTATTAGTTTTTCAATTTTTGTAATAGTATTTGGTTACAGTTTAGTCTTAAGTTTATGTTGGTTGAACTCATAAAGTGAGTTGGAATAGATTGCCTTTTTTTATTTGCTAAGATTCTGGATGATACATGTTAATTTCTTTCTTAAATATTTTATAGAATCCACTAGTGAAGCCATTTGGTCCTGGATTTTTTGTGTGTGGCACAATTTTAAATGAAATAATCAATTGTCTTAGGAGTTATGAGTTTATATATATTTCCTAATTATTAATCTTTTTTTGATAAGTTTTTTTTCTAGGAATTTGTCCATCAAAACTTTCAAATATATTCGATAGTATTTTTGAAAATAATTTTTTACTATTTTTCAATAGCTATAAAAATTTTAATGACGACTCTTTCCATTCATTTAAGTCCAACCACAGAGCTATTATTGACATTTTATATATATATATATATATATATATATATATATATATATATATTTAAATAAATATTTTTATGCATAGACTATAATTTTAAATATACTACTATCAAAATTGCATCATACTATATAAAATGTTCTGTTGCTTTTTAAAAATCTTGGTCAACTTTTATTTCCTTTCCTAATAGTACTAACACATTCCTTTTAGCATTGCCAAGTACCCCGTAGCATGGAACCTAATTTGTTGATGTTCCATGATTGGCTCTTTGGGTTATTTCCAATTTTTTTTTTCTTTTAAGAATGTGCAACATTGTTCTACATGTACTTCTGTATATTCCTGGAACTATTTCTCTAAGATACATTTCTAGAGTGAAATTGCTGGCAAGAGATGCATCTTTTACACATTATCACTATTTCCAAATGGTCTTTTAAAGAGATTGTACTAATTTATAATCCTAGTAACAGGAATAAGAATGTTTGCTTTTGCATCTTGTCTTCAGGGTTGAGTCTTGTCAATCTTTCAAACACTTGTAGAAGATTTTGTCTTGCCAAATTAAGCTTTAAATAAAGAAATTATATTAGAGAAGCATAATTATGTGCTGATGACATCATAAGCATAACATTTTTTTGCTATAGATGAGGTTTTATTATTTTATGCAAAAAGATATTTTAATTGTTATTAGACTTGTAGAACATTTCAGTTAAAATGGATCCTATGTTGTTTTCATAAAATTCAAGCACTCAGAAATTCCCTTGCTTTCATTGTCATTTTAGGGTCATAGATTTTCAAGATAATATATGATATGTTTGCTCATGCAGGAAAGACTGTAATACTAGCTATTCAATAGACATAGATTTAAGTCAATATTCTGGTACTGAGTAGGTATGTATTCTTGGGAAATGTACTCAACTTCTGTAACCCTGAGTGACTTCATTTTGTAAAGTGAGGGGAATAGATATGAAAGTATGTTTGCAGTATTTTCTGTCTGATTGTTTTCTAGGTTTGATTTAGGTAATCATCTTAGTTAGGCAGGTGCCTCTTGTTTTTCACTTAACTATTTATAACCCTCTCAAAGTTGCTTGTTCTTCAAGGAAAACAAAAACATCAGCTTTCAGATGAGGCAAAGGATCTCTCTCCCCTGAATAATCTACAAAGCAGGTCCTTCTGCTAGAAATGCAAAGAAATAAAGTGAATCATTATTTTTTTCATCATTTGTTCTACATTGTATTCATAAGGGAGGGAATAAAAGGGAGAGAGAGAGAGAGAGAGAGAGAGAGAGAGAGAGAGAGAATGAATGAGAATGAGAATGAGTTCAGAAATACAGATCTACTGTGTGGTAGACATTGCACTGGAGCCTGGAAATAGTAATGAATAAGTCAGACTTTTCCTTGCCTTCAAAAGTGTTCTAAGCTAAGTGGGAAAAATAGATAAAAAGATAACCCTAAACTGTGATGAGTGCTTTAATGCAAGGAGAATCAGTGTGTTAGGTGAATGGTCTATGTCAGGGGCATTTAGTAGAGCATGACTGATTCAAATAACTGAAAGAAATCTAATATATGATAGAGTATAAACTATACAGTGGCTAGATACATGGCTGAAGAATGGAAAACAGTTCTTTTAAAGAACGTTCTTTGTATTTTAGCCTAGGAGCAATGGTTGCATAAGACAGTGGTTTAATATCTTAAAATGTTCTTTGAGGATTTAATAAAGTAAAAGAAAGATATTAGTTAATAGAGGACTTTGTAATTTCAAAAATGTTAAGGAAATTTACTTCAGATTTGAAGCAGCATATCTACACAATTCTCAATAAGAAGTCTTGCTCCAAAATTGGCTGGCCTGTAGTCTCTAAATTGTCTCTTTTGATAAACTCTAATCATAATTTCATTTTTTACTTCATCTTGTTTTTATAATTTTATGAAAATGCCCTTTGAGTAATTACGGAAAAATTTAGTAAATGTACTAAGTCATATATTTTCATCTTATGTTTTTCATAGCATCTTTAAGAGCTAGATTTCTGCTAAGAGATACCTATCTTTTTAAGAGCCATAGACATCCACAGGTGTACAGGACTTTGGATTTCATCCCCAGCCATGGCTGAGAGCACCAGAACGCCACCATGCTTATTTGAAACACATATGGTTTCCTGTTTGCATATAATAATATTTGTTACAGAGGCATATAAAATGGGCATTTATTACATGCCTAAATCACTAAAGAAAGATTTCTAGTAGTAGTGAGATCTTTAGAGATATTTGAAACAGAGGGTTTCTATAAAATGCTCCCTGTGTCTGATATCACTGGACTGAAAAATTTTTCCTTCTTTATTTTTATGGTGGTAAGGTGGATAGCTGTAAAGAGGAAAAATTGCCATTACTACTGACCTAAATGAACTTATTAGTCCTGGTAAAATGAACTTAAAGAATCACTGCTTAACATGTGAAAAGCTTATACTTGCAATAAAAAATATTTATATTTTCTGATACCCTGCTAAAATCATATATTGAGAAGTCACAACAAATATCTGATGTTTAGTGATGGTACATAATTTCTTATTTTTTTTTTTACTTTCTGTCTCCTTTGAATGCTGATGTTGTTCAGGTAAGTGTCATCCTGAGGTATACCGACGATACTGGTCACTTTTTGAATGTCCAGAAGTTTTCTAATGTACTTTTCAAAGCCAGTTATTGCCCATTAGTTGATTCATTAGAGAATGAAAATTTAAGGAAGCCTTTCCCCAAGGGGATTTTGTTTCAGTCAGAGCATATTTTCCTTCACAATTGGTTGCAATGTTCTTTGATCTGATACTACCATTTGAATCTTGATTTATTATTTCTGCTTCATTATTGCCATGGTTGTTCGGTTCAGCTGACAAATGCGTATCTGTTCATGTTTCCCAGACTTGCTCATGTTTGAGATGGGACAAATGCTGTGGATAATGGATAGTAATGGAGAATTACTTAATTGATAGCAGATTGTTGTTTTCTTCAATATTTCTTTAATAATGGACTTCAGACAGAATTCTGAGCAAAAGCAACATCTGTTTTTTTTAAAGTATCATCAATGCTTTATAATGAGGTAGAAAGTTTTGCTTGTGTCTGCATTGTATATCTAGCAGGCATCTTCTCACCTTTCAGATTACTCTGTGCCACCTCATTCAGGAAGTTTCTCCTAGCCTGACTTCTTCCAGTCATATTAGCACCTCCTGTGTTTATGTCCCCAGTGTACCTCTTACAAACTTCTACCATAGTCCCTTCATTATTCACATTTATACCTATGTCTGCCTTTCTTTACTAGAGTGTACATTCAGGGATATTCAAGTCTCCATATGTCTTTTTTATTTTAGTAAACAAATAAGATATTTTAGAAATGTTCTATTGTAAAAATATTCCATATTATGAAAATACAAGAGGGAAACCATCAGAGTAATAGCAGGTGCTCACACTACTTTCTTCATGTTGGCAAATACAGTTAAAATCCTACAATTGTTCTACAAGTGATATACAATGGGGCAGTGGCTCTCAGACTTGGCAATTTATAAGAATTACCTGATATTATTTGTTAAAAATGATGTTCCTGACCTCCATCAATACAGAGTCTGGTTCAGTAGATCTGAAATATGACCCAGAAATCTGCATTTTTAACAGCATTTCTTGTGGGCCTGTGTTCCAGCCCAGGTCGGGCTCTGTGCTGACAGTGCAGAGCCTGCCTGAGATTTCTTTCTGCCCCTTCTCCCCTCTCAATATAAAGAAATAAAAACTTAAGAAAAAATTCAGTCAGCCTAGATGGAGCCAATGCTCATAGCCTAATAATACATACATATAAACACGCGCGCGCGCACACACACACACACACACACACACACACACACAGCAGCTCAGACTAAACCTAAAAAAACTGCTTTTAAATACATTAAGGATCACCACGTTGCCAGAGCCATTATTTCTTTTTATCACTCAGTTCACTGCTTTCGCCCTTTCCTCTTTCCTTTTTATTATCTTTTTTGTTGTTATCGAAAGATGACTTACTACAAGTATCGCTAGCCAACCAGGGCATCCTATTCTTTCATGTTAAATACTAACCTATTTTGATGCATAAAATAATTTAATCTTTGGGTCTTCTGTTGAGCTTGGCCTTTCTTTTCTTTTCTTTTCTTTTCTTTACTTTTTTCTTTCTTTTCTTTTCTTTTCTTTTCTTTTCTTTTCTTTTCTTTTCTTTTCTTTTCTTTTCTTTTCTTTTCTTTTCTTTCTCCTTTTTGATAGTAAGCATGGATGAATGATTGGTCTCGAAAACAAGTGCCTAACTGGAGTAGGAGGAGGAAAGAAGTGTAAAGAGGGAGCAATATTATGGAATCTTTAGTTTCCTGGGTGACCTTTGGAGGGATGGTTTCTGGATTGCTAAGAATATTAAAATAAGATGTTGTAGTTTGCCAAGTTCTTAAGGTAGTTGGGAAAAATGAATAATTTATTTACAAACTCAGAGCAAAGATAACTTGCTCTAATTCTTATATAAATATTAATAAAATTGATGCATTATTTTATAATATGAATTTCCCCAGTGGCTTTTTATTTCTGCATATATTTTTCCACTGTAAATTGTTTTATGTACTAGAATTTTGTGTCTAATTTGAAGTTTACATTTTTCTTCCATTTATTTGGTTTTATATTTGAGAGAAATAATAACATATTACTCATGGATATGCTTTTATATTAGAAATCAAACTGTATCACTAAGATTCTCTATTCACATTTTCTATTAATTATTGCTTTCTGATAATATACTGAAAAATTTCCATTGACTATTGTCTGATCTAAGGTGGTATGACTATGATGACTGCTAGCCAATTAAATACTTCTTAAAAACAAACTGAGAAACAATGCTACAGATGTTGCCACAAATCATGTTTATTCATATTGCCTTCTGTTTTTGAAAAGAATACTGAAGAACAAAGGAATTTCTTTTAGGTTTTTGCTAATATGTAGGTAAGGAGACCATCTTGCTGGATTCAGCAACTATTTTATTTATTTATTTATTTATTTATTTATTTATTTATTTATTTATTAGATTTCTTAGCATAATTCACACATAACCTATTTATTTCTGTTTTTGAATTTTAAACCAACCTTCCTCTCCAACTCTTCTGGAACATATTTTGGAAGATGACACTAATATATATGTTACTAAAAATATCAGTGTCAAGTGAAATGCCTTAGTAAATTAAATATGGCTTCACTCAACATGTCTGTATCCCTACTTCTTTCCTTTAAACCTCAGAGAGAGTGATCTTTTCTCTTTCCTAATTCCAATACCTCTACTTGTATTCTGGATCTCAATTTTGTACAGCACGAGAAGATATTTGCTCTTGTAGTTATATGCTTTCTCCCCAGAAATTCCAATGTTTTCCTACTCAGCTCCCTAATTTTTCCCTATGTTTAAACTTTCAGTTTTGTTTTTCTACTAATTTTTCTAGCTACTTTTTAAACTTCATTTGGTTCTCTTTCTTATTTTAGAATTACTAGTCTGTAGTTTCTAAATATATGACCTAAGCTACGGCAACATTCTCCTTCCCTTCTTCCAATTCATTGTAATGAAAGAGGAAAGTCAATTTCTGTCTACATGTTTTTCTCTTCCTAGTTCAGGATTGCATCTGCCCACTTTTTTAGTGTTGTCATTGTATCCATTATTACCTTAATCTTCAACCTTGACCTCTCTACTAGTTTCCTGATGTCAGCATTTAAGCATGCCTAATTCTCTTTCATCTTAGAAACCATGCAGACAAAATTAAACAGAATCCTTCCTTGAACTCTTGCCTCCCACAAGCTACTGTATTTATTTTTCCCTTTTCTGTCCCACTGCCAAATTTCTTTGAACTTTCATCTATGTTGAGTTTACCTTTTTTTTTTTAAGAGAGTTTGGAGAGAGGGCCTAAGGGAGAGGGAGAGAGAATCTTAAGCAGGCTCCATGCCCAGTGCAGAACCTGGCATGAGGCTCAATCCCACAACCTTGGGAGCATGACCTGAGTCAAAATCAAGAGTCAGATGCTCAACTGACTCAGCCACACAGGTGCCCCTCACTTTACCATTCCTTACATTCAGTTTATTCTCTAATCTCTGAAACCTGGTTCTTATACCAGACATTTCAGTAAAACTGTGCTTTATAAGGTCACTCAAATACCTCTTAGTTCCTAAATCCTGTGGGTACCTTTCATATAGCACCTACTAGACCCTTTGGCAGATGCTACACTCTTGAATTTCCCTTCTTGTTAAAATAATTTGGTAGTTTGGATTTATTGTTAAGACATTTTCATTTTTCTTTCATTCCCACTGTAGTTAAGCATATGACCACACCCATTGGTGTTGTGCCCAGTCATGTGATTTGCTCTGCCCAGTGGCATAGTAGTGGGTGTGAACTAAGCGGACATTATGCATCTGTAGTTTGGCTTAGTTCTTATACTCTGTTATTTGCTGTGAGAAGCACATATGCTGAGAACCTGCTCATCCAAGGAGAATGTGGAAACATGTGAGGAGACATGAAGTCAATACAAAGCTGGGAGCCAAGCACACTCACCCTGAAGCCTAAAGCATATCTGGCCCAAACTGTGGACCTGTGGTCAAAAAAAAAAAAAAAAAAAAAAAAAAAAAGGAACTTGTTATAATTTTGGAATGTTTGTTTTGCAGAATTATTGGGCAATAGCTGATGGATATAATGCAGTTCCTTGGGATTTCATGGAACCATCTTCTGGTTTTTAAGTCTTAGAAACCTTTGTAACCTTTGTAGTCTTTTCTTTACCTTGCTTTTAAGCTTAAATTTTCTGAGACTTCTGTCCTAAACCCATTACCTCAGTTTAAATACATTTACTATGAGATATTATTTCCAATGATGGTTTTGATTGCTGTCTATATGCTGATAACTTCAAAGTCATTAATTTCAATTTGACTTATACAGTAGGCACATCTTGTTAAAAATGCATTGTATATTTCCACTTAGTGGTTTCCAGTTTAGTGGTTTAATAAGCACAGTAAACTCTATTTCCTGAATGCTGTGCTTTTCTCCACAATGTATTTTAAGTTTATTTGTTTGTTTTGAGAGAGAATAACGTGTATCTCTATGTATGTAGAGAGAGAGGTAGAGAGAGAATCCCAAGCTCCATGCTGTCAGCCTGTCAGCACAGAGCCTGATGCAGGGCTTGGTCTCATGAACTGTGAGATCATGATCTGAGCTGAAATCAACAGTTGGATGCTTAACTGACTGAGTCATTCAGATGCCCCTCCCCAATCTATTTCATACTGAACCACAGGAAAGAAAAAATTTAAAACAGTTCTGTATTATCAATAGCATTACAAAAATTAGCATGGGAGTTAATGATTTATTGCATTTTTGCTTTATGCCTTTAAATGAATTATCTGACTTAATTGTCAAAATGACTCTGTGGATTATATATTATTGTGTCCTCCTTTGCAGATGAGAGACCTAGAAATCAAATAATCTATGATTAATCGGTAATAGGGGATGAGCTAGATCAAATGCAAATCTGTATGACCCTAATGCCCCACATTCTATGGACATCCCCAAACCACTAATGCAGAAACAACCTATTTGAATATTCTCCACTCACTAGAAGAGCTCTTTAGAAAATATATACCACCTGAACTTAAATAAGTATTGGCTAATAAGCAAAAAAGAAGATTAAGAAGTATGTCACACATACAAAAATATTGGCTGCTTATTTAAATTATAAATTTTGGAACAAACTCTTCAATCATCTTTTTAATATATATCGTATATATTCAACAATAACCATTACTGCTCCCTAAAAAGAAACTTCCTTGCTATCCTCCAAACAAACCACCCACATTACTGCTTCTGTGTCTTTGTTCATAATATTTATTATAAATGGTGGTATCCTGTCTCTACATTCATTTGAAGCTTAAGGCTTCTATGAAAGATTCTCAGATTATTTCCAATGACACTAATCAATTTCTTAAGGACCCATAATATTTATTTTTCTAATTGATCAACTAAGATTCATTGTAAAGTACTTACAAGACACTGATCTTAATCATATGGAAGTTTTCACATTATATGTAAATAGTATCTACCTCACAGAAATGTTCAACTTAGTTGGATTATGCAAGTAAAATATTACTAAAATATAATTCTTCTATGTTACTTCATACTTGCATATTCCAACTTTTTAAGCTGTCTCTTGAACACAAAGATTGTGTGGGCTTCCTATTTTATGTTCATTTCAACTCAACTACATTTCATTGAAGAGTTGTTAAATGAACTGAATCTTTTATTTTCAACCCCATATCATCGCCTTTTCTTCTACCGTTTTCTCAAAAATATCATTGAAGTGACATAGCATCTAGAGAAATATTTCTCTCCTTCAAATCATGAATTCATAAAATTCATGGAAGTCCTTATAGGAATTGATTTATATATTGAGCATAAATTTAACTAAACTTTAAGTTAGCCCAAATCAAAGCTGCAGTCTCAAGAAGCTTATTTGTCCAGGTCTTCATCACATTTGTTTATACGATAGTAAATTAAAGTATGTGGAACCAAAAGTGGAAGAGATTTACTCAGTGATTTCTATTCCTGTATGCTAATAACCTCTTGATTATGTGGCATATTTTTGTAGGCAGATTTTTTTTTAATTTATGAAATTGCAGGACACATGTAAATTGTTTAGAACAGTTTCTCACAAAAGAAGCATTTGATAATGGAACTAGTGGGGAAGTCATGCTGTTAATGTTATGTTTTTAAGGTCCTATCATGTCAAAGAAATGTGTCATGAAGGCACAAGAGAAGAAAGTTGTTAGTATTTAGGGAGAATACTGAGGAGTTATGTATATAATGAAATAAATGAAAAGGTAAATACAACGTCCAACCAGAAACTCTATGCTTTGTTGCCCTGAGAACCATTGGGAAGTAAAGTTATATGTCTTTTCTGTATTTGGTGCTTTGGTTTAATCTGTTATTAAATAGCAGAATCCTACTGCTTTTTTCCCCTGGTATTTTCAAATTATACTCTGCTCTATTTGTCACTGCTAAGAGGAGCTAGATGAGGTCAAGTGACCTCCCTGAGAAGTAATTGGGATTCTTCTGATCACTCCAAGACCTCTTTCTCTCTGACTACCTAAGTGGTAAGAGATGGGATGATTAATTATAGCCTCATTCTCTTCTTTTGTTAGAATTTGGGATACTAACTAAAAACCAAAATCAGGCTTGACCACCTATGAATATAAATTTGTGGTCTATTATAAAATATAATATTTTATATTGTAGTTAATACAAAAGTCAATATAAAAATTTAAATTATGTTTCCTTTTTTTAGATTATGTAATAGGTCTTCAAGAACTTTATGTTAGTTTCAAGAATTAGTTGTTAATTTGAAGCATTTGTAAACCCAGGAAGTTCATGGGTAACATGAAACAGATTTCCTGGAGTGGTAGTATGGGGCATTTCTGGAATTAATAGGTTAGGGAATAGCAATTGTTAAATATCACTCAAAGGGTCCAATATTACTGAATTATAGCCCTTTCATCTCTCCCTTCCATGCATGGTTAAAATGTTGATCATTAATGAAGTTATATTGTCCATCTTTAGTAGAAAGTGAAAGATACAGTTGCATATCAAATTGCTAATGCTTCCTCATTGAGGTGCTCTCATCTCTTCTATATTCTCAGATATAAACGTTGCTGGACAATATTATGTATTATTTGCTTTAAGAAATTATACTCTGAATTAGCTTTCCTACAGATTTTCATTTACTCAATTCTGAACTGATTACCTTATGAGATGTAATAGTTGTCAACAACTCTATTTAATATGAATTCTTTTATGAACACATATATAGGCATTCATCATAGATCAACCAAAATGCAAGATCTTCTTACAATGAGCTACAAAATGAGTATTTCAGGTTAACATTCTGCAGCTTGTTCAACTTTTAGATTGTATACTATCCAGCTCCTGGTGATTCAGATTTCTTCAGGACGTGCTGAAATATAATATGACTTTGATATTTTATAAGCATTTTTTGTAGAAAAAGGAAAAATGGGTGAAGAAAGGAATAAGATGAGAATATAGAACATGATAAGTCATGAACTCAATTTTATTTGCCTTAGACATCCTCTAAGCCTATGATTCTCAAGTATGAATATGCATCAAGTATCACTAGAATAGCTGTCTTAAAAACAGATGCTCTCAAAGTTTCTGATTCAGTAGTTTGGAGTGGGGTCTGATAATTTGCATTTTCACAAACTCTCAGATGATGCTAATGTTGCCTTTCTGAGAACTACCCTTTGGGTAGTATTGTTCTAATTAAGTTTAGACCAACCCTTCTTTGTTAACTGATAATACTTACTTTCAGAAAATAATAGCCACACCAAAGGTACTAAATAATGGGAGAAAACAACAAAGCAATTTATTTATTGTATAGGATGATGCAGCATTAGCAGGATTCTTTGCCTTGATTTAACATTACTAACACATTTTTTCCTTACTATCAAAAAATAACACAAGTAATCTCCCAGGGCCTGATTTTATGATTTGTGTTGGAGAAAATACTGACATTCCTTTTACTTTTAAGAAATAAATCTTTCTCATTGCTGCGTAGTATTCCATTGTGTATATAAACCACACTTTCTTTATCCATTCATCAGTTGATGGACATTTAGGCTCTTTCCATAATTTGGCTATTGTTGAAAGTGCTGCTGTAAACATTGGGGTACAAGTGCCCCTATGCATCAGCACTCCTGTATCCCTTGGGTAAATTCCTAGCAGTGCTATTGCTGGATCATAGGTAGACCTATTTTTAATTTTTGAGGAACCTCCATATTTGTAGCAACGTGGATGGAACTGGAGAGTGTTATGCTAAGTGAAATAAGTCATACAGAGAAAGACACATACCATATGTTTTCACTCTTATGTGGATCCTGAGAAATTTAACAGAAGACCATGGGGGAGGGGAAGGAAAAAAAAAGTTAGAGAGGGAGGGAGCCAAACCATAAAAGACTCTTAAAAACTGAGAACAATCTGAGGGTTGATGGGGGTGGGAGGGAGGGGAAAGTGGGTGATGGGCACTGAGGAGGGCGCCTGTTGGGATGAGCACTGAGTGTTGTATGGAAACCAATTTGACAATAAATTTCATGTTAATAATAAAAAATGAAATAAATCTGTTAAGATATCAAGTTTTTATTGCAATCAAGTCTGGGGGGAGCAAGTAGGACACCCCTGATGCTTTCGCATTAACAAGTAATTTTAAGCTTTTTATAGTATAGCAGTTAGAGAATATGGGGGGGGATGTAATTTGCCATGACAAATATCTAGTAAATGTACCCTTGAGATTTAGGATTAAATTCCACAGATATTTCTAATAGTTTGAAAGTCAGGATGATAGAATATCTTACAACCTAAGCTAGGTATTAAAATCACCTGGGACCTTAACAATACTGATGCCTGGGCCCCACCATTCAGACATTCAGATTTAATTGTTTGGGGTCCTGTCTTGATATAGGGAAATGGATAAAGGAGAATGATTAAGGAGAGAAGTGCAGACAAAAAGCCAACTACCATTTCTTGGGACCTACTTTCCATATATTAAGCATTAGATAAGGTATTTTATCAATATTGTCCCTAAACTTCAAATAAACTCAACAGATAGCTATAAAGTAAAGGCATTTTTAAAAAAATCTAAGCAAAAAGACTTAAATATAGGGATAGAATAACATTGTTATGCCAAGAGGTTATTTGGTAAGTAAGGGATTGGCCGTTAGAGCCTCGATAGACATGGTTTTAGAGTCCATCTTTCTCCATTTCCTTATAGAGATACTAGATAACTTTCTTTCGTTCTTTCTTCTCTCTTTCTTGTTTTTTTCACTTCTTACTTCTCTTTCTCATTCTACTACTACTACTACCTCTACTACTACTGCTTTACTACTGCTACTCTGAAATTTAAACAGCTTGGAGGAAGAGACAAACTGTAACAAATGTTGAAAGGCTAGAATGCAAGGTGATGAGCAATGTTTCCTGTAGAATACAGGCTCAGTGTATATTGCCTATAGAACCTTGCTGTCAGATGTGGATAAATACAACTATCTGGATGTAGGAATTCTGGCTGTATTTCCCAAGCATGTCTGGAACCCATAGGCTTAACGTATGGTAAAAAGTGAAAAGGGCTTCAGAAGATAGGAAGATGGCCTGGATTCAGAATCTGGCATCAATTATTAGTGTAACCATAGTTGAAAACCAATTGGATCTCTTCACATGGTTATAGGGACAATGAAATTATTGAAGGATATTCACTAGGCTAAAACACTAATAAACTCATTAGACTAAAGCAAAATGAATGTCCAACTATTCCTATAGTATACAACCATACTCTTATTCTATTCATACTATTTTATACATTGGGCTTTCCAACTGAAAAGAAATTCTTGCTTTAAGTTCTGGAGTAAACTCCTTAAGTTTTAAGTAGTAAGATAAATCATTATTTAAATGAGAGAATTTCTGCATATCAACTGGGTGTCAGCATTAGAAAATATAAAATCATCTTCAAATATATTTCATTTCTTTTATGTCAAGTCAGTTCTATTTTCTTGAAGGAGTGTTATAGCTTCATGAGGAAAATTGTTTCACAGCAGTATATAAAAACATGGTTTTGTTTTTCTTGTATCGGTTTAAGCTAAAATCAGCATTGCCACCGACACTGGATACAATTGCTCCTTTACGCATGATGCCTAGTGAGTTGGAGGAATCTCTTTTAGTATTTCTCATGCAGAGTAGGGGCCTCTTATAAAAGAATTGTGCCTATGAATTATTGCAAAAATAGATTTATCATAATTAGGTGTGTATTCATTCTTTAATCAGCTTTAAAGCTACTAAGGTAACTGGGGTTTCTTTGGGAATCAGTTACATACCTTGTCTTTCAAGAGAAAGATTCCAGATTTTTAATTGACTGACTTATAAATGCAATAGATGAAGTTTTAATTTTTCTCAGTTTTTAATTTATGTTTTCATGTGACATGGGGCCTTTATAATATTTCTTTTATCCCACCTGATGGATATCTGTTTTTAGTGCAATGTGCATTTTCATTCGAAACCAAGAACATGCTGGGTAGTTTTAAAGATACTTTTGAAGGTTATGAACGTTTTTTAATGCCTTCTCTAATGAGTAACCCAGGTGGCTTCCAGTCAACACCAAGAGTTGGCTTCAGTGAATTTAGTCATGTCTGTCGAGTCCATTAGTCTGTTTCTGTTCCACTGGGCAAAAAAGAGCCCTCTGGGGCAATGGTAGAAGTGCTCTAAGGCCCAACATGCTGGAGCAGCGAAATTGAGTAGATTATACATGTGGCACTATAAGACAGAGATTATTCCCTTTTTACAGATGAAGAAACTGAGGCTGAGTGAAGTTATGTATTTACAGTTCTGCTACTTATTTAGTGTTCTTAGTTCTGATGGACTTTGTAGATATCCTCTAAGGTTTTCACAGATTCTACTGTTTATCTTTATTTGAACAGATTTGTATTAAGCATTTCTGGGTCCTGGCTGTCTATCGATGAAAATTTTGGATTTCTTTCCATCAAAGCATATTTCCAAAGTGACCTTAGGTGCATAGCCTCATTTAATTTTATTTCCCTTCACCTTGGGTGGTATGGGGTGTGATATCTTTTAAGGGAAGCTATTTGAGTTCTTTCCTGTCTGATTACCTGCATGTTATCAAAGTTTGAACCTTTTTAAACACTGGACAGTTAAAGTTAATTGTATAGTCATGTGTGCCTTGAGGACAGAAGTGTTATTCGGTTGGAAATAATGTGCTCAAGATGGAAAAATTAACAGTTGCTGATTCATCGTATGGAATAATGCACATTTATAGATTTTTTAATATTAGAGCACCTAAATCAGGAATATGTTACTGTCACCTTAACAACGTGTTACAGAACACAATGGAATGATGAAGTATTAGTCACTTTGATTTAAAACTGAGGATAGTTATGTTTTCAAAGTACAATATTTAGGGAACCTTTCTATATAGGCCTTTTTAATTATCACAAAAATTTTTTACCTCAGAAACTTGCTATATAATTTCTAAGCTATTTTATAGGCAGCTTCTAAATAGTATCACTCTTAACCTGATCATCTGGAATGTAGGACAGAGTAACTAAATATAATAGTTGAAAGAAAGGAAGTATAGTGGCTTTTATTGAAAAAAGCATTAAACCTTGAATCAGGACCAGAACCTTGATTATATTTCATGTGAAATTGTGGAACTCACCTTATCTCCTTGTGCTATGTGATCAATAAAATAAATCATTCTTATTTGCTTAGTGTACTCTACCATGGTTAAGAGGAAGTACATAATATGCTTGCTACATAAACTGCTAGGGCTCTTAGACAACAAAGTAAGTATTTATTAAGTATTTACCATATGTCAATACCATGCTGAAGTTAAAAGAGTAGAATAATATTGTCAAAAGATCTACCTTGCTGGTCTAAGACTTTGACATTCAACAGTGTGCCTTTAAAAAAAAAATCTGCTTATGAATCTATTCTCTGTATTTTTCATTAAAATTTGTCTCTGAAGTATGTTAGAGTCAAAAAGGTTTAAGTATAGAAGGTCATGTTTGTTCACAGTTATTTGGGCTTTTTAAGTTCTAGATTTGTTCATTGACTTTCAAAGGTTTAGTTCAGAGTCTGATTGTTTTGTTGTTAAACACTATAGACAGATCTCCATCTAAGAAATAGTTACCCATCTCAGAGGGTGTGTGTGTGTTTGTGTATACATGGGTGTAGAGAAGTATAAAAAATGATTAGAAAACGCAGGCAAAGAGCATTTACTTTATGTAGCAATTTGTTTTGTGTTTTTGAAAATTGAGTTTTATTTGAAATGCAAAGGTAATATGGTGCCAGATAATTGAATCCTGTTATAAATCTCCAAAAAAAAAAAAAAAATGAACTATACCCCAAATAGTTTTTTGGTGTAATTCAACATTTTTGAACAAATAGCATTTAGTTAACGTTGCAATTTGTTTTGTGTTTTTGAAAATTGAGTTTTATTTGAAATGCAAAGGTAATATGGTATCAGATAATTGAATCCTGTTATAAATCTCCCAAAAATGAACTATAATCAAATAGTTTTTTGGTATAATTCAACATTTTGACATAATGTTGTCAGACTATTTAAAGTGAAACCCAGCTATGGTTCTGTAAAATATAAAGTGAGGAAAATGCATTTTTTTTTGCCCTTTGAGAGAATAGTTAACTGTACTAGTTGATCCTGTCTCTCCTCTTTCTAAACCCCGAACATCACAACTCATACAGATGTCCTCATTTATCAGAGTTCTTTTACAGACAATGATGCTCATATAAAGGATGTGATATTTTGTATCTCAGTCCTTCTTCATAATGATCCCAAGTGCTTAGGTTGTCACCTTTCCTCTAACATTCTGCCCCAAAAGTTAGTAAAGTAAGCTATGTGAATGAAGGCTGTAAAAGCACTCAAGACCAGCTCCTATTTTCTCTTTTATGTTGGATCTTTTGTCTACATTTTAAAATTCTTTGTTATGTAAAGGACTCTAAAAATATCAAAAAAATATCATTTTTATTGGTACAGAGGAATGCCCATTTGACTTTGACACTCAATCTCAAGGCTTAATATATATATTTTTAATGTTTGTTCATTTTTGAGAGAGAGACACAGAGCGTGAGCAGGCGAGGGGCAGAGAGAGAGAGACAGACCGACAGACAGATTCAGAAGCAGGCTCCAGGCTCTGAGCTGTCAGCACAGAGCCTGATGTGGGGCTCAAACTCAAACTGTGAGATTATGACCTGAACTGAAGTCAGACACTTAACTGACTGAGCCATCCAGGAGCCCTATATGTTGTTTTTTAATTTGTTGTCAAGGGATGCTGTTTGGTAAATTGGGTGATATCACACGAATCCAAGCTGTGGTGAATGACAGACTTCTCCATTAACTAACAAGTACCTCATGGTGGAGCTACCCAGGGTGCAAAGGATCTACTAGTCACCATTTACTTTCTTATAATTCTGGAATTCAAAAAAGCTCTAAACATGCAGTCTTTGTGACTCACTTGGTGACAAAACCTCATCTTGACTTGAATTGATAGAAAAACCTACTCTGAACTGGTTTGAGGCCTTTTATACCTTATTCGTTGTTTTCTGGTGTGAATATTCAGTTTTTCCTAAAGAAATATTGATGTTTTACATTACATATTGTGATTCTAGACAGGTATGCTCTTCCAAAATTCCAAAAATTCCAAAATATATCTTAAATCAAAACATATTTGATGCCATACATTTTGGGAAAGGGATTATAGGTCTCTATTAGATATTGTCCTCACCCTCAAACAGCTTGTAGTTTATTGAGCTGTGTGATTGGAAACACTGCCCTCAAATAGTCAACACATAGTTACTTAAAGTCTATTTAATGATATACACACATATATGTGTATACTTATAAAACTACGTAACATAATTTGTAATATATAATTTATCTAGTGTCAATTTGCAGTATAGGACAAAAGTAGTATTAGTTTAGAATAAGTCTAGTGATGTAATAGGTTTCAGAGAGTAGTAGAACTTTTTTCTTAACCATCTTTGAATTTGTTTTTTAATAAAATAAAGCACAGTCAACAAGGAAACCTCTGTACTCTGAAAGTAAAAACAAATAAGGGAGTCAGCTCAGGTCATGATCTCACAGTTTGTGAGTTTGAGCCCCCCATTGGGCTCTGTGCTGACAGTGCAGGGCCTGTTGGGGATTGACTGTCTCTTTCTCTTCCTCCCCTTTTGTTCCCTGTCTGTTTCTCTCTCTCTCAAAATAAATAAATAAAATTAAAAAAAAATTATCCAGGAATTCACAAAAAACTACAAGCTAGAAAAATCTGTAAGATACCCAAATAACAAAAGACAAGTGACAGGTAACCAAGCTAGCCTTAAAATTCCCCTCATCTTGACTAACTTTAGACACGCTTCTTCTTGACTCTGGCCTCCTGATCTTCCTTTTCTTGAAGGATTTACTTTAGAAACTTGGAATTGCAATTTTTTTTTCTCTGCTCCTATGAAATGTATATTCATTCTTCAGCCTCTAGCCAATTTTACAATCTAGATCTTTTTCAAGGACCGGGGAGCCATCATTTGAAATGTAATCATCAAGAAAGATAATGCCCTTAACTCCCAGTTTTTATGGGAGGATAGAAACTTAAATTTGCAACAATTAGCATACTTAGATGGCCTGATCACACTGGGTGCTCCCAGCCAATGTCTATCAGTAGTTTTCCACTAGCTCACCAACTCTGTCCCCTCCCCCCAAACCTCTTCCACTGTTGTTTCAGTGTAGTTGAGTTCAATCTCTTTTGCCTACTGCATTAGTCTTGAATAAAGTCTTCCTTGCTTGTTTAAATCTGCCTAGTGCTATTTCACTTTTTCCAATTGAGGCCAGATTCTTGAGATTCAACAAATGTTTAGTAGGCATTCAATAACAATGTTTTTTTAAGAAGACCAGAACAGAGAAGCAATCCTTTAAGACAATGGAAGAAAATTTCATGAATTAAAGACAATCATGACTCAGCAAATTAAAATGGCTAAAGTATAGGAATAACTAATGAAAAGAAATGGTAAAATATCTTACAAGGACAATAAAAAATTGTTATGACAACAGTAAGGGGGAAGAAGGTGGCAAACAAAAAAATAAGTTTGAATAACTTCTGAATTAGAACATCAGCAATTATTCTTTATTATTATTGATGTGATTATATAGTAATAAAAATGTCAAAATATTTTGGAAAGTAAACCTACTACAATTCAATAATTACACTGTAGATTTGTAATATTATTAGATATGCGGAAACTTGGTAAATGAATTTTACCGAGACAATAGACACTGTTACTTTTGGATTAATGATACCAAGGAAAGATGTAAAATGTGCTGAAATTTTAAAAAGTCTCTGTTGGAATAAAAATATAATTTTTATCTTCAAAACCACTCGATAAGTAATAAAGAAAAATAAGCCAAAATAGCCACACAAATAAAAAAAATTCTAACAGTAAAAAAGAGACTAAGGAAACATTTAAAGGAAAACCTGTGACGTATCATAGTTAATGTGAATGGCTAATTGCATCTCTGCAAAGACTAAGTTTCAAAGACAGGAAAGAAAAGAAAAAACAAAGACTCTAAGATTGGGGCAAAAAATACAAATCTAATATATGCTATTTCTAAAAGAGAAGTTTAAAACTCATATACAATGACATAAAGGTTTAAATAATTGGAAAATATGTCTGAAAATACAATAACAAATGAAAAGCAAAGTAGCAGTATTGAAATATTTGAAAGAATTCAAAGCAAAGAGCATAAAATGAATATAGAGGGTTGATTTTATTGATAACAAGAAAATTTATATTACAGGTAAAAGACAGATGTCTACCTGAATGAGTCAGAAGACATACATGAAAGTTTAAAAAATATAAAAAATGCAGTAAATACAAGTAAAGTCAAATCATAGGTAACTGTGAATATCCTGAATTTAAGTGATATAACCAGAAAAGTTAACTTTATATCAAACTTGGTAACTTAGAGAAAAAAATGTCTCTTATTTCCAAATGTCTATGAATATAAACATAATCCTTTTTATATTAGGCCATAGAGAAATGATTTAAAAATTATAAGCAAAAATTATACATGCTGTATACTTATACTATAATAAGACAAGGTGTTTATTTTTAAAAATGACATAAAAATACTCACTGAATCAGATAGAATTTTGTAGCAGAAAATGATTGCTTGATAGTGTATGAACTAGAAAAATCTATAAGAAATTGAGGGAATCAGATTAGAATGGGGGTGGGGAGGATTGAAATCTACCCTCAGTCACTGCCAATAGAAACTATGGAGTATGACTCCATAGAAGTATCCCACCTTCAGGCAAGAGAAGTTGGGCTTTTGTACTGCCTTATCCTAAACAGCTCTTCTTTGTCCAGGACAGTATTGGAGGACATGTAGACTGATCGATAAAGGAGGTCTGAGGGTAAGGACAGACAACATCTACTATAGCCACACTTTTAGTTAGGATGAATTTGGGCTGCAAGAAAGAGAAAATCTGGTGAAAGTTGGCTTAAACAAAGCAAAGGCTTTATTTTTCTCTTGAAACAATATGTCTAGAGGTGGGCAGTTTAGACCTATACACCAGACTCCAGTATATCCTTAACTGTCTCTGCTCTTTTCTCCTTCCTGCTGCAGGATCTTAGTGTGCAGTTTCTTCTCATATTCAAGATGTCTGCTAAATCCTTGGGCAAAAACCACATTTTAGGCAGGAACAAGGAGAAAGGAAGTGGACAAAAGGCCTAAAGGGACAAGCCAACCAGTATAGTTAGCTCTATTTAAAACAAAACAAAACAATATGGGGAAAAAAACCCCAAAACAACAAAAAACTCTTACAGAGCTTTCCCAATAATACTACCAAGAGACTTCTGTTAATACCCTCATGGGTTAAAACTAAACCATACATTCACCCCTAGTTGCAATGAGTTGTTGAGAATTTTAGCTGTCCATCTTCCATAGGAAAAGAGATCAGATGAGAAGGGAGATTTGGGTTGACTCTAAATACCCACAATATTTGCCAAACAAAAATTTTACCTTTGAGATAAATGACTCTCTTAATTAACTTAGGAAAATAGAGATTCAATTCTACAATTACATTGTGCCTTACAAAATAGAGAGAAGTACATATAAACTATACAAATTATGTAATAGGCCTAAGCTATACTCAGAATACAATTATTTTACATAGTAAGGACTGAAAATAAGTGAACTAAGTATTACACTAAACAAAAAATAGAAATAGAATAGGAAAATATGCTTAAGGAAAATAAATCACCCAAAGTAAAAACTGACCTTTAAAAATTAGACAGAAAAGGGGAACATACCACTGTTAATTTAATCCAAAATTTGTTCTTTGACCAGGTCCGTAAAATAGACCAACCCGTGGCAACACTTAACTGGAAACAAAAGAGAAGTTCCCTATATTATATCAGGAATGATGGAGGATACGGGCGTCTGGGTGGCTCAGGCGGTATTTCCACTGGGTCATGATCCCAGACTCCTGGGATTGAGCCCCTCTTGGCTGTTGGGATCCAGACCCTCATAGGGCTCTGCACTCCACATGGAGCCTGCTTAAGATTCTCTCTCTCTCCCTCTGTTCTTCCCTTGCTTGTGTGTGCATGTGGGGAAAAGAAGAAGAAGAAGAAGAAGGAGAAGGAGAAGGAGAAAAGAAGGAATGATTGAGGGGATATAACAACATATTTTGGTTGGGTGTTTTTCCCCTTAAGACTAAAGAATGATACCATGACAATTCTATGTTAAGAAAAAGCAAAAATGTGGCTAAGATAAATGAGTGTTTTTTTGTTAAATAAGTAAGTAAGTAAATAAATAACCAAAATTTATTCAATAGATAATAGTATGCCATAGGGGGGAATGGATAAGCTAGTCATTCAGTTTCAGAGTAACATAAATCAAATGGTAATGGAACCAACAATTGAGTAAAATACTCAGCACCATTTAAAATTACATTGCAAGATAAAAAAAAGTACATATCTTAGATATTTTGCTTACAGGGAGTTTTTCTTGAGTGGAGCATGAGAGGTGTGTATAAAGATTTATGTGACTGGATAGGCAATGTTGCACTATCTGTTAGCATTACTTATAGAAAAATATGGAAGATTATTTAAGTATGCCACTGTAGAGCATTGTGGTCCATATACACAGTGAAATATATTAGAGTGAGCTGTATGGCATTGTTACAATTGACCATTTTAAGTCTACAAAACAGTGATTTCACATGTTCCAACACATACATACCCCAGTATTTTAACCATGGCTCTGTCTCAGTGAAGGGAATGTTAATGATTTTAATTGTCTAATTCCAATAAGTAAACAGAATGAGCACATGCCATGAATGTATTACTTTCCACCAAACTATGTGCTCTTGGGGAGCATGCATTTGGTTTAGGTAATCGTTATATTCCTGCTACAGAGGGACCTCTGCAAATATTTGTTGAATCAATGATTGAAAACATATTTATAGTATAAAATAGAAAATTTTAAATTGCAAATGAGGGGAGCTAGGGAAATTGCTCATTAAATTATTTGCCTTATCATGTGGAAGGGTTAAAAAAATTGTAAGTCTATCATGCTCAATTTAGGCAATTATTTTTCCTTCATGGATTTAGTTTGTGTAGTATCTGATAAGATCTCATTATGAGATGTTATGTCACCTTTATGGTTATCTTTGAAAGTAACCAATTAAATTTTATAGATATAACCTGATGTGGGAAATAATGAAAACATCAATGATAAATGCAGTAATACAATCTCAAGAGGAAAGCTTCTGTCCCAATGTGCAGAATCGAATGGTAACAGAGTATTTTATTTGTTATACTGATATATGAAATTGTATCAAATACACTTTACTGATTCATTATACTTATTCTCAAACTTCAAAAATGGAGTCCTGAAAGATGTCACAGTTTTGTAGACCAGGCTCATGGTCTACCAGGAAAACTGCATTTCAGCATTGTAGTTGAATTATTTTCTTCTCTACTATAAAAGGGGACACAGGAAACCATTGGCTGTACTGGTCTTTATTGAAAAGAAGATTGAAATCCACATTTGCTCAGAAATCCTATTAGTGCCTCTATTGAGGAAAAGGCAATGAAAAGCACTGAAGTGTTTGTTACTGATTTGCCTACATTTTTTTTTTGTCTAAATATTTGGAAAAATTGACAAGAGTTAATTCCATAAGAATCCTTTCTTTCAAATGATTTTACTGATGTAAAACTAATTCTGTAGCATTCTTTGATAGTTCTTTTAAATATCAAAATGCTAATTTTTGCCTTTATGATATTAAAAAAATGAGGCAAGCATTTTATATCATTCTCTGCCCTTACTTACCAAGTTGGCATATATTTTAATTAGATAGATTTAATTAGATTTTATTTATACTAGGAAATTCTTCTAGTCATGGATGTGGTAACTCATAGAGACTGGGGGTCTTTGCATTCTGTTTATAAAAGAGATGTAGTTCCTGCGTATGAACTTGGGCTTTGAGTGGAGACAGGGAGACCAAGATGGGTATTTATGAATATTATAAGTGAATGAATTTGGTCATAATATTTTGTGGCTGATATCATACTTGATTTGCAGTATTTGAAATACAAAATACAGTGTCTTTGAAATTCAATGTTGCCTGGAAACAAAGCTTATAAACTCCAACCAGGCTCCATTTATTTTCCAGTATTGTATTCTCTTGGTCATGAAAAAATAAAAACAGCTTAAAAATGAAAGCTAAAATATACCTTCAAAACTAGGATACCTTAGATGCCATAAAAGTTAGATCCCCCCCCCCCCAAGAAATTGATATATATTTAGTGGCAAAATTTGGCAGCAAAACATAAGGTTTGCATTTTCCTATCATGCTATCATTTTCAAAAGTGTTCAGATAAGGAGATCTTAACCCGCCCCCCCCCCCCAGAGGTAGATATGCAAGAGATTTTTATCACCCTGAGACAAAGAAAGATAATAAGCTTAAAAAGCAGCATGAATGACTTAGGTTGACTGTGAGGAAGTCTTTATCCCTAATAGTATTTGTTCAGTTTTGAACTAGGAAGAGATTGCAGAATATTTTCATCTGATCACAAAGTATATAATACATTTTAAATATTTTATATTTAATAAAGATACATTTTCTTCTTTGTCCTGCCTTTTTGCATTCACTCTTAGTACCACACAGTTCCATTAAATTTGGAAGATTTTTACCTGAAAAACGGAGCATAATCTCTTAGTTCATCTCTGTGTTTATCAAGAGCACTGATGATTGATTTGATTACAGCTCTAGCAGTTAGAGGTCTGTTCATTTTATGATCAAGAAGCTTGAAAAACACTTCTTTAAAATGAATGCTTCTTTTATATGTGGTGATTCTTTCAGTGCACACCAGGGTCCCTCTTTCCTTGGCTTTCCCTGCAACCCTCCTTGTGACATTTCCATTAAACTGTAAACAATTAGTGTTGACTGATTAACATCTTACTTTAAGAGTTCTGCTAAAAGCCATATTCATGAATCAAAGTCAATGTGTACCACTGGTAATTAACTTGACAAAATTCAGCTTTCCAGGCTAATCATCTTCTGGCTGCTTTATGTAATGGCTGTCAATTCAGATCTAGAAAACAATTGGAGTCCACTAAACGGGAGGGGGAGGCATAAGAACTAGTGATTAGGCCATGTTCTCTAGCTGGGAACAAATTCTCATTAGAATTCTGAAGTATAATGGGAAAACAGAAACATTAAAACATGTTGACTTGAGATTCCCACATTTATAATTATATAAAAGTAGCCCAAATAAGATCAAACAGATGGTTAGGGGTAAATGATGAAATTCAGTGGAATAAATATGCTAGGATTTGCCACGTAAGCTTCTGAGCAAGACCCCAAAGAGGCAGTAGGTGACCTGTGGCACTGCAGGGCATTGTGGTTAAGAAGGCTGCTTCTGCAGTGAGACATGTTCAAAGGCTGGCCTGTTCTAGTTGTGTGATTTTGGAACTACTAAACTTCATTCTACCCATATTTTCTCATTAGAAAAATAGAAAAAAAATAATTTTACATACTTCATATGTTTGTTTTCAGGATTAAAGCAAATGATGTCCTTAGCCCATTGCCTGGCATTTAGTAGATGTTAAATAATTATCACATATTACAATTCTATTATCAATTATGATCTATCACTATGGGAAAAGGCAAGTACACAAATTATCATATAATCATGTAATAAGCATGTCAAGAAATATACAAATGAATTGCCCTTAGGTTTCAGAAAAAGAAAACCAGCACGTACAAGACCTTGAAGGAGGAGAAATTGATTTTGAAAATGTTTTTTAAAAGACAGGTTTAATTTATCAACTAAGGTGAGGATATCTATTTCAGTTAAAGAGTATGAGGAAATCATGTAGCAGTGAAAGCATGAAGTATAATTGAGGAACAGGAAAGAGCAATCATTTTAATAGGTCATAAAATTTTATTATAAACCAAAAAAAGATTATACCTCAAAGAAAGGCTGGATAAATATTGTAGGTTGACTATATATTTTTTAATGTTTATTTATTTTTGAGAGAGCAAGAGACAGTGTGTGAATGTGGAAGGGGCAGAGAGAGAGACACATACACACACAGAATCTGAAGCAGGCTCCAGGCTCTGAGCTGTCAGCACAGAGCCTGACACAGGGCTCGGACCCAAGAACCGTGAGCTCATGGCCTAAGCCAAAGTCAGTAGCTTAACTAACTGAGCCACCCAGATGCCCCGTAGGTTGACTATGATTAAATCACCAAGAAATCCTTGAAAGTTTCAAAGGATATTTTATTTACTTTTTGCAGGCTAACATACTACACCATTGGGGAGTCCAACAGAACCTGAACTAAACATTTCTATAAAATCCGAGTTAACATCTAGTTAATAATTAAAGCCATTTATGAACTTTTAGAGATTAAAACTGATAGCTTTTATGGAAGTCAATTTAGTACTATTTTTAAGAAGTTGCAAGAATCTTAAAAATATATAACAACATGCTTAAAAATGTACATTTGTTTGATACAAAGAAAACAAAGTTAAGTAAGAAGAAAAAAGTAGAATATTCTAAATATTGTTAAAATCTATCTTTGTTTAGCTAAGCCAAGGGTCTCACTCCCACAGAAGAATCACCTTTGGAGTTTGTCAGCTTACACAGGTTTTGGACTGACCCTTGAAGGGGGACTGATTCCATTAGTAGAATGCTGCTTAAGGCATCAATAATTTTCAAATACGTAAGTGAATTCCAGTTGTGAGAAGGGGGAGTACAGACCTTTCTTTCCCTTTCTCTAGTCTGTAATCACTGAAAGAAGAATAGCAAAAAAAAAAAAAAAAAAAAAAGTATAAATCATGTTTTGACGAAACTAGGCATATCTGTACTCTTGAATCATAGTTTAAGATGAAGCATTGTCAAACGCAATAAATATCGATCCAGGATACATGAAAATACTGTCAGAAGACATATGCAGTTACATTGTCTCAGACACAGCCAGCTAAACACATTGTTCAGACCGTGTGAAAGAAAAGGCAACAATCCTTGGTTTGAGCCAAGGGAAACAACATGTTTGAACAATTTGTGTAAGTTTTGAAGACCTTCAAAGGCAATGCCATTAAGTATTTAAGATCACATAATATGTAACAGTATAGTTTGAAATGTTTAAGAATAATAAAAGAACAAATTAAGAATATTTCTATACCTCAAGAAGTAAGATTATCATTCAAATTGCCTATTGCATGAGATATATTAAAAATTGAGTCACTGTTGATCTAAAATTCAGTTTTAACAAGCAATCCTGAATTTTATGTGGCATTCCCACTGCAGAGGAGATCTAGAGAGGTAAACAGAGACTCCAATCACATCTGTAATGTTTGATTTCATTAACGAAAAATCTGAAGCAAATATAGTCAAATGCTAGAATTTGACAGAGGTAGGTGTTTAGTACAGGGGTATGCATTTTATAAGCCTATTTACTAATGTAAAAATAATTTTAAAGAAAACACAATGGATGAATAGACCTCGTTGGTAGTAACACAAAGTAAAAGCTATCTTGATGTAAACTTATCAATAAATCTGAGATACACTGAATAACACATGCTATAATGTTTAAGGTTAGGAAGGAAGATACGCATAGAAAGACATGCTGTATTTTATTTTGGATAGAAAGACTTAATGTAAAGAAACATGCTTTTCTTGTTATTAAATAAATTTAATCAATTTCCTTAAAAACTCTCAGTATAATTTTTTGTGAACTAGACAACATAATGGATTCTGAAGTTCATAAAGATAAATAAATTTGCAAGAACTGCCAGATAAATCTGAGAATGATGATCGATAAAGGGAATAACACAATCTTGTAATAAAATATATTATGAACAAATCTATGGTTTTTAAAATGAGTGGTATGTAAAAATATCATAATTACATTTGAGCTGAGGTTCTGTCCTAACATATTGGATGGCCATAGAAGTAAAATTGTGACCATCATTGCATAATGTGGATTTACCCACAATTTACTTTTGAGTCTTCACTGCCTTCCCTTTCTTTCTGCCCTAGTTCAGTTCTCCATCACCTTTCATCAGGAAATTGTAATAGCTCTTCACTTTCTCTTCATACTTGCAGGATTTTTCAAGTCTTTCTTCCCACCTCAAACGATCGATGGCAAATACACATAATGTGTTAGCTTCCTTACATAAAATGGTTCAATGCCTCTTCACTGCATACTAGACAAATGTTAATCACATTAGCAAGGTATGAAGGACACTCTAGGGCTCAGCCCTGCCTTCCCCTTCAGCCCTGTTGTAGCACTCAAATAACTGAAAGTTTTTTCCCCATCCCTTCCGACACACCAGGCCATTTCTCACTGCCCGGAGTTTCCTTTCAACTTACTTCACCTGGCCAGTTTTTATTCGTCCCCAAAAATAAATTCATCCACCATATCTGCACCTTTCCAGTGGGATGGACTAAGTGTACCTCCTCTGGATATCTCCCAGTAAGTGTGAATTTTATAGCTCACAAGTGAATCTCCTGAGTGAATCCTGCAAGTTTAAAATTATATACCAGTCTTTTCCACTACTCAATGTACTCCTGGAGACAAAATTTTGTTATCTTTTTTCACTTAGTTCCCAATAGAGTGTATACATAATCAGCGATTAATAAACATTAAAGTGACTTGTTGAATGTGAGTTGCAGCCCTTTCAGTAAAATATCACACACATAGTCAGGCAAATGATCTCTCATACCAATAAGCAGGAAAAAAAGCACACTAAAATTCCTAGAATAGGAAGGTGAACGGTAATATTTCTAGTTTTTTGGGCTATATCTTTACATCTGCTTGTTTCCTTCACTTTAAATCAGCTTCAATACTTTTGAATTTTGACTTGACTTAAAGTTATAAATAAATAAATCATAATCCACATTTTTTCAATTTTCCAAGTGTGGTTCAAAAAAGCCTCTAATGAACAAGGTTTCCTCTTTTATTATGGTCCATCATTATTTTTCCCTTTTATGTTCTATAAAATATCATATACTTTACTACAAAAGATATAAGAAAGATAAACTAAAATGATGAATTTAATTAGAAATAATCTGACCATTTAGCTTTAATTAAAGCCTATTGAACAATCCCCTCAATGAGATACTAAATTTGATCCTTTATTGTTTAAATTTCATTTCAAATGACATATATTGATCACCTATTTGTACCAAATATTATAAGTATCAACGGAATACTTGAAATAATCAGTGCATTTACATACTATTTTTATTTGACAGATGAGGAAATGTCACACTGAGTGATAAAATAAATTGTTCAATATAATGAATGATAAATGTCAACCCACAGAGAAGCAAAGAAGTAGACTAATTGATTTTACTTCAGACTTATGTTCCTTGATTACAAGTATGATCTTGTTTTTACTTACCTTGTATGTTAGATGTTTATAAATAACTTTTATTAGATTAATTGAATTTTAATGGAAAGATTGAAAATTCTACCAGTGAATTTATAATATCATTACTAATAAAATAAACTTATTATGTATTTTTAATTTGCTTTGAGAGACTGAATTTCTTTTCTTTTTTTTCCTTTTACCCAAAAGGGAAAAAATCTAGATTTATAAACTTTCCAAGTGTTTTACGTATACTCTCAAAATATCAAGCAAAAGTACTTCTACTTACAATAGGACTTTCTCTCAAGTTAGACAAACTGGCCCAATAATATCACATTACAGTGGGAGTTTGCCCTGAAATGTTTAGAATATAACCCATGTAACCTAGCCACAACTGGAGGGAGCCAATAATGTTCTCCTACTGTTTGAAGATAAAAAGAACTTGAGGGAAGTTTCATTTATCCTGCTCTTTCACTGTGCAGCAAGGTGACTGCCAAGTTGAGTTTCACAATGGCTTAAATGGGCTAAAACTGAAAGCATTTAGTAGAGTGGTATTTCACCATAATAGCTCCATCGGTCAATAGCTGAACCAAGAGTTTACACAAAGAGGGAAAGAGGACAAATGCTTTGTCTTTGTGGCAGAGGATTCTATCCAAATCGAATTGCATTTGATTATTTAATATTTCAGAAATGGCAACATTTTCAAGGGAGTAAAATTTGTCTTTGCTGCTTTTGAACTCTTCCATCATTTCATTTTTAAAAATTTTTTTAGTGCTTATTTATTATTGACAGAGAGAGAGAGAGAGAGAGAGAGAGAGAGAGACAGAGCATGAGTGGGGGAGGGGCAGAGAGAGAGGGAGACACAGAATCTGAAGCAGGTTCCAGGCTCTGAGCTGTCAGCACAGAGCCTGACGTGGGGCTCGAACTCACAGACAGCGAGATCATGACCTGAGCCGAAGTCAGGCACTCAACCGACTGAGCCACCTGGGTGCCCCTTGAACTCTTCCATCCTTTTTATATCTCATTCTCTTTCATGTCCTTTGCCTTCTATCCCTAGAGGCCTTTCAGGCTCTTGTCTTACTTCTCTTATAAGTGCCCTTGATCTTGAATTATCTGATCTATAAGAATTACCCTTTCCATGAATATCTGTTTTGTAATATGGTGCTCTGAAAAATTTCCACATTCACCATATATTGAGTATCAACTGTGTGCTAGGCACCGAGCTAAGCATTAGCATATTGTAGATATGCAACTAGTATATTTGGATGAAAAAGTGATATGATCTCCTGCTCTGAAGGAGATTATCATTTGGGAAGGAGGATAGATTAACCAACAATTAAATTCTGTTAATTTACAGTAGAGAATGTGTTAGATATATGAATACAGTGTTATGGAGATCTGGAGAACAGAACAAGGTTACTCTGCAGCCTGGTGACAGGAGGAGAGGTTTCATTAAAGAGGAAAGCTTTGAGTCTGGATTTTTGAGGGGAGGGGATTGGGACAGTTTTCTAAGTAGCTGAGGTTTGCACATAGTGATGGGGGTTGAGAAGGGATCACCATGACCAGAGTTCATTCTGATCAGTTTCTGCAGGAATACATGGTGTAGGGTAAGGGAGTATCAGAAGATAAGCTTGGACATGTACACTTGCTGTAGACTTGCAAGAACTTTCTTTGAGACACTAATACGTTTGAATTGCTATGTGGGCAATGGGGGACAAAACAATATTTGGAAAAAAAATAATTAGGAGTGACATAGACACAGGAGATTCTTGGAATAGTGAAAGATGCCAACTCTGCCACTTACAAGCTGTGTTATCCCATTACTTACGTTTTATGCATCAGTTTTATCTGTAAAACGGTGTTAATGTAAATAATCAGCATAAAGATTAAATGAGGTAATATTGACAGAGTTTTTGAAAGGAGTGTTTGGAAAACAAATATAAGAACACCAGAGATGAATGTATGGATAAAGAGAGAGTTGAGAAGATATGTCAGCTTCAGGAGACTTCCAGAGTGGAAGAACTGGTAATCGGTGACTTGCTATTCATGACGGGAGAGGTAGAGAAAGGAGTGAAGTTACCTATTAAGGTTTCCAACTTGAGAAATAGGCATGGTAACATGAAACCCTGTACAGGAGGCCAGAGGTGATAAAGGAAACTCCTGTTAACATTTTTGTACAAAATCCTTTCAAGAAAATGTACATTCAGTTCCTGTTAGAAAACACAGGGCAGGAACTTAGAGGTAGTAGGTAGGAGAGAGAGACTTGAGAGTTAGTGGAATAAAAGTGATTGTTAAAACCATTGAGGGTGAATGTAGGAAGTAAGAAATGGAAAGAATCTCTTTCCCCACTTTTTCAGGATGGACAGAGAAGAAATCTCTAAAGATAGATTCATAGATATACTGGGAAGGGGGATGTTTGGGTACAAAGACTCCTTCATGGAGGCATGACATATATACACTACTAGTGAGATGTATTTGAAAAATAAAATCACTTTCTTAGAGACTACCAGAAGGAATATCTTTTTTTCCCATCACAACCATGGTTATCATTTTATGTGTCTATTTTTAGTCTTTTGTTTGGTAAACAAATGTTTCTTTACATAATTGTGATTGGAGTATAACAATGTATAACCTGCTTCATTCACTTAACATTTAATATTATCCACATTGCCACATAATCATAATCACCATGTTTAGCAGCTCTAAAGTAGTTCATGTTGAACTGTACTGTGTTTATTTATTGTACAATTTATCTCTATGGGGAGATATATTATTTTACTTATTTACGTTGTGCAGGCAAATATCAAACCTAACCTGTTTTCTAAATTTCCCATTTTTTCTTAGGCAGCGGTATGTATGAGACTGGACACTGATCACAAACTGCCTATTCTCTAACAGATGTGTTATTTATTTTTACAATGAACTGCATATATACCTTTCCAACAATTATTATTCATATAACTTAATTATTATTGACATCTTCAGTCTCCACATTATTGCAGTCATTTTCAATCAAGATATGGGTATTGGCATCAAATACTTCACTTTTATGTTTATTTATTTTTGAGAGAGAGAGAACGAGCTGGGAAGTGGCAGAGAGAGAGGGAGACAGAGGATCTGAAGTCAATTTACTGTGCTGACACCAGAGAGCGCAATATGGGGCTTGAACTCACAAACCAGGAGATCATGACCTGAGGTGAAGTTGCACGTTTAACTAACTGAGCCACTCAGGTGCCCCACTTTAAAAAAAAGATAAAGTGCTGGCCAGGGTTACTATTACTAATTGATATTTAATTTTATGACATTTTGAAGTATTAAAAACAGTTTCAAATAGTCTTGGATATTCCAAAATATATTAAATAACTTCTTTATTCCTTATTAATGAAAAAACAAATTATATGAGCACTTTTGTAGGTTAATATAAGCTAAATATGTTTTGCATAATTGAAAAAATAATTTAATGATATGTTAATATAAAAACCCATTCTGTCTCTATTACTTAATTTCCAATTGAAAAAAAAATTTCCTTTCTTCTCAATTGGTGTATCTTTTACAAATGAAATGATCACATACTGCATTTCTATCTCATTTTTTTAAACTGGATGACAGTTATACTAATATTATAATATTCAGGGACCAGATGTTTTGTCCATCTCCTTACTGAGGGCCTCTTAAAGTGTTTTATTTATTCATTTAAAAATAATCATTGAATAATAACCATGTGCCAGGCATTTTGCTCTTGTCTGCCTTTTTAAACCTTTCACTGTAAACTTCAGCATGCGGGTTGAGTAGAGGGATGGAAAAAAAGAAATGGCTCAGCAACATAGTTTGCTATTAGATTTTGAAAATATTTTGATGTGAATTATTTTGATTTCCTTTGAAGTTTTAAGACTGTTGGTGTTTTTATTTTTTAAAAAAAAATTTTAAATGTTATTTCTGAGAGAGAGAGAGACAGAGTGCAAGTGGGGGAGGTGCATAGAGAGAGAGAGGGAGACACAGAATCTGAAGCAGGTTGCAGGCTCCAAGATGTCTGCACAAAGCCCAAAGAGAGGCTTGAACTTACAGACCATGAGATCATGACCCGAGTCGAAGTTGGATGCTCAGTTGAATGATCCACCCAGGCACCCCAAGACTGTTGGTGTTTTATTGACCTGTGCTCCCCATCTATATTATCAGAAGGACAAATTTGTCTGGGACAAAAAAAAAAAAAAAGCTTAAAGAAAAAAGCTTAAAAATCATTGTCTTGGTTTTAGAAATACACACTTGACCAAAAGGTACCTTGTAGGCTTTGTGGGACCTAGAGTTAATGAATTCAATTCATCTCGGATTTGCAAAGCCCTGTGGTTTAGTTTCATTTCAAAAGAGCTGAAATTCTGTACAAAATAATTCCACAAATGACTTTGGCAATAAAATCTCTCCATAAAGCAGGTTTTCATAGCACATTGAGTGAGAAACCAGCTATTTTATAAAATGGGTAGAAAGATATTTTTATTTTATGTTCTATTTTTTGTTTCACTTTGGAAATTCTGTTTTCATGTAATTCCTAGCATGCATTTTACTCTAAATTGATTCTACTTGTTAAACACACGCATACACACACACACACACACAAATACTTGAGCACTTATATTCAAGCCGCTTTACTGGATTCAAGAACATTCGAGCATTCAGACAAATGTCTTTCCTTAAGGAATTAGTATTCTGTTTAAGGAAACAGATTATATGCTTGTTAACAGAAGGATTAATTTACTAATTGAACAAATGTTTATTGTGCATTTCCAATATAGTAAGTTAGGGATATAGCTATAAAAATTATCTCCACTGTATGGAGTTTACATTCCATTTGAAGAGTTGGCCATAGAGTAGCATCAGAAATTAATAAAGACAGATGATGCTAAATTCTAAGAAGACAACAAAGAAGGGAAAGGGTAGAGTGATCATGCGTGCCTGAATGTGCGTGTGTGTGTGTGGGTGTGTGTGAGTTGTGTATGCGTGTGTGTGCATTCATATGTATGTGTTTGTTTTAGTGAATCTTTTAGAAAAGGTAGTCATAGAAGGTCTTGTCAGAGAAGTAAGCCATGCAAAAATGTGTGGGAAGAATTGCATAGAAAAAGGGGTAAAAGTGTAGGGTCCAGGAGTCTGGTGAGCAAGGGCAGAATGATAAATCCCAGAGCAGAAATGAGGACGCAGGGCAGGCAGCTGCAGAGTGATGTGTGATGCTTTTGTCTTTCCTACTGAGTATAGGAAGCCAGTAGAGGCTTTTGAGCAAGGCTGTGACCTGATATGATCTGCATTCGTAAAATATCAGTTTGGCTGCTATATGGAGAATGTATTGTGGAGCGCAAAAGAAGAAATAGTCTAGTCAGGAGGTTATTGCTGTAAAATGACAGCATAAATAACGATACAAGAAGTTTTAAGAAAAATAAGTGATAATGAGTGTTAATGGACTTGACTCTGATATGCTGTTAAAAAAAATACTCCTTGATAGGAAGCTGTAATACAGAGAAGGGTGAATCCATTATAGGCACTGGAGACCTGTTTTGATATAGGAGGTTTGAGTTTGCATTATTTCTTTTTAGGCAATGCTTAGTACTAGTTGAGTGAAATGGAGTATTTGTGAAGGAGCATATTAGGCAATAAAGCTGTATAGACAAGAGATGCAGATTGTGGATGGCATAAAATACAAGTTCAGGAATTTGTACTTCATTGTGTAGGCAGTAGGGGTCATTACAGATATTTGAAGAGGACAGGGAATGTGCAGTTTGGTAGTGGTTTGTAGTACTGTCTAAAGAGCTAATATTGGACGGAAGAGGATCTGGGGAGTAAAGTAATAGGTGAAATAGGAGGCATCTGGGCAGAAGTCAGGGTTAGTGTTAATTATTAGGTGAGGAACGTTGGAAAGACTGTGTATTGAAGGGTTGAAGGAGAAGGAAGAATGAAAAATAACTCCAAGGTTTAAGTAAAAGATACATATCACTTTTAATCTCTTCAACAAACTACTGTCAGATGGGATTTTAACACCATCTGCAAAATGTTCTGAAAATCTAAAGTTTCTAAGGATTAGTTGTGCATAGATATAGTGCTATATTCTCAAGATATTTTTTTTTTCATGTTGGAATAGTTATACTTGAAAACTATTATGCTCATTTATAAATGTTGCTGTTGTTGTACTCAAGATACTTAAAACACAATGCAAAGTGAAAACTGTCTAAATAGAATTTTGGCTTTTATTCTCATTGTTTAATCATAAAAATTACATTAATATATTGGTTTCTAATGTCATATATTAGATGTTTTACTGCAAATGATTCATTACTGATTCAATCAATGATTTCTCTACAAGTCTAATTGGATACCACCAAGCATAAGAAAAAAGAGTGGGACAAAGAAGAATCAATCTAGGAAACAGTTTAGCAGAAAAGAAAATGCTTTTCTCATAAACAATAGTTTAAAAATTATAGGTACAACATATATTTTTTAAAAATTTTAAATGTTTTTATTTATTATTGAGACAGAGAGAGACAGAGCATGAGCAGGAAAGGGGCAGAGAGAGAGGGAGAGAGAGAATCCGAAGCAGGCTCCAGGCTCTGAGCTGTCAGCACAGAGCCTGACGTGGGGCTCAAACTCACGGACCGTGAGATCATGACCTGAGCTGAAGTCGGACGCTTAATTGACTGAGCCATCCAGGTGCCCCTTTACAACATGTATTTTTAATCTATCTTTTCTTGCAGAGTTAAAATTACAATATTTTAAGACTGAAAACAGAACACCTTTTAGGTTCTTATACTTGCTTTTATATCATAGCATTCTTGACATTAATGAATTGTTTCCATTTAATTCTTTGAATTGTTATTGCAATGATTAACTTGGTGTTCTTATTTATTAGTGCTAACTAAAGAGTACCAATTCTTTATTATGTCTCTGGATTCTATTCCATTTTGTAAGAATTGTCCAGGAACTAAACTATATGATAATTGTATACAGTTGTCCTTTTTAAAAGATTTTAGGTACATTGACATAAATTAATATTTATTGACTTCATACAGTGGACCAGGTATTATAGTAAAGTAGATAGAGTATATTTAAAGTATACAGCCTATATCCCCATTGTCCACCTTTCAAGTTAACCCACCACAACTCAGTGATATTTTTACTGAAAAAATATTTCTTTGTATAATTATGCTTAGTCCAATACATGTGTTTGCAAATATTGGGAGGTATGTTAATACTACTTGAGATATCTATCAAATGAAGGAAATAAAGCATCTTTGGGTAGATAGAAGACAGAATATAAGTTCAGTCTAATACTTTTTTTTTTCAATGACCTGGTAGATGCGAGGTCCTGAGTGAATATTGACCAAAATGAATAATTACCTATATATATATATATATATATATATATATATATATAATAGCAATAGTAGTAGTTATACACATTAGTTCATTTAATTCTTCCAACAACCCAGGACCCAGCTCTTACTTATGATCACCCATTTTCATGGATAATAAAAGTGAAGTTCAGAGGTTAAATAACATGACTCAAGTCGTTGGATAGAAGAGCCACAGTTATAATCCGGGTATATATGACCTTGAGTGCTATAATGTACTCCTAATAACTACATATATTTTTCCTAATAACCATATTTTAATATAAATTAAAAGATATGTTAATTGGCCTATGCAAATGTTCAGTAAAATATGAGTTTTCCTGAACTTTAATCAAATTGTGTAAGATATTATGTTGACTTCCTTCTTCTTAGCATGTTACCATTGTTGTAGATGTATTTACTATGTTATCTGATTTGTGCTTCTGGATATAACAACATAAAAAATGAATTTAAAGGAAAGAAAATTGACGTAAAAATATCCATTTGGTTGTCACATGACTTGGATTGCAAGTAAAGTGTTTTGTGAGTGTTCTGCAAGACAAGCAAACATTTCTACTAAATTTTAATTTGATAAACAAGTGATGTCTTGTAATACAAGTAGTATATGGTGCCAGATGTCACATGATCACTGTTGAGCCAATGGTTCTTGAAATTTGCTTTAATATACAAGTGCTTTGGATTGCAAGCATTGTTCTTGAACAAATTATGCTCGCACACCAAGGTTTTACTGTATATTAATTAGTATGATTGTACAAATAGTAAAAATGAATTATATAAATGATATTTAGGGAGTGCTTAATATGGGCTGGAGACTAGTATAAACCTAAGCCCTTGCTGTCATTGAGCCTATATTTCACAAAAAATAACTATATATACAGGTAATAGGTATATACACACAGTAATAGGTACTGTGAAGAGCTTCAGTAAAGCTGGATAAGGGGGAGAAGATGTGGAGAAGAAGGGGCATTGAGGTCTGAGGTGTTAGGGACAGGATATTCACTATTTTATATATTTGGTTAAGGAAGTGTTGAAATGGTCTCAAGAAGGAAGGAGTGATATACTGTGTCAAATGCCCCTATTAGTTCTATGAAAGAGAATTGAGGATTGGCCATTAATTTGGTGGTGCAGCAGACACTGGGGCCTTGACAAGAGCTGTTGCATAGATTGGGAAAAACAAAAGCCTAAATGAACTAGTTCAAGAGTTTGGGAAAAGAAGGGCAGATGGTGTTAACACCTCTTTTGAGCCTTGCTGTAAATGAAAGCAGAAAAATGAAACGGTTGGATGCAGATGTGGATCAAGAGAATTTTTGTCATTTTTAAGATGGAAAGTTTTTAAAAATCAGGTTTGCATGATATTGGGAATCTTGGTTAGAGAGGAAAAATCAAGGAGGCAAGGGGGGTACAGATTTTGGAGTATTGTCTTTGAGTAGCTAAAAGGTATGGATAGATTCCAAGTATATAAGGAGAGACTAGCTCTAGGTAGGAGTAGGTCAGCTTATGCATATTGACAGAACAAAAGATGTGGTATATGGATACACATAAGTTGGTGGATGTGGTATTGGCAATATTTAGGCCTTCTCTTTTTTGATTGCATCTTCTTTTTCCCCCAAAGAAATAGAAAGCATAGACATCAGCTGAGTGTCAGAAAAAAAAAAAAATGCAAGCGGGGGGAGCCAAGTGCGAAAACTCAAGACAACTCAGTTTGGTGAAAGAGGATTATAAAGAAAAAATGTTTATTTTGAGGATGTTATGTTTGAGGTTCTGTGGGTCATTCAAGAAGACAGGATATGCAATCTTTTTGCTCAGTCAGGAGATGAAATCTAGAAACAGTTTTGAATATTAGTGGCACAGTTATGGTAATTTAAACCATGATGTAAAAGATATGGCCAGGAAGAACTAGCAAAGTGAAGAGAGGAGCCAAGGTCATAATTAAAGAATTTTATTATTTATTTAAGTAAGGGAAGCAATGCCAGCAATGGAGAAAGGAAGCAGAAAGGGACAAAGAAAACTAAGATATAAAATGGCAATAATAGTTATAAGAGTGTTCAGTTTTTCTTATTTTTAATATTTATTTATTTTCTTTAGTTTTTTAAAAGTTTATTCATTTATAGAGAGAGAGAGACAGAGTGAGAGCAGGGGAGGAGCAGAGAGAGAGGGAGACACAAAATCCGAAGCAGGCTCCTGGCTCTGAACTGTCAGCACACTGCCTGACATAGACCTGGAACACATGAACCGCAAAATCATGACCTGAGCCGAAGTCTGACGCTCAACTGACTGAGCCACCCAGGCTCGCCTCTTTTTTTTTTTTTTTTTATTTTTAAGTTTATTTACTTATTTTGAGAGAGAGTTAATGCAAGTGGAGGAAAGTCAGAGAGAGAGAGAGAGAGAGAGAGAGAGAGAGAGAGAGAGAGAGACACTCACAAGCCGACTCATGCTGCGAGCATAGCCCAGTTTGTAGCTTGAACTCAGGAACCGCAGGATCATGACCTGAGCTGAAACCAAGAGTCAGTTGCTTAAAAGACTGAGCCACCAAGGTGCCCCTGTAAGTGTCATCTAATAGGATGAAGACTATAAAAAGACCATTACATTTTGATTATTAGGAAGTTATTGATTACCTAACCTAAGAGTGGGTGATTTTGAAGCTGGAACTGAAGTTTCAAGATCTTTGATTATGATAGTGATAGGAAACATCATGAGAGGTTAGTAGTTTAAAAAAAAAATTTTTTTAACGTTTATTTATTTTTGAGACAGAGAGAGACACAGAGCATGAATGGGGGAGGAGCAGAGAGAGAGGGAGACACAGAATGGGAAGCAGGCTCCAGGCTCTGAGCCATCAGCCCAGAGCCCGACACGGGGCTTGAACTCACAACCGCGAGATCGCGAGATCATGACCTGAGCTGAAGTCGGACGCTTAACCACTGAGCCACCCAGGCGCCCCAAGAGGTTAGTAGTTTTAAAGTGAGGTGGACCAGGGGAGCCTGAATGGCTCACCCAGTTAAGTGTCTGACTCTTGGTTTTGGAGCAGGTCATGACCTCACTGGCGTGCCTCAGTGGCAGTGTGGATCCTGCTTGGGATTCTCTCTCTCTCCCTGCTCCTACCCCACTCACGTGTGCATGCGTGAGTGTGCATTCTCTCTCTCTGTGTGTCTCAAAATAAACAAACTTAAAAAAAATAAAGTGAGGTAGACAAAGGGAACTTTTATATTTTAATACATTTTACTAAGTATCTTCTCTGTGCCAGACACTATTCCAGGTATCCTTAAACAAAGTGGACATTGTGAACAAATTTGACAAAAATCCCAGTCCTCAGTATCTTATATTCTAGTTTAGGTGGCTTCTTTTAGCCTAGAAAGCATTGAGCATTTAAAATTTTCATATCAGGAGAAAGTCAAAGAAAAGAGAAAAATAAACAGTGTGATTCTAGGGCACGGAAGAGCCAAAGGAAGTGCGTGGGGTCACTTGACATCACAAGAAAAAACCATGATAAGATAGAAAACAGGCCTCCTTAATTTTCAGTTTATGGCATTTACATGGACGAGGATTTTGTACAAAAACGTGGTGGTTCAGTCAAAAGAAGAATATAATAGTTTTCAGAAGACTGTGGTGTTCTATATCCAAAACTTAACAAGATATATGAGCAAAGGAAATAACCTTGAGAAACCATAGCTTCCTCACGTGTAAGAGTTCTATGTTCTATCAGAAGGTGGTGTTGCGTTGGTCAAATGGGATTATATATTCTCTAAAAAACCTTATAAATCAAAGATCTTTTTATAAGAAAATGATAATTGGTAAGGCATATCTGCAAAATCTTGTGACCTATTTTTTGCAGTTCTTAAAATCCAGCTTTTTATAATCATTTTTAATTTTTATTTATCTGAATATTTATCTGAATATGTTTAGAGTGAAACTACATCTTTTTATTTCACATTTAAAATTTTGTATTTGTAAAATACATTTATAAGACCCCCTGATTGCTTTTTATGAGTAAGTTAACAAAATATAGAATATATAATTTCCTTTGACCACTGTGCACTAACACAAGAACAAAGACTTTAGTATGCCCTGTGTGATCACATGTTTATAATAGATGAGGCTTGGCTTACAATGACTGCTTTGTTTGATGTTTATTAGCCCATGCCTTAGTGCAATTGAACTTGTCCTAAATTCACTGTTTCAGAGCTACGTGTGTAGCACATTCATTGTCCTATGAATGATGCTCTCTTGCTTCAGTCAAAAACAATAACTTTAGGACTTTTCAGATTCTTTTCATTACACAGTCTAGAAACTCCTGTTAAAATATTGAAATGTGTAAAACAATGAAATATTTCAAATAGCAGACACTTTATGTGATGTGATTTTGAAAAATATTTAACTATGTTATCTGCATGGGATCAGCTTTGTCTTTCATCCCCCTTCTAGGTGCTAGTTTTAATGAGTGAGATCCAAGTATAGATTTCAATTTGTTGTCGTTTTATTTAATCCCAGATAGGACAATTTCATGGTACATTAAATTGCTTATAATTTTAATCTCTATTCCCAGGAGTTTCCAATAATTTTGAAGACTATTACTTAATGCTTTCAAATGATAACATAAAAGTTAAAGACTAAAAATTTGAAGTCTACAGAATTTTAAAGTCTACAGTGCTTTAGAATCTTTTTATATGTGCATACCATATGATTTATAAAAGTAATAGTTCTGTATTTCCCCTTATTCTCTCTGCATTACTAAATCAAACAGATAAGTAATCAAAGTACTAAGGTAAAGAGGATATCTCATTCATCCATTTTTTGTTCTCATTAAACTTTTGTTTTAATGGGTCTCAAAATTCTGTGACAGATTTTTGTTCAAGTTGTTTCCATTAAAAAGTACTGATTTGGGGCGCCTGGTTGGCGCAGTCGGTTGGGCGTCCGACTTCAGCCAGGTCATGATCTCGCGGTCCGTGAGTTCGAGCCCCGTGTCAGGCTCTGGGCTGATGGCTCAGAGCCTTTAGCCTGTTTACGATTCTGTGTCTCCCTCTCTCTCTGCCCCTCCCCAGTTCATGCTCTGTCTCTCTCTGTCCCAAAAATAAATAAACGTTGAAAAAAAAAATTAAAAAGTACTGATTTAAAAAAAATAATGGCTTAAAACTGCTACACACACACACACACACACACACACACACACACACACACACATGCATGCACAAATGGTCCACAAAACATTCTCCTTTTCCTTCTTAAAGTTTTATGATGCATTGTTATCATTAACAAATCTTTTACTATTAAACTTAGATGGCCAATTGGCATAAGTAGTTCTGAGACCATTCTTCCACCATGGATTAAGACTGGGGTGACAGGTATTGGGGATGATATTCACACAGCCTTCTCAGCTTTCTGGGCAGATTTGGTGACCTTGCCAGCTCAGCTGCCTTCTTGTCCACTGCTTTGATGACACCCATAGCAACTGTCCGTTTCATGTCATGAACAGCACAATGGCCCAGATGATGACAGTCAGAGAAGATCTCAACACACATAGGCTTGCTAGGGACCATATCGATGATGGCAGTACTACCACATTTGAAGAACTTGAGACCATCTTCCAGTTTTTTTCCAGGATGATGATCAATCTTCTGCTTCAACTCAGCACACTTATAAGCAATATGAGCTGTGGGACAGTCCTGCACAGGTGCATATTCAGCACTGATTTGGTCTGGATGGTTGAGGATAAATATCTGAACTGGGAAGCCAGGTGCTGCCATCAGTGGGTCATTTTTGCTATCACCAGTCACGTTGCCACAACAAACATCTTTGACAAATAACGTTCTTGACATTGAAGCCCACATTGTCCCTAGGAAGAGCCTCCCTCAAAGCCCACTGTGTATTTCAATAGATTTTACTTCTGTTGTAACATCGACTGGAGCAAAGGTGACCATCGTGCTAGTCTTCACTCAGCCCACAGGGACAGTACCAATACCACCAATTTGTAGATGCCCTGAAAGGGTAGACACAAGTGCTTGTCAGTTGGATGAGTTGGTGACAGAATGCAATCCAGAGCTTCAAGCAGTTGTGGTTCCACTGATATTGCCATCTTTACGGGTGGCTTTCCATCCCTTGAACCAAGGCGTGTTAGCACTTGGCTCCAGCATGTTGTCACCATTCCAACCAGAAATTGGCACAAATGCTACTGTGTCAGGGTTGTAGCCAATTTTCTTAATTAGGTGCTGACTTCCTTAACAATTTCCTTGTATCTCTTCTGTCTGTAGGGTGTCTCAGTGGAATCCACTTTGTTAACACCAACATTTAGTTGTTTTACACCCAGTGTGTAAGCCAGCAAGGCATGCTCACAGGTTTGCCCGTTCTTGGAGATACCTGCTTCAAATTCACCAACACCAGCAGCAGCAATCAGAAGAGCACAGTCAGCCTGAGATGTGCCTGTAATCATGTTTTTGAAAAAGTTTCTGTGTCCTGGGACATCAATGATGATGTCGGTCTTGATGTTGCTGGTCTCGAATTTCCACAGGGAGATATCACTGGTGATACCACATTCACATTCAGTTTTCAGTTTATCCAAGACCCAGGCATACTTGAAGGAGCTCTTTCCCATCTCGGCAGCCTCCTTCTCAAATTTTTTGATAGTTCTTTTGTCGATCCCACCTTGAGCAGTAGAGATAGCCTTGCTCGAATCTACACATCCAATGACAATGATGTTGATATGAGTCTTTTCCTTTCCCATTTTGGTTTAGGTTTAGCAGGGGTTTTTACAACATCTGTGTTCTGGTGGCAAACCCATTGCCAAAAAAGTCAATCCATTTATTTTGTGATTAGAACTGAAGTTCAGAAATACTCTCTGACTGCCCAATCCACATGGTTGGCGTAGAGAGCCTAGAATCTCCTCATTGCTGTGCTAGATGTCATTGCCCTTGGTGGCTTTCATAAAATATCTGCAAATATGGTGGTGGGGTGGTCGTGAAGAACCTGCAATAAACTAATTGTTCCTGTGCAAGGACCTACAAACCATGTGACTACCTTGAGGCACTAGTGATTTCTGACCAATTCCCACTTAAAAAAGTGGAGAGAAGAAAACTTTACTCTTCTCAACTTGCCTCCTTCCTCTTCATCATCTTCAATATTTGTTGCTTTCTTAACTTTCTAAATATACTGCTGTTAGAAAAGGTGGAAAATACTGAAGAAAATTGCAATTACCCATAGCTCCATAACTGAGAATAGTTACTCCTAATACTTTGCTATCTTATCATTTTTTGGTATATTAATTATAATAAATATTATAATGAATACTTTAGGAAGATGAGATCATTTATTTTATACTATTTTGTAGGATGTGGGAGGGTGCCTGGAGTAATATCAGCTATCCTCACATATTCTTCAAGATTATGATTTTTGTTGCCATATCACATTCTAACATAAAGATATATTATAATTTATGTAATCTCCTATGGTCAGGAATTTATATTATTTTTAATTTTTTGCTGTTATAAAATAGCCACATTTTTTAGACCTTTACTTTATATTGTCAAGTTGCCTTCAGGGAGTTATCAGCTGATAACAAGTATGAAAATACTTACTTGTATGTTTCATAATATAGGGTACACTACGTTAGAGATAGAAATATAGGCATTGGGGTGGAAGTATGTTGTACATCTATATATATAGGTGTGTGTATATTGTGCATGTATATGTATATATGCATATATAAACAAGAATAATATATCACCTTTGTTTTTTAGTATTATTAAACATGTGTAAAGTTAAATATTTTTCATATGTTAAGGCTATCTATACATCTTCTGAATTTCTTAACCATGAGAATTGCCCACTTTTTTCTTTTGAGTGATAATTTGTAACAGTTATTTATGTTTTAATATTTTCTCTCTATTAATTATTTTGCAAATTTTCACCAGGTTTTCAATATATTTAGAGTTTTGGTTTTACTTAAACTACCTATTTTTGTTTTGATTTGAAGTGCCATAATTATCACATTTAATGTTAGGTTTGTTTATTGCCTCTATTAAAAAATTCTATCTGTTTTTAGTATCATTCTTCGTGCTATTATGCTTTATAAATTTTTTTTGGCTTTATAATATGACTTAATACTTAAAAATTTTTTTTTAATGTTTATTCATTGTTTTGAGAGAGAGAGATGGAGCATGAGCAGAGGAGGGACAGAGAGAGAGGGAGACACAGAATCTGAAGCAGGCTCCAGGCTCCAAGCTGTCAGCACAGAGCCTGACATAGAGCTCCAACTCACGAACCACAAGATCATGATCTGAGCCAAAGTCGGATGTTTGACCAACTGAGCCACCCAGGTGCCCCATGACCTAATACTTTTAACACAACCACAGCTTCATCAATTCGGTAAATTATAAAAAAAGAAAATACAGGGTTAGTCTTATTATTTATTCTTCCAGAAAAAAAATACATTTATTTTCTTATTTCCTAAAGAAAATTATCTGGGAAAAAACAGGTTACACCAAGTATGTATGTTGATAAGAATGAACAGTGGGTGTAGAAAGAAACTGTTGACCCAAGAAGACAAGGGGAGATTTGCTGAAGTGATGCTGGTAGGGTAGAGGGATGGGATCTTATGTACAAGTGGCGGCTGTGGTTTTGTAGAATAACACTTACATGGTGTTTATTCGGTAAGGATGGAATGAGGGAAGACATGTTCACAGTTGTAGGAGAGAACAATAAGTATGAACTTGTAATCTAGGACAGTGGGAGACTAAATAGTCTGGTTTAACAGCTCTTTTTAGGATACTGTTTATGAATGTAAGGCAAAACCATTCAGTATGATTCTATGCTGTGATTTGTTTTTCTAGCCATGTTCAGATACTTAGATGTGGGCATAGAATAGATGGAAGTGATTTTAACTAGGGTTGGATTTATTCAAGAATAGAATAAAGCAAGAAAGGGGCAAGAAAGTTGGAGTTTTATATAGTGGAGTGATTTCAGTGATGTACCATAAAATTTATGATGAGAAAGGAAAGTGGTGGAGGCAAGAGTTGGGAGTGAAATATAGGAAACAAGTGGTAAATCCATGGATTGTAGGTCCTGCTGGGATAAGAGAGTTATTGGAGTCAGGGTACTTAGAGGTAGTGAACTGGTAAGAAAGGAGGAGTAGTAGTCAGGGCATGTGGTGTTAGAAATTGAGATTATGGAGGGGTTTTCTTCTTTTTTTAAATGTTTGTTTATTTCTGGGAGAGAGAGAGAGAGAGAGAGAGAGAGAGAGAGAGAGAGAGAGAGAGAGAGACAAGCAGGGGCAGGAGAGAGAGAGGGAGACACAGAATCTGTAGCAGTCTCCAGCCTCTGCGCTGTCAGCACAGAGCCAAACGTGGGGCCCAAACCACAAACCATGAGACCATGACCTGAGCCAAAGTGGAACTCTTAACCGACTGCGCCACCCAGGCGCCCCGTGGGGGAGGAGTTTTCTTATGGATATGACCAGAGGAGCTGAGGTAGTGTTGATGACAAGATCACTGAATGAGGTTGAGATGAGATTAGTGTTGGAGGTTTTGACAGTAAATAAAGATTTCTGAGAACTGGGTAGGTGACTGCACCAAGAAGAGGTACTCTATCAAAATTGAGGGTTGATATGGAGAGCTCATGTACTAGATGTTCCTCATGCCTAGAACATTTTACACCAGACCACTGCCCCCATAGTTTGTTCCTTCTCATTAATTTGGTCTTTGCCTAAGTATCACCTCCTTCAAGAGGCTTTGCCCATCATCCAATCTAAAATAGTCCCTAAGGCATGCTCTACTTTGTGTTTTATTTGTTTTATACTTTAAACCCATTTATAACTAACTGAAACTAACTTGTTTATTTATTTGTTTTCATACACTGGTCCTCTTATAGAATACAAATATTTTGAAAACAGTGATTTTTGCATATCTTGTTTGTGGCAGATTTCCCCAACTTATGATTACTGACACGTAGTAGGCAGTCAATAACTCAATGTTGAATGAATGAATGAACATTTATAGGGTTCAATATCATCTCCCACTTTCCTGTGACTTGTTCCAAAATCCAAATATAGTTTTTAAAGGAATTTTCCAACTCAGAGTATTCATTCATCTTATAAGAATTGCTATTCACAACCTTCTCCTCACAAAAGGTGAATTAGTAACACAAGTAAGAAGAAGGTATAAAGTTGTTTTGTTTGCCTTATGATAGTCATTAGTTAGGACTCAAAGATCTTGTCACTCATTACTTCCAGAAATTCTTACCAGCAGAATAATGAAGTATAGTTATAACTCCTGATTTATTGGTTTCAACCATCACTTTTCCTGTTATGATCAGCCAATAGTCAGCTTTTCACAGATTAGCACCCACAACTGTAAAATTGAATCTCCCCTATGTGTGACCATAACCTTTGCTTGCTTTTTTTGAAAAAGATTAAAGATAAATTGACAATCTTGTTAATCAGTAAAAAAGTAAAAATAGAACAATTTATATTCAGTTTTTTATATTAAAAATCTTTATATTTTTGTGCTAAATACAAAGTACTAGAGATCAATTTATGTTCTTATATTTTGTCAATAAGTAGAAAGGTTATATAATTAGTTAACATGCTATTTAGTTTATATGTAGAAAACTATATATAGCATGGTTATAATAGAATGAGTCCTTGGTGTTGTCAAGGATTAATTAAGATAACAAATGTAAATTAGTTTCCCCTTTTTTTCTTTCTAACAGACCAGATATGTGTTATTCATCTTCTTAGACAGAATAAAACTATCCACCTTAATTTGATGCCCAAGGCAAGAAATTTTTTTCCACATTGTAGATGGTTATTATGAAGCATGATTCTAATTGTCGCTGCTCTATTTTTATGAAGTACCATTCTGTAATCACATCAGTGATTTAATGTTTCTAATCATTTACATTTTTAAGCCTCTGGTATTATGAATATTTTACACAGTACTTGATTTATGTTTGTATATTCAGTATATTTCAAGTTTAAGACAAAATGTTCTTTTGTGTTTTGAGAATTTTCAAGGCAACTTAGAAATCTACCATTTTAAATTCTGCCATTTAATGAGCACTAAAAATGAAAGGCCCTGTATCAGCCAGATTGGGCTGCCACAACATAATACATTAAGCTAGATGGTTTAAACAACAGAAATTTATTTGTCACAGTTCTGGATGCTGGGAAGTCCACGATCATGGCTGGGTTCTGGTGAGAATTCTCTTCCTACATTGCAGATGGCCATTTCTCATTGTGTCCTCACATGGTACAGAGAGGAGAGAGCAAACTCTATAGTGTCTGTTCTTATAAGAACATTATAAGAAGGCTCCTCTCTTATGATGTCATTTAAACCTAATTATCTCCCAAGGCCCCATCTTCACTTTTGGGGTTGGAGCTTCAACATATGAAATTGGAGAGGTACAATTCAGTCCATAGCAGACTTTGAGCTAAAAAATACACACAATGTTTTTGAAGTAAAAATCAGATACAGTATAATTGCAAGAGGTTACCATCATTTAGATTTTCTCTTGGAATGTAGCCCTCTGTAGCTGCTTCAAAATTGTGTTTTATATACATTATAAAACATTTATGGACACTCTGCATTATAAAATTTTACATCCAAGTAGACTATGGGACCTGGTTCTTTTTTGTTTTATTTTGTGTGTATTATGAAAAATTTCTTATATGTTCAAAACTAGACAGAAAAGTCTAATGAATTCTTAATGCACCCATGATCCAGTTTCAGCAGTTACCAACTCAAGGTGAATCTGTTTTTTTTTCCCTTACCTCACCCACTGTATATAACTTGCCTCCAGTCTGGAATCAACCATTTCCTCCACGTTCTTTGATTCATTTAGTCTTCAGTTTTGTTGCTAAGGGATCTTTTATGGTTGCTTATTGGGTTTTTCATTCATTTGTTTTGTTGAAAGAGTAAGAAAAATGTTCTGATTTTGAACATCAAATACATTATGAGTTCATACTGATTTTTGCAATTAAAACTAAAGGCTTCAGGAAGTTTAGTTAATTTCTTCCAGAAACTAGAAATCTCAAGTAGATTCTCTTGCTCAACTTATCCATAAACCCCAATGGGGTGTTTCTAGACAGACAAATGATATGGTAGAACAAGATACATGGGGAACAAGATGAGAAGATAAGTTGCAGAGTGGGGATGAAATCCAAAATGACAGATATTTTAAAAGTAGGACCCATTAAACTTGGTGACCGATCAGATGGATCTGAAATTAGGCAAAATCATGATTGCCACATTTTAGACATGAGTCACTGTGTGGGTAGCTGTTCTTTTTAATCAGGTGGAAATATAGAGACAGAAGTGGATGTCAGAGGGTGGGAGATGTTGAGTTTGTTTTGGAAGGGGCCAAAGGGTCCATGGGAAATTTCCAAGTATTATGTCCAGTAGATAATTGAAAACAGGAATGTGGACTTTAGAAGAGATATTGGTAGTGGAAGTAGATTTGAGAATCATATATTAATAGTAATGAAAACCAGAGTGGGTAACACTTCTCAAGGAGAGTTAGTAGAATAAAGAGAAAACAAAAATGATCAGGATAAAAAAAAATTAAGAATTTTAAATGCCTTATTCAAAATTCTTTTGCCATGTAAAACATGTCTGTGTTGTATAAAGTTATTTTAAAGGAACCAAATGTAACAAATCAAAAAATGATACATTTTTAACATACCCAATAAGGGTATTTGAAAATTTCCAATTTAAAATCAATCTACTCTGGTAATTACTAGTAGTCAAATGGTACTATGGCATAAAATTTTTACTCTTCAATTATTTCTTTATAAAGGAATTGCCTTACTTTATTTTTAGTATCCGTTATTCTTATGTTACTTAAAAACCACTTGGAAAGTTATCAAACTGAGGTAATCTTCCATCCACTTTTTTGATTTTTTTTCTAAGTGAAAATATCTTTTAAGTGTTTTTTTTTAAATTGACTTTTCTAACCTAATAAAAATTGAAAGGATCATATATTAATGATTCTGCAGTCTTTGAATTCATGTTCCTAAAAGTGAAAATCTTAATCTAAGAAATTATTTCATTGCAATATCTCAATTTGTTAGCTTATACCTCTATGGACAGATCACAATAATTTAAAACTTAATTTTATTTCCAGTAGAAATGGAGATTGGCTTTACAATCCTACTTTACATTCTTATTATATTTTGTTATCTTTTAAAATTCTTCATGGCATTTGTGTTGCAGTTTATCATTTACATATTATTTATAGTTGTCATGTTAGTTAATTCTTACAACTGTGTGACGTGGGTATTAGTAATGCCGTTTTAGGGAAAAGGATATCTCATATCAGAATTCATTGTCATACAGCTTGTAAAGGTTGCGAGGGCCCTCAACTCAGCTCCTCCTCCTCTATATCCAGGGTTCTTTGACCATACTTGAGCAATTGCAAAATGATACCCTATTTTTTTTTAAAGCATTTGCTGTATGCCTCTTACAAGCCCGTTGGGAGCACGCTGTAAGTTAGGAGATTATATCCTTTATAGACAATGGCTAGGCCTGACTAATTCCACACCCCACCCTACCCCCCAGTTTTTTTTTAAACTAGGTACGAGGGTCTCCTATGAAACTGAAACAAATACTACATTTTTGGGATCATAACAAAGAAAGGTTATTTTCATCTTTAACAGTTCCTGGCTGGTCACAGTGTTCCATGCCACAGAAAAGCCTGAATGATTTCTTTAAAGAAAGCACTGAAGCCAAGAATTAGCATTCTTTCTGGCTGAACTGCAATTGCACACAGGTTGGCTTCTCAATTTTGCAGCAGTGTTTCATTAGGTCAGCTGAAAGGCTGCCCCCTCTGCTCTAAAGCAAAATGGTAAACATGGACAAGGAAAGGGAGCTGGAGCAAGAAAATATCTCTCAAATTTCTGAAATTTTAAATAATTGAAACCTTAATGCTTATTGCAATCGAGGACTATTTGTTTTTATGTTATTGTACATAAGCACCTGTTTTTTTGGTCTTTTTGACTAGCACTCTATTAAATTGGATCTCCTTAAAATTCTTTTGGAAATAGCAGCAGAATATAAAGTGCATCTCATGAGTGTCCATGGCCAACAATTAAATTTCTATTTATAAGTATGGAAAAATAATAAAAGTATAGATTTAGTGTTTAATGATATGTATACTGACATTGATGAATTGAACAACTGTAGCTATTCTACAATAAACCAGTGCAAGATAAACAAACGGCAGGTGTGAGGACTTACTTAGCTAGATATAGTATATAATAGCTTTTCTTTACTTAAATTTTAAATATTCTGTTCATCGGGGATTTTTGCTTTAATTTTGATGTTTTAGAATATTCCATTAAAATATTATTTATCTTGGGGTGCTTGGGTGGCTCAATAGGTTAAGCATCTGACTTTGGCTCAGGTCATGATCTCACAGTTCATGAATTCGAGTCTGGCGTTGGGCTCTGTGCTGACAGCTCCAAACCTGGAGCCTGCTTTGGATTCAGTGTCTTCCTCTCTCTCTGCCCCTTCCCTGCTCATGCTCTGTCTTTCTTTCTCAAAAATAAATAAACCATTTAAAAATAATATTATTGTCTTGATTACTGAATTTGGGGAGGTTCCCCTTAAATTTTTCCCTTCTGACAAGTGCCCTACTGTTATCATCATGGGCTTGGCCCTGGATTGTGTTTAGATATTTTAGGCAATAATAAATTGGACTGCTTGTGGAACTATACCTATATTTTACCCATTATCTTTACTAGTTGCTTGTAATATCTCTTTGAGACAATGTTATTAGGGGAAAAAAAAGAGAGTTACATATTGAGGGGAGAAAACACAGGGCTTCGGGACTATATTGTTGAGAAGTGAGAAGAGAGGTTTTAGATCCTTTTGCATTCTGGTACAATGTTATTTCTAGAGGTCATGAAATTGAAACTATACTCCCATCAAGTTTGAAGACACTGTGTGGCCTTAGTTATGCCAGGCTTTATATTTCAATAAATACTACCAAAAACTTCTGTATGAAGCAATCAGGTTGAGCCCCTCAAAGATGCCAATTTTACCTGGAGAGAGGGTCCCTTGTATAACAGATTGGTGGTCTTCAAAATCCCTGTTATTCTAGAGAGGCAAATTCACTAAGTTGGCCATCTGGAAAAGAATAGCTCTCAGGACCAGTGTTTGATTCAGAAAATTTTCAGAGGAAGTAATTAAGATCCTTTTAAGCTTATTCTAAAGACCAGTTTAGGTGTTGTGTTATTTAAAACTTGTGCCAGAAATAACACTTGTGCCAGAAAAATTAAATTTATACATAAAAAGTATATAAAAATGAATGAGCCTGGGTGGCTCAGCTGGTTAAGTGTTCCAAGTCTTGATTTTGACTCAGGCTCAGTCATGATCTCGTGGCTCACAGGTTCAAGCCCTGTGTTGGGCTCTAGGCTGACGGTGCAGAGCCTGCTTGGGATTCTCTCTCTCTCACTCTCTCTCTCTTTGCCCCTCCCCTTCTCTGTCTAAAAATAAATAAATAACCTTAAAAAAAAAAAAAGAAACCCAAATTTTTCTACCTCAAAATTTTAAGTATAGCCTTTTTTAACTATCTGTGTATATATCAGAGCTTTGGATATTTAGGCCATGAAAACAATGTTTAAAGGGTGTCTGTACAGACACTTAGGTGGCTCAGTTAAGCGTGTGACTTCAGCTCAGGTCATGACCTTGTGATTCCTGAGTTCAAGCCCTGCATCAGGCTCTGTGCTGACAGTTTGGAGCCTGGAGCCTGCTTCAGATTCTGTGTCTCCTTCTCTCTCCCCTCTCCTCACTCACACTCTGTCTTTGTGTCTCTCTCTCTCAAAAATAAACATTAAAAAAAAAGGTGTCTGTATAGTTAATATCGATTTGCATATTAAGGTTGAAATTGTAATTTTAGTGGTTAGATGCTGCCATAAGGAGTACAGAAGGCTTAAGAGATAACATATAATTAACAAAAATATAATCACAAGAATTGCTCAAATGTGTGTATAAAAATGATGATCAGAGACTGCAAAAAAGGCTGAGACTGGCCTGGCTTGATTAATGCTTTTTCTATTACTTTCTCTAATCTGAAACACATGCTATATGCAAAATAATAAATATGAAATATGAAGCAATTAAATTTTACTAGTGACAGTGAAATAAGCAGAAACAGGTACATTATGAAACTAATGATGTGGAAACTTCCTTATTAGGATTTCAATTTTAATTAATTGTTTTCCAATCCCATGACTTGAACCTTGCTTTGCTTATCAAGTTAGAAGCCTCAGTGCATTTCCATTTGTTGATAAAATATTTTGTGCATGTAGTAGAGAAGACTTCTCCAAGGAAAACCTAGGAAAGAAATCCATATGGTCTCATGAAATCCTTAGACATATATGTTATTCCAGTAGGAAATCACATTAGGAAAATCTCATTGTACTATATCTAAAAGAAAAAAAAAAAACAAGAACAAAAAATGACACCTGTGAAAGTTTGTTCACTTGCTCAGAATCACAGTTTGAACGTATTAGAATCTTGGCTAAAACCAGTTCTCATGGATTACAAACCAGATGTTTTTCCCCTATACCAGCCTGACTCCGTCACCTTCTTGAGTTGTCAATATGCACATTGTTTTCCCACACTGGCTTGAGGATAATTTACTGATCAGCTTAATTTTCAATTAAACTAAAGTCGATGTCCAGTGTTATTTCTTTAATAATGTTATTCTTGCAAATATTCTGCTATAGATGGGAAATTATATATTTAAGAGGATATGTTCTGGTGTAGGTAGTTGAGAATTAAGAAACTTAGAATATTTAGTGTATGTTGTTGCAGAAAACCCTCAATTTGGTATTCATTAATGATAATATTAATAAGTGATCAAGATTTGTATCGCTATTTTTGTGAACACCTGAGCTGCATGTGAATATGCAGGACAGGCCCCTCTGGGCTGTGGTGGCTTATAGCATTGTCCAGGAGGAGAATGGCCCAGTATAAAATCAAAATCAGCTTGGGGTGGGTGGTGGATTTCAAGCATAGCTGACTGAAAATAAAATACACGATCCATTGTTATTATTTGATACTACCAATTATTTAATCATAACAATTGTATAAAGATTTTTAGTTGTTGCAAAAACAATTTAATGTTCCTTATCTTCTCCCTCTGCCCTTATGCAGAGGAAAGGTGTGAATGTGGAGGAGATGGTTGTGGTTAGGAGAGGAGAGTCTTTCCTTTGGGGAGTGGCCTCCCCAGCATCAGTAAAGCTGATGGGAGCAGTGGGAGACAAAGCAATGTAATTCATTTGGAAAATAAATAAATGTTTTCCTCTTCATTTGAGGTTTTTCTCCTTTATCTTAGACTTCGTTGTATACATTCCGTTAGTCTTCTCAACACTTTTGCAGCAATGCTGAGGGAGTAGATGCTTTTCTAAATAAGACAATGTGGGATAAATACCCAGCAATTTGGGTGGAATCAGGTCATGAAAGTCAGAGGAAGACTATGCCGTCTGCTTGAAGGGATCCTGACTCCTTAACTTTCCCAGGCAATCATGCTTATACTTTTACATGTTAAAGTAAATTTGCCCGAAAAGAAGGAAGCCTGAATAGCCTGAAATTAGAATATTAATTTTGGCTTTACCTCTTACTTTTCATGTAAGCATATTTCTAATTCTGTTTTATTTGTAGAATAATATAATGTTGATGTTATATAGAGCTGTGAATTATTCGAGTGAGTCTAAACAGAGTTGTTTCTAAACTACCTTCACGTATCTGGATTATAAGGAAAAATTGATTTTATATAAATTTGTATAAATTTCAGTAGAGCACATGACTCTGGATCTTGGGTTTGTGAGTTCGAGCCCTACATTGGGGGTAGAGTTTACATTAAAAATGTTGCATAAATTTATATAGTATGAGTCAAAAGCAATAAGAATGTTATTTCCTTGATTGAAACAATCCTATCTCATTTGTCCATAGTCATGGTCCTACTTTCTGTTGCATTCACTTTGTGATATATGAATTCCATTGTCAAGTACCTGGAACAGGAATTTTAATTGTAATGTGAGGCATTTAAAGCCAGAGAATAAGTAACTAAAATCCATTCTAGAATTAACATTAGAGAAGAAATGGAATAGAAGGGAGGTATGTAATGCTTGTTCAAGTGCTATATGTTTTGAAGATTCACTTTATAACCTATGGGATGTTTTCTATCACCTAGTAATCCAGGACTCTGAGTTGAATACTTAGGCTCACCAAAAGGGATATAAATATCATTCTGTACCTTCATAATCTCAAAATTAGTATTCAACAGATGCTGGGAGGCCATTGAATGTATCTGAACAGGCCAATCAGATAATCAGGCTGTGACACAAGAATATTTGTCTGGAATCAGTGCACAGGATAAAGTAGAAGGAGGAAGCTAGTTGGAAAGTTGTGCCCATCAAAGCTATAGAAAGAAGGGCTTCATTTGGGTGGGAATGTGAGATTTAAGAGGATGGAGACTCCATTAAAATTGCTACTTTACATTCACTTTCCAAGAGAAGGGGAGGTAAAATGCACTAACGTTACTAACATTTCAAGTGTAGATACATGCAGAAGAAGGGATTAATAAATGTGGTGCCTTACTGTGTGCCATCCATGATATGCCATTTACATATATTATCTCATCTAATAATAACAAAAGGCAGTCTACTGGAAAAGAAAGAAGCTATGAAGGGGATTAAAGAAGAGGAGCCCCATGAGCTTCAGACACAGAAAACCTCTAGCAGCATTTGGAAATTCAAGAATTGTAAGCCTGTGGTTCTGGAACTGACAAGAGTGATCTGGAAATAATTATTGAAGCTTTCAAAGTATATGACAGAACCATTTACGTTTAGAGATAAAAGATAATAGAATGATGGTCAGTACTTTAGGTAATGGCTACTACTTTTAATGGATGACAGGAGATATGCAAGCCAGTGGTAAGGGCAGAAAAGACAATGGACAGCTATCACAGTACCCATGGTGCTGCATCATAACAACCAAAGGAAAAAAAAAAGAGTTTTAAAAAGGAAAAAAAATTGGACAACACCAATAAATATGTTGTAAAGAAAATGAGGGTAAAAAGAGTTAAGAACAAAGCTTTGTATTTTGAAAGTAGAAAATAATTAATGATAAAAAATATGAGAAAGCAGAAACAATTCTGTAGCCCTTTATGAGAAAAGCCAGTAATTCAGAGACCAAGCCAGGATGTAGCAGCTGTAACGCAAAGCAGTATTTACTTTGGGGGTGGAGGATTCTTGGCAAAAATGTAATTTGGGGAACTTCTAGGAGCTCCATTGTAGAATGCAGCCAAGCTAAGGCATTCAAAACGTCCCATTAGTAGACAGAGAAAGTAAGTCCAGGTTCATTCTGGAAGGTATCGAGAACTAAAACAGAAGCAAAGCAAGGAAATAGATATCAGAAACATTTATAGGATGAGAAATAATGTGTCAGTGCATCATTATCACTAAGAGGAATGAACAATTATGATTAATATAAAGTTCTGAAACCATAAATCTGAAGTCTGGGGTTAGCAGGAGAACCAAATCTTTGCTATAGGAAAAAACAGTGTCTTGCTGGATAATATTTTGTGGTCACCATAGCCCTGGCACTCTACAAAGTACCTAACATATAATAGCCTGTAAATAGACAAGGAGTATACTGAATGAATGAAAGAAACAGTGGGGAACCAGTTAAAGGATTTTGAACAGGAGAATGAAATGACTAGCATAACATTTTAGAAAGGTCACATGGGCTGCAATTAGGATGCGAGATTTGATCTAGGAACAATTGTAAACAGCCAGTTTGGTGCAGAAATAGATGTGAGCTATGGAAGAAATGGCTATGATTGTTTAAATGGAGACAAAGTGGATAGACTTAAGAGATGTCTGAACTGAAGAGTCAACAGAACTTGGTTTATGGATATATGATGTTGAGAGTGAGGGAGGAGCTGGGAAGGTACTCAAGGTTTCTCACTTGAGCAACAGGATGAAAGATAGTGCCTACAACTAAATCAGAAAACCTAAAAAGAGGGTTCATTTGGGGAGGGGTAATGACATAGCAATGAATTCAGTTTTAGATTTGTTAAATTTGATATCTCTATGGACCATCAGTAAACCTGATCAGTAGGGAGTTGTATTTATTTCTGGATCTCAGAAAAGAGACTTGAACTGGCAATGTTGAGATTTGGGCTTATCAGCCTACAGCTGGTCATTAAAACCATAGAAGTAAGTAAAATTGCCCATAGGAAATATGCATAGGAAGAAAATAAAACCCAAGACAGATTGCTGGGGGACGTCTACATTAAAGGATGGACAAACGAGCTCACAAAGGAAACCGAAGCATAGGAACAAAATAAGGAGATGGTGGTGTGAGTTGGAGGAAGAAAGCTTTTCCAAACAGAAAGGGGGATAAAAGGTGATAAAGCTGCATAAAGGTTAAGCAAGATCAGAAGTAGAACTATCTGTATGTTTTTGAGTTGCTTGTAATCAGGCAGTTGACCTTGATGAGAAAACATTCAGGGCAGGGAGGGAGGCGAGAGCCATCTGCAGTGTTAAGGCCAGGACAGGATGTGAGATCTTGGAGTTTACCAGTGTGATGGGGAAGCAAAGGCAGGTTGAAGGAGAGCGATGCAAGGTCAAAGGAGAAGGCAAAATTCCAGCTCTTCCTCTCAGAAGTTGGGTTTGGGATGACAAAACAGAGCTGCAAGTTTATATTATTATATCCCCCCAGACTTCCTCTAAAGTGCCTCCTGTTGTGTGGAGGGACTTAAATGTAGATGAGAGGCAGAGTCTCAAACATTATCTGTGTGTTTTGGTTTATTCCGTTATTCAGAGTTGTCGACAGGAAAGAAAAGAAGCATTGTTGTGAGTCACTATGCTTCATGTTCTAAAATCAGATAAACCTCTCTTTTCCTGCTTCAGTAGTCCTTCCTTTCTTTCATTGTTTTCTTACTTTCCTTATGTTCTTCTTATTCAAAACAGGCTAGAATATTTTGTCTTTCCTCCACCTAAGATATAACATAAGGTTAAAATATTCCTCTCATGGAATTTTGTATTACACAGTTTACTCAAGTTAATTATATAGTTTATGAAAAACCTTATGGTGCCAAAATATATCATATTTTTATGCCTTAAATGAGCCCTCTTCCTTGAGAATACATGTGTGTGTGTGTGTGTGTGTGTGTGTGTGTGTGTGTATAATCTGAGTGATACTCAAAATATTTAACTACAAAACAAGTCCTGTATCTATACTTATATATGTATCTATGTCTATCTATTTATCCATATGTATGTGTTAGTACAAGCTTTCAGTAATTGATCTTCTATAGTCAAATGTGCATAACACATTACCCCATGGCTGTATCATCTCTTTTAAAGCTTAATATAATGTAGTCACCATATCTTGACACTCTGATATTCATGTCTATATAAAGTAACACCTTTAAAAAATTTAAGTCCGTGAAAATTAATACCTGAATTTAAGAAAACTGAATTTCAGACTTCCATAAAGCAAACTGCTGATAAAACACTCTATGTAAACCTGTAGCCTATTTCCTTTTGAAACTGACTGGCTTGGCACTTTCCATTTGAAAAAAAAAAATAGCAGTATGGTTAAGTGCACTTAATTTTTACTTTTATGTTCATCCCTTGGAACAGTGATGATTCAGTTATTTTTCCACCCTCTCAAATGCTTAAAAGCTAGATTTAAAAAAACAAGAATAGATGTATACACCTGGAAAATAATTTATTTTACATAGTACAGCATTTTTTTTTTTTACTTTCAAAGAGTTAAATTTATGATGTTGTGCAGGGATTTCATTTAAAAGACCATTGTAGTAACCTGGGGGATAGCATAGGCCAAGTTGTTAACCATGGAAATGGTGACAAGTGGTCAGATTTTAGATTTGTTTTGGGGTAGAATCAGGGCTTGCATCACAGGTCTGACATCTGTGTTATCACACAAAATCCTTTGCTCAGAAGAGCCCATTCTTGGTTTTATGCCCTGCTGTTATCATCTTGAAACTATTTTTCCTGTCTTTCTAGAGATACACTTGACATATAACATTATGTAACTTTAAGGTGTCCCATGTGATGATTTAATGCACATATATATTGTGAAATGATGTCCACAATAAAGTCAACACCTCTGTTACTTAAAAAGAGTGTATGCTATTGTGCACAGTAGGAAGCAACAGGGATTTAGAAAACCAAAAACAAAACCCAAATGAAAAAAACAAAACAAAACAAAAGATGTTTGCTTTGTGATAGTGTTCAGAACTCTTGACTTCAAAAAAAAAAAAAAAAAAAAAAGGTTTTTTTTCCTGACCTCTGCTCTGTTCATGTCGCTGTTCTAAGTACTTTGTGGCAGGTATTTGACACAGATCTCCCTTCTTAAGACACAAATTGTACACCAAAGGTAGAATACAGTTTCAAACCAATGTGTCAGCAGATATTAGGTTACTTGATTTATAATTTATATGTAATTATCAGAAACATGTGTTAATATTGGATACAGGACTCTAGATAGGGTCCTCATCAAATACAGTCTTCATAGCACCTGTTTTTAGCAGCACACTTCATATCTTTCTTCCCTAAAATTTAAGCTTAATTGTAACAAAGATGTGTTTGACTTGTTCCTGTTGGTTATCACTGTGTTTGCAATATCCAGAAGTGTCTGGCATATAGAACGAGCTCAGTAATTTTCTGTTAATGATTTTTATTATCCTTAACATAACTTCTTAATTCTGTGGTTACTGATGCAATTCTGTGGTTACTCATGCAATAAAACCTCTCTCATTAGTATTGACTCATATTCAATATTATCAATTCAGATTTCCAGATTTCTGTTTTTTCCTTCCTTGTTTTTAAAATCATGACTTCCCCATCCTATATGAATGCGACTGGAAACTAGTAGTTGATGCTAATTTACAAAAGGTAGCGAGACTCTTATGAGCAAAAACAGAATTGCAAACCAAAAAGATTGTAACACAAGTCACTTGACTGATGTCGGTGGGCTGAACTGATCAGTGAAAAGAGATGAGTAGAAAACAACTTGGACTTGGGATAATGTCTTTCAAAACCATATCTAAAAGTGAAGATTGTTTAATGGAAGAAGCCTCACATTTGAAAGAGTTGCTTGAAAGATTCCCTAGCAGTATGGGCTTTGTGTGGTTGGAATGGAACTCTAAGGAGGCGGTAATAGTTACTGTGTCAGGAGAATTTCAAAGACCAAAATTCATTTTTGGATGATTAAGGGAAGCAATGGATCTGTCAGTAGTTTTATCATCCCTGAGAATATTTGCAATTTCACAAGACAACACATAGTTGAACAATGATTACAGAAAATACCTTTGAGGTGGTAATAGTCTCCTTTCCTGGAGGAAAACACTAATGGTGATCGTCAACTCCTGTGAGAATTTTAACAGACAAAAAAACTAAAGGTGATAAAGTCAGTGCTTTGAAAAAGTACTTCACCTCTTCCCAGCCAGTCTAATTTCATGAATGCTTATAGAAATCACACATTTAAATCTTGTCTCAAAATGTAATTGAATTCTTTATTTTTTCATTATAATAAAAACATTTAAATTAGATTTATATTCTCCCAGTTTTAAGTTTTTTTTACCTTTCTTTAGCTTTTTAAAAAAATCAATGTTTACTAAAATTTTGAGAAAGAAATTAGAGTAAGTCTTATGTATTTCTTTCTAATGTTTAATAAGAAAGTGGTTATTTTTCTTTGTCTGTTCTATGGAGGAGAGATTTGTTTTAATAACTACCTATTGTAGTTGAAAGAGAGCTAACATATTCAAATGAAGCGTTCAATTAAATGGTTTTAAAAATATAATATATACTTCTTTAGGTAGATTTCCTTATCTAAATCTGTTAACGTGAGAAAATTTAAGAACATTTCTTTTTTTTTTTTTTTTTTAATTTTTTTTTTCCACGTTTTTATTTATTTTTGGGACAGAGAGAGACAGAGCATGAACGGGGGAGGGGCAGAGAGAGAGGGAGACACAGAATCGGAAACAGGCTCCAGGCTCTGAGCCATCAGCCCAGAGCCTGACGCGGGGCTCGAACTCACGGACCGCGAGATCGTGACCTGGCTGAAGTCGGACGCTTAACCGACTGCGCCACCCAGGCGCCCCAAGAACATTTCTTTTAAAGTTTATTTATTTTTGAGAGAGAGAGAGACTGAGCACAAGTGCGGGAAGGGCAGAGAGAGAGAGGGAGACACAGAATCTGAAGTAGGATCCAGGCTCCAAGCTGTCAACACAGAGCCTGATGCCTGATGTGAGGCTTGAACTCATGAGTCATGAGACCATGACTTGAGCCGAAGTTGGACGCTCAACCGACTGAGCCCCCCAGGCACCCCATGAAGAAGTTTTTAGATATGAGGTTTAATTACTTAGAAGCTTGAGTAGTTAAGATTTAGCTTTATGATTCTTTTTTTCTGTTACATTTTTGAATATAAAATAAGTATACAATTTCCCTTACATCTCTGTAAGTCTGATAACCTGATGAGGGGTAACATATATAGGTATGTTACGAAGAAACCATGGTTAATCTTCATTTTTGTACTGTTTGCTTTTTACTTAATTGAAGAGCCTTTTCTCTCAATTTAGGTAAGGCATAAACATGCTGTAAGTCTAGAAATCATTCTGAAAGACAGTGTGCAGATATCTAAATTTGTGAATTTCACAAATGACTACAGAAAGAGATAGATCATTGTATGATGTTTGTTATTTGTAGGCACCAGTAAGTTTTCACAACCCAAGATTGAGGTTAAACACAAAGAACTAACACAATGACTACTTTGCATGGTATGAAATTGCCTTGGGATGTATGACCAAAAACAAGCAAGTGAACAAATTAAAGGAAACCTTAGAGATCAATATGAGGCAAAATGTACCAGAAGTAATATATTACTGCATAGTTACTCTATGAGTCAATTATAGATCTAGATAGATTCTTAATGTTATGAAACAAAAGCTTACTTGATTCATAGAATGTGGCTCATTAATTATCTATTGTAAAGGCTACAAAAGGGACTATTTAAGCCATTTGCCTCATTCCACATGATAAGCTGTAATGTTATTGCAGCACACCGCACTGGTGTTTCTGTATTATTTTGTTTGTATTTCTATTCTCATGATTAGGTTCTGAGTTCTTGCAGCATTCTAAAACAAGACTAAGCATTCTTATGCTTACGTCCATTATTTGACGTGTAAGACTAAAGCCTCTGTAAATATACTAAAACTCATTGAATTTTATACTTAAAATGGGTCAGTATTATGGCATGCAAATTATATCTCAATAAAGCTGCTTAGAAAAAAAGAGAACCAGGACAGGATTTTATTTTTGCATCCACTAGTGATTTGTGACTTGGGATTTTTGGGTCTTCTGTGAAATACAGTGGTGTCAATGATTTATCCCCCGTTTTTATATTTTTCAACTTCAAAAATTTCGAATGAGCTTCTGTTTTTTTTTTTTTTTTTAAGAAAAAATCTTTTTCCTTTCTTCCTCCTTTTCTGGCTTCTAAATTTTAGATTAAAAAAAATAGCCTGCGCCCTCTGTTTCTTTTTCTTGTTTTCTTTAAACGTTTATTTTTGAGAGAGGGAGTGTGTGCGCAGACAGGGAAGGGGCAGAGAGAGAGAGAGAGAGAGACAGAGAGAGAGAATCCCAAGCAGGCTCCATGCTCAGCCCAGAGCCCAATCTCACAACTGCAAGATCATGACCTGAGCTGAAATCAAGAGGGACACTTAACTGACTGAGTCACCCAGGCGCCCCTGCATACTCTCCTTCCACTTCTTTATCCCTCACCCTATTCTAGCCCCTTCCTTTACTATTGGATTGAGACTGACTTTACAGAATTCACTAGTTACTCTTGAACTGCGAGCTGAAGTGATTTCTGCACAGTTCTCATCTTCCTGGAACTCCTTGAAGCAGGAGACATTCCTAAAAATCTCTTTTCACAGGGCACCTGGGTGGCTCAGGTCAGGTAAGTTTCCGACTCTTGATTCAGGCTCAGGTCCTGGTCTCACATTTCGTGGGCTGGAGCCTGCATCAGCCTCCGTGCTGACAGTGCAGAGTCTGCTTGTGATTCTTTCCCTCTCTCTTCTCTCTGCCTCTGTCTGTCTGTCTGCCTGTCTCTCTCAAAAATAAATAAATAAACTTAAAAAAATTTAAAAAAAAAACCCAGAATCTCTTATTAACAAATGTTTTGTTTTGGCTTCAGTGATCCTGTTTTTAACTTGTTATATCCATTCTCTGATCACACTAACTTTCTTTCTGTTTTTTGGCTCATCTTGTAGATCCCACCACTGCTAGTCCTAGATTCTTCCCATGTATGTTCTCTCATTTTCTTGGCCTTAGCTCTTACACCTCTATGGAAATGACACCCATATCCCTGACTCTAGCCCTAACCACTCTCTTAGCTTTGGGTACATATATTCCATTCCTCTGTGACTTCTCCATCATCTGCATGCTTTGAACCTTAAAAATAAGTCATTTTCCTTCTCTCCCAAGACTCTATCTCCCAATCTTAATATTTTGTTTATATATCCAGTCAATCATGCTGTAATGTTCAGACCATCTTTAATTCTGCTCTCCTTTTTCATCCTCTGTATCCGTTTTCATAGTAATAAACTATTCCCAGCACTTAAAGGCAGGGAAGAGGCTGATGTTACATATACAGTCTAGGAACACAGACTTCCCTCAAGACCTTACTCTTTGTAACCTTCCAGGTGGCCATCCTGGTACAGAGTTCCTTTAGTATAGTGTAAAAGAACAAGGTCACAGGACTGAAGCTCTCATATATGGCATATTGCTGTGAATTACAAAAGGTTGCTTATAAAATATATATTCTTTTATCAGAAAAATTTTCCTAATACTGATTTTGTAAGACATATGAAATTTATTGTTGCCTGTGGAAAATTTCTACAATAAGCATACCTATGTCATCTGTGCCCTTATGTGTTGTAAGAGGTCCATAACTTGCACAATCATACAGAGTAGCTCTAAGTATAGGGCTACATTGTTCAGATCCTGGCCTTAGAGTTTAGTAGCTATATAACCTTGGTAATTTACTTAGTCACTTTAAATTACAGATTCATGACCTATAAAAGGTGACTAATAACATTATCTCTTTCAGAGGTTTTAGAAGGGTAAAATAGGGAAAAAAAGGGTACAAGTGTAATTTAGGAAAAAAATATATATATAATTAGAAAGTTCAAATTTACCTACAGATGTTCTCAGTCTACTGCTTCAGAGGCACAAATCATTAAACATGCCAGATTGTGAAATTCTTTACACTGAAGAGGAGATGAAACTACTGATGTTTTTAACAGCTCACCCTACATCATTGAAAATTTTGTCTTTGAGAATATGTCATTTAAGGACATTCTAAAAGAGCTAGAGGAGCAGTTGCCCTATTTTTCCAATGAGTAAGTGTGTAGCTCAGAACCTAATGTTTCTACTTGAATGTTGCTGCTAGCTATTTGGACAAAACAATGAGAAGGCTTTTAAGGTACTACAAGAAAATGTCTTGACTTCATCATTTCCAAGTTATGATTATATTTTATTTTTCTCCTATTTCAGGGTCAGCAAACTACAGGCCAGGGGCCACATCGAGCCCATGTACGCTTTTTGTAAATAAAGTTTTGTGGGGACACAGCTACCCACATTCATTTATGTGTTGTCTTGCCTGCTTTCCCACTGCAATGGTAGAGTTGTGTATTTGTCACAGAGACCTGTTGGTCCACAAGCATAAAATATTTATCATCTGGCCCTTACATATAAAGTTTGCTGACCCCTGCCTTTTGATAGTTTTAAAATATTGCTTCAGTCAAACGTCCATTTTGCTCAATTCTACACGTAGAAAAAGAAAGATTGGATTGATCTGGAGTCTAGTGGGTCTTACTCTTTCCTCCAGAATATCTTTTACTGATGAACAGTGGAAACCTAGGTGCATTGTGCTTCCTTAAAAGCAGTCAGTTCCTTAGGTTTTACCAAAAATAAAACAAGACAAATGAAAAAACCCTAAGGCAGAATAACCTGTTCCTTTTCCCCAGACTACTGGCATTATCTAGAAAATGCTTCTTATATGAAATAAGCATTTAATAAATATCTTTTCCCTTCTTTTGACATTAAAAAGTGATAGTAGGGAAAAGCCTGCTTAATATCAATGAACCATCTATTTGATGACACAGTGAGTGACTTAGTTCACTGTTGAAAACAAATTTGGATTGAAACTTGGGGAATTCTGTTAGTACCTGTCTTGTTCATTAAAGCAAGTGGTTGAAACCATGCCTTTCACATGGGAAAATAATCTCTATTTTGCAAGATTTCTAATATAATAATGTATGTTAAAAACTTGGTAAATGAGTATTTCTCAATTAATAGCTATTATTTTTATTTTAAAGATTAAGTTCATTATTTAAAATATATCAAATTATTTCAATTTACCCTTCAAAAAGTCTACTTAATACTCAATTTCCTGTTTTTTTCCAATTAATACCTTCTGTGTATTACTTCTTATTCTTTAAAATGAATAAAAATGTAAGCTTCCTCACCTTTTTTTACCTCCCACTTGAAAGAATTCTACAAAGAAGATTTATAATTTAAAACCATTTTTTTAATGTTTATTTATTTTTGAGAGAGAGAGAGAGAGAGAGAGCGAGCAGTGGAGGGGCAGAGAGAAAGGGAGACACAGAATCTGAAGCAGACTCGAGGCTCTGAGCTGTCAACATAGAACCTGACATGGGTCTTGAACTCATGAACTGTGAGATCATGACCTGAGCTGAAGCTGGATGCTGAACCAACTGAACCACCCAGGTGCCCCTAGAAGATTTATAATTTAAAAGCTAGTTTTTAATAACTTTTGTGTGGTGTCATTTCGATGTGTCGATACACCTAAAGTTATAGCTGGTTATAAAGCCCAAGAATATATACTAAGCCTTAGGAAATTTACTTCTTTGTCAAGCTTTCCAATGTCCTAAACCCATGGTTATGGATTGGGCCTTAACTGTAAGTACATTCTCCAAGAAGTTTGCTGTCACTTAAGACATTCTTTGTAATGTGTTTTAGAGTCAAGTCATGAAAGTTAAATTTTCTACTTTAACTGTGAAGCAGTTAAGAAATATTTGGGGATCCAATATAGAAAATTCCCAAAGTTAAGTGAAAATTGGAACAGAAGGGAAATCCCTTTTTAAAAGAAGAAATTGATTTTTAAAAATATCATTTCCACTGATACCAAAATAGAGCTACAATCAAAGTACAACAGGATATATTTTCATATACAAGCATAGTTCAAAGCCATCTAGTTCTGGTTTCTGCTCCTATCACAGTTATGAGGACTCATTTTTGCTGGAAATCTAAATATCTATAGAGTCAGTGTAGTTTGGGGGCAAATATAAGGGTTTTAAAGTTAGAATGTAGTCTGGATTCCTAAAATCTTCAGGACCATGTATCTTTCTTTTGAAAAGATACTTCAGACCAAAGTATAGTTTGTTGTTGTTCTTGTTTGTTTTTGTTTTTGTTTTGTTTTTTTAATATTCTATTATAGGTCCTGTGAAGCTTAAAATTACCTAGTCTGGAGACTATAGTTTATCAGTACAGGGTTAAGGAAGAGATGTTTATACTCTTATTATACCAGGATCACTGCTCACCAAAACAAACAGCATATGCATGTGTACTAGAACTTGAAGTAATTGAAGCCAGCATGAAGTATGTATATACAGTAAGTGTAGTCTAAGAGGAACATACTTTGGGGAAAATTATAAGAAGTTAGGGTTGGAAAAGACGATCATGAGGAGCCACTCATCTCACAGTTTGTGGAAGGTGGAAATACTGGAGAAGTTTCAGACTTGTTGCGTGCACAACCCAGTCGGGAAGAGGCATGTTAATCAACTGAATGATTAGGCTTTGAAGTTTAAGGCCATTAGGGATTTGGAATATTAGAGATGAAAATTCTGAAGCATCGGCCAAGAATTTATTGAGTTGGCAATTCTGTGGGAAACTACAATATGATTGTAGGATATCTGACGTATGAAGTAAAATTTGAGACGTTTTCTGATACTTGTCTTTTGTATCTTCATAGAGATATAAAAGTGTGGTGTTTTCCTTTTTGTTTTGAGAAACAAAGGATCAAGCCTCATTTTAAGGTTCATCTCCAAATTCCATGAATCAAAAGAGAACAACTTAAAATAGGAGCTCTATTCAAGCTTCTTGTTTTGGTTAGGGGTTCAGGGCTCATAGAGTAGGAAGATGTGATCTATTTCCTGGAATTGATCACACCAATGGGTAGATTTTCTTTTTTTTAATGTTTTAATTTAAATTCTACTTAGTTAACGTGCAGTGTAATATTAGTTTCTGGTGTACACTATATTGATTTAGTATTTCCACACAACACCTGGCACTCATCATGACACGTGTGCTCCTTAATCCCCATCACCTTTTTAACCACCCCCCCCTCCACCTCTCTTCTGGTAACCATCAGTTTGTTCTCTGTAGTTACAGGCCCGGGGGTTCCTGGGTGGCTCAGTCTGTTGAGTGCCCAACTTTGGCTCAAGTCATGATCTCATGGCTCATGGGTCCGAGCCCTAGGTTGGACTTTGTGCTGACAGCACAGAGCCTGGTCTGGATTCTCTGTCTCCCTCTCTCTGCATCCCGTCCCCTTGCACTCTCTCCCTGTCTCTCAAAAATAAACATTTTTTTTTTTAAAGAGTCTGTTTCTTGGTTTGCCTCACTTTCTCTTTTTTTTTCCCCATTTTCTCATTTGTTTTGTTTCTTGAATTCCACATAAGTGAAAAAATTGTCTTTTAAAAGAATTTTTATACCAGGATGATAAAAGGCTCTCATTTATTAAGGTGGCATGACTCATTAATTAATCAAACTTTGTCTTAGACTAGAAAGTAATAATGTGCTCACTAGTAAAGTTACCTCTGTTAGTAAGAGCTGTCTCATTCATAAACAACTAAAAGTAGGAGCCACATACATGATACTAAGTTGGATGTAAAACAAATTCAAGATCCTTAAAATGTAAGTGAACAGCACAAGCAATGTTAATCTTGGGATGTAAGCAATGATTGTATCAGGCCTCCTAAACCATCTGTGCATGAGTAAAGTGTTAAGAACAGGTGAATTCACAACCATATCTGGGGAAAATGGCTTCAGATGAGACAAAGGGAAGAAAAATTTCACCTAAGCCACCAGAAGACATAATGACTCTGCCCTCCTGCACTCGTGTCTCTAACATTGCACATCTTAAAAAAAATTTTTTTTAAGTTTACTTTTTGAGAGAGAGAGAAAGAGAGAGAGAGAGAGAGAGAGAGAGAGAGAGAGAGAACAAGCAGGGAAGGAGTAGAGAGAGAGAGAGAGAGACAGACAGAGGATCTGAAGCAGCCTCTGTGCTGAGAGCAGAGAGCCTGATGCAGGGCTCGGACTCAAACTGTGAGATGACCTGAGCTGAAGTCGGACACTTAATCTACTGAGCTACACAGGGACCCCTGCACATCTGTCTTGATCATTCAAAATAGAAAATGTAAATCTCAGTTCAGGCTGAGCCATTGAACATGACCCTGTTCCTATGTTGACTATGTGTCAGAGATCCTTGGACAAACTCTCCTTTCCTTTCCTAAGGGTTCCATTGGAGATAAGTATACCCAACCCCTCCCCCCACCACCCTGCCATGTATAAGAATAACAGTGTAGTTTAAATCTTGTTATTTTGTTATCTTATATGGGATAAGGGGAGAATTGTCCTTGTTCTGCCTCCCATGAAATTAGTCACCAAAGTGAAATACTGGTGCCAGAGAATCCAAAAGCAGCATCATTGGGTGAATATAGCAGCATAAAAAGCCATACATTTAATTGTCTCTGTGTGTACCCTTTGTCTTCTCAATTGTACTCTATTACAGTCAAAATGGATCTTTATTGATTTAGTTAATGCCTCTTTATATTTTGGCTTCTGCATCTGATTTCATATTTTCTTAGGAGAAAAAAAAATAACTTCCCCTTAGAGTGGCTATATAAATGATCAAAATAAATGAATGAGTTTTAGAAATCGAATGCTCTCTTTTCTGTCCTCTTTCTATTGCTTTTCTGTAGTCATCTCATGAGATTAAATGGTATGTAGAATATTACTTGGGTGCAATCTTGCCTTGTCACAAGAAGTTGTCAATCCTCGAAGTTCAATTTTGTGACAGAATATTTTAGTTGATTAACTTGTCAGGTCTGCTGTAAATAACAAAATATACTGAGTTCTTAAGGAGAGGTTTATACTGCTCCTGCATGAAAATATTGAACAGCAAAAATATGTCTGGAAAACATATTTTTTTTCTCCCCAACTCATCACATGATTTCCTCCCTTAATTAAACACACACACACACACACACACACACACACACAAAAGAAGTTCGAAAATGCCAACTCTGCTTTTTTAATTGACCAGAGGAAAAGCCAGTGTTACCTTCCTGCATCTTACTGAATCCACTGAACGCTCTCCAGTCCTCATCTGGTTTGCTGTCTGTAGTGCTGCACACTTTTACTCAGTCTCCTTCCTTGCACACATCTTCTCCTTTGCTTCTGTAATGTCATACTCCCTTGGATTTGCCTGATTTCTTGGTTTCTCTACAATCTCCTTTGCTGGTTCGTTTTCCTCTGCCCATTCCTTAAATGTCTGCATTTGCTTCAGGGCTCTGTCATTATTAGTCTCTCCTCTCATTTTCCTACCTCTTCTACCTTCTGAGGTGTAGCTAAGTCTTTAACAGCCCAGGTCATGTAAACCAACTACTCAGATTTTATCATGTGCATGAGTTTTCTATGCTGTATAACAAATAATACAAACTTTATGGCTTAAGACAGACCTTATTTAGTATTTTACAGTTCCCTGGGTCAGAAGTCTGGGTGGGTTTCAATTGGGTCCTCTGCTCGGGGTCTCAACAGCCTGAACTCAAGCTGAGGACTGAGGGCTCATCTGAGGCTTGAGGTCTCTTCTGAGCTCACTGGTGTTGGCAGAATTCAATTTGTTGTGGCTATAGGGCTGAATTCCCCATTTTCTTGATGGCTGTTTGCCAAGGGCAGTTCTCAGCTCTTGGAAGCTGATTGCAATGCTCTGCCATGTGGCCCCCTGCATAGGCCCTCTCATGCTTTTAATCTCTGGTGGCAGGGAGGACCTCATTTCCTCTGAAGGGATCGACTGATTAGGCCAGGCCCACAAAGCTCTCCCTTTTGGTTTTGGTTAACTCAGAGTCAACTCATTAATAACTAAATAATGAGAATTATATCCCATCACATTTACAGGTTCTGCCCTACACAGGACAGGACATTGTACAAGGTGTGAACATCATGAGTTGGGCTTGTTGGAGGCGATCTTAGAATTCTGCCTGCTATACCCTAGTTCTGCCATTTACTAAGTCTGTGAATTTGGGCAAATTCTATAATTTCTTTGTGCCTTGGTTTTCTCATCTTTAAAATGGGATGATAAACAGAGTACTCTTTATGGGGTTATTGTGAGGATTAACTGGATTGAAACATGAGAAACAGAACAGTGACTGATACATAGTAGGAGTCTGCAAAAATTCTGTTATCATTGGGGTACCTGGGTGCCTGGGTGGCTCAGTCAGTTGAGCATCTGACTTTGGCTTAGGTCATGATCTCATAGTTCATGAGTTCAAGCCCCTGTGTCGGGCTCTGTGCTGACAGCTCAGAACCTGGAGCCTGCTTCAGATTCATTCTCTCTCTCTCTCTCTCTCTCTGCCCGTCCCTCACTCACACTCTGTCTATTTCTCTCTCTCAAAAATAAATAAACATTAAAAAAATGGAGACACCTGGTTGGCTCAGTCGGTTGAGCGCCCAACTCTTGGTTTTGGCTCAGGTCATGATCTCTCAGTTTCGTGAGTCCAAGCCCTGCATTGGGCTCTGTGCTGACAGCTTGGATCCTACTTGGGATTCTCTCTCTCCATCTTTCTTTGCCCCTCTCCTGCTCACACTATCTCTGGCTCTCTCAAAATATAAATGAATAAACTTGAAAAAATTCAGTTATCGTTATTACTCTATTTTCTCCCCATCCACTCTCATGGCATCAGTGTTACTGATATTCCTATGACCTCCAAATTTATGTCTCCAGTCAAGATCTCTGAGCTTTAGACACTTAAAATATCCTAATTCCTATCTACACTTGTATATCTGATAAGCAATCTAAGTACAATTTGTCTAAATCTAAGCACATGATTTCACTTGCAAACCTGATCCTGGCTAGTAATTCTTATCACAGTAAATAGTACTCCTTCATGAAGTTCCTTACACTCCCCAATTTCTTCATATTTTCCTACTATGCATTCATGCAAAAAACATTTTTTTGGAGTATCTACTGTGTGCAAAGTATTGTGGCAGAGGATATAATGGTCAGTAAAAATTGAAGTCTCTACCTCATGTAGCTTACAATCAAGTGAGAGAGACAGATTATAATCTATCCGTCCAAATTTATTAAAGCAAACCAATTTTATCAATTTATTTTGCAAATATTCTAGGCCAAGGCACTATCTTTCTTTCCTGAACTAGAGCAATAGCCTTTCAACTGCGTTTCTACATTCACGCTTCCTCCACTTTCTCTTTCCTCACCAGAGCTACCATCTTCAAGATCACACTACCACACTCCTGGGTATAAACCTTGCAGTGGCCTCCTGTAGTCTGCAAGATAGAAACTCGTCTTCCTCATAGCCTGCTATGGCCCTGCATGAGCTTGCCAGCTTTATGCACCCCTACACACTGCTCCATTCCTGTTTCCGCTTTAAAACTTCTACTGCTTCTCAACACGGCCACACTTGTCCTGCCTCAGCACCTTGCACCTGCCTGTCCTTCTAAAATGGGCATTCTCTCCTTCTTGACACCTCTATCTTTACCTGGTAACTCTCAGCTCAAATTTTATCCCTCTCCTTTATCCTCCCAGTTTACTAAGTGAGGATCCCCACTGGAGTCGAGGTACTTTATGAGTCTTCTTCATGACATTTAATGGGGTACATAGTTATGTATGAAGTTGAGTCATTACCTGATTAATATCTGCTGTCATTCTTGGAGAGGGGTGTTTGATGCAAGATCTAAAAGATGAGCTTCAGCCATATGTAGAGCTAGGTTTTACACCTATGTTTTGTGTATGAGGGAATATGACACGGGCTGCATTTTAAATGGAAAGGCTATTCTCACAACGTGTATTTGATGGGACAAGTTTTCTACCTCTGTGTCGATTCAGCCAAGCTTATCCTAACAGTATTTGAGAGGAAACATTTGTGGTTATGAGGGGTACTAAAGACCTGGACAAGAATGTGAAAATATTCTGTAAACTGTAAGACTTAACACAGTTTATTGCATTTACTGTTGTTAATATCACCGAAGTATCAGTTTATCCAAAACCTGAGCTATGTTGAATTTAATCCATTTGATTTTACCCAAATATTTCGTTTCCTCTGTGAAATGTTTTAGATTTACCTGTTTTTTCCCCTTAAGTTTGTGTGTATGTGTACGTATTAGTGTACTATCAATATGTATACATACATATGTAATGTGCACACACAAACACAGTATATACAATGTGGGTATGGTGTATATACAGGCTTCTCTAAAATATATTCCAATCTAGTGTTCAGTATCATAAAATGGGACCAGCTCAGCAGCAATTACCCTGTTTTATTTAAAATGTTTATTTTTAGTTCAATTTAATGATGGTGAATAACAGGATATTTGGACTCTGAGCCATCAATAGGCTTTGCAAACAATGAAAAAATCAAATCCCTTTAACTTAAAAGTGCTTACTGATTTTATAAATGTATTTTGCAAATATGCTAAAATTTTACTGTGATGGTGAAAGCAACAAACAAAAGCTTGTAGAGGATTAAAATACAACTTTTTTTTTGTAGAAAATGTTAAAAATCATTGCTCAAGTAGCGATACCTTTGTCTTCAAGCTAATTGACTATAATTTCATAATTATTGATTTGTAGATATCCAACTTGGATCATTTCTGAAGCTGAATTCAGAACAATCTTAAGGTAAGGTGTTTACTTAGAGAAAGAGAGATAGTGTGTGTGTGTGTGTGTGTGTGTGTGTGTGTGTGTGACAGAATAAAAAAATCTGATATTGAAAATGATATTGATTCCATTTTAACTTATAATATTTCTCAACTTAAAAAATATATCAAAACATATGATAAATAGCTTCATGACTACTTAATAAATGTCCTCTAAGTGTCCTTTCTGCAAATGCCCATATGAGCAAATCACTGTGAAAATATACAAAACAATTAGAGTACAATTAATACTAAATAGTGTAATGCTCAATGTTGCTGAGTTAATAGATGTTGCAGTGAGCTATCAGATGTGGGCTGAATAATAGGGATGTATCATGGAATTAATAGTAATAACAGTAACAATAACACCAACAGCAATAATAATACTATTTACTTAACATTATAATCCAGTCTACTAAATACTTTACAAAAATGCTTTATATCATACAATCTTTACAAATTTCTGAAGCCAAAGTATTATTATTCTCATTATTATTGTTAATATCATTTTATAATGAGAAACCTGAGGCATGTCTAGAGTCATGTAGCTGGTGAGTGGCATGGTTACCAGCTGAGGTCTATACCACACCAAGTTTTGGTTTCCTACCACTATATAAACTGCCTGGGGAAGGTAAGAGTTAAGCAGCATTTTGTGAACTTTGGATTCAGAAGAGAATGAGAAGGGAAGTTTTTGCAGTAAGAAGGCCACTTAACAAAAATGTAAAGGTGATCTAGATATTCACTGTGCTTGAGTGACAAGTTGGAATGAAGAACATTTGAGGAAAATGTAATGAAAATTGTGTAGCCAGAGCAGATGGAGCTTATGGACATATTTTGGTGGATAAATACCGAGTGTTCCAGTTTCATCTTTATTGCCCTCTACCCGAAAACTACTAATCTGGATTTTTGCTATTATAGTTGAGTACAGTAATCTACAATCTGGTCAGGGTAACCAGTTAAAAAAAATCAATTAGCAATAAAATACTAGAATTAGGAAGGATCATTGAAAATTATGTAGTCCTGTTAAAGCATGAAATGGCAGCCTACTCCTGATAGAGGCGTTAGAAACAGAGAGGCATGCTATTACCAAAAGACATGAAAGTAAACAAATATTACAGGTCTTCATGGTAGATTAGATAAAAGGAATAAAGGGGAATGAAGAGCAGAGATGGTTTCAAGTTTATTATAGCAAAAAAAGAAAAACTACAAAACTGATGAAAGGGAAATATTGTTAGACAACAGAGTAAGTTTGATTTTTCTTTCTTGCATCCAAAATGTCAATGGAGCCCCATATTCATATATCCTATAGGACACAGAAAATTACATGAAGAAAACAGGTGAAGATTGTGTTCTAATATCATTAAATGTATTTTTTTTTATAATTTTTTTTTTCAATGTTTATTTATTTATTTTGGGACAGAGAGAGACAGAGCATGAACGGGGGAGGGGCAGAGAGAGAGGGAGACACAGAATCGGAAACAGGCTCCAGGCTCTGAGCCATCAGCCCAGAGCCTGACGCGGGGCTCGAACTCACGGGCCGCGAGATCGTGACCTGGCTGAAGTCGGACGCTTAACCGACTGCGCCACCCAGGCGCCCCATTAAATGTATTTTTTAAGAGACTTTAGAGTGGATGATAACTGTGGAAGGATTAGTATAAAAATAGAAGCACATGGGCTGATTTTTTTCTTTATTTTTAATTTTCTTTTTAAATTTTTAAAAAGTTTTTAATTTTAATTCCAGCATAGTTAATATACAATGTTATGTTAGTTTCAGCTGTATAATACAGTGATTCAACAATTCTATATGGTACTCTGTGCTCATCATGATAAGGGTACTCTTAATCCCCATCACCTATTTCACCCATTCCCCTACCACCTCTCCTCTGGTAACCATCAGTTTGTTCTCTAGTTAAGAGAACAATACTTAAGGAGTGTTTCTTGGTTTGTATTGCTCTCTTTTTTTCCTTTGCTACTTTGTTTTATTTCTTTAATTATGCATATGAGTGAAATCATGTGATATTTGTCTTTCTCTGACTTATTTTGCTTACTCTCTAACTCTATCCATGTCATTGCAAATGGCAAGATTTCATTCTTTTTCATGGCTGAATAATATTCCATTATATGTATATCCTGCCTCTTCTTATCCACTTATCTATTGTTTGACACAGGGTTGCTTCCCTAATTTGGCTATTGCAAATAATAATACAATAAACAGAGGGGTGCATGTATCCCTTTGTATTAGTAGTTTTGTATTTTTTTGGTAAATATCCAGTAATGCAATTATTAGACCATAGGGTAGTTTTATTTTTAACTTGTTAGGGAACCTCCATAATCTTTTCTACAGTGGTTGCATCAGTTTGCATTTCCACCAACAGTGAATGAGAGTTCCTTTTTCTCCACATCTTTGCAAACACTTGTTATTTCTTGTGTTTTTAATTTGAGCCATTCTGAGAGGTGTTAGGTAATATCTCATTGTAGTTTTGATTTGTATTTCCCTGATGATGAATGATATTGAGCCTCTTTTCATGTGTCTGTTGGCCATCTGTATGTCTTCTTTGGAGAAATATCCATTTGTGTCTCCTGCCCATTTTTATTTGGATTATTTGGTTTTTGGGTATTGGGTTGTGTAAGTTCTTTATATATTTTGGATACTAACCCTCTGTCAGATGTGTCATTTGCAAATATCTTCTCCCATTCCATAAGTTACCTTTTAGTTTTGTTGATTGTTTCCTTTGTTGTGCAGATGCTTTTTATTTTGATGTAGTTCCAATAGTTGATTTTTGCCTTTATTTCCCTTGCCTCAGGAGACCTCTAGAAAGAAGTTGCTATGGCTGATGTCAGAAAAATTACCACCTGTGCCCTTTTCTAGGATTTTTATGGGCTCAGGTCTCACATTTAGGTCTTTAATCCATTTTGAACTTATTTTTGTGTATGGTGTAAGAAAGTAAAGTGGTCCAATTTCATTCTTTTGCATGTATGTAGATGTCCAGATTTTCCAACACCATTTGCTGAAGAGACTTTTTCCCATTATGTATTTTTTCCTCCTTTATCAAAGGTTAATTGACCATATAACTGTGGATTTATTTCTGGGTTTTCTTTTCTGTTCCATGGATATATGTGTCTATTTTTGTGCCAGTACCATGCTGTTTTGTTTGCTACAGATTTGTAATATAATTTGAATTCTGGAATTGTGATGACTCCAGTTTTGTTTTTCTTTTTCTTGACTTTGACTATTCAGGGTCTTTTGCGGTTCCGTTCAAATTTTATGATTCTTCAAGTCCTGTGAAAAATGCTGTTTGTATAGGGATTGCATTATATTTGTAGGTTGCTTTGGGTGGCATAAACATTTTAACAACATTTGCTCTGCCTCCATGTGCATGGAATGTCTTTCCATTTCTTTGTGTTGTCTTCTGTTTCTTTCATCAGTGTTTTATAGTTTTCAGAGTACAAGTCTGTCACCTCTTTGGTTAAGTTTATTCCTCAGTATTTTATTCTTTTTGGTGTAATTGTAAATGGTATTGTTTTCTTGATTTCTCTTTCTATTGTTTCATTATTAGTGTATAGGAGTGTAAACGATTTCTGTACATTGATTTTGTATCCTGTAACTTTACTGAATTCATTTGTCAGTTCTAGAATTTTTTTTTTTTTGGTGGAACCTTCAGGTTTTCTATATGTAGTATTATGTCATCTGCAAATAGTGAAAGTTTTACTCCTCCTTACCAATTTGGATGCCTTTTGGGGGCTGATATTCTAAACACCATTTTCAGTTGAACATTTTAAAAATAAAATATAACTATGTAATCCTGAAAAATGCATGTGAGATAATGCAACCTAATAATAGTCCGACCTTCTATGCCTAATTCTAAACTTGTAAACTTTTTGTTTGTTTGGGATTTCTTTGGCAATATAATGTTGATTTTTTTAACTAGGTAAATGCAAATTACTTAAAACTCAACTCTGGAAAACATTTATTTTAAATGCGGACAATATTGATTGCCTTTCATTGAGTATTATCTTGTTAATTATGCTTCAGGTAAAATACAATTTAAAATCACTTTTATTTCAGAATGAAAACATCCATTGTGTAATGAAATATGTGAATTAGACGATAAACAGGAAGAGAAAGAAAGAGAACAAGCTCAACTTAGGCTACAAGTTAATTCATTTGGAGTGAAGTCTGATTAAGGCTGGCTTGCAATACTATAATATTTTTTATAATACCATAACCGTTTTTTCCTAGGATTAATAAAAAAAAGGACAAGTTGAAATGATATGTACTACAGAATTATAAACTTCTTACATTTTACTAACCATTTTCACTCATAGGTTAAATTCATCAAATATTAGTTCAGGACCTAAATTTAGTGTTAAATTCTGGGTCTACCACATTTTCAATAGATACAGTTCCTCTTTTCAAGATGCTCAGAGTCTAGTTTAAAAAAAAAACAAATATGTAAACAAGTTATTATAGTATAGTGTAATTCCTTGCTGTAGAAGCAAAGGGATAGGATTACTTCTGATTCAGTGGATCAGGACTGCTCATAAATATCAGCAAGGGAATGTGGAGCTTCATAAGCCTGAAAGAAGATATCCTTCTGAAATTTGGATTTAAGCTTAATCATGTTTTAGAAAACTCTAATGTTAGTGCAAAATTAACAGTAGGCTTTGAATTTCTTAGAATTTGATTCTCAAAGACTGTGATTTTTTTTTTGTTTGTTTTGATTGCAGTCTGGAGGAGAGTCTTCATATAATGGACCATCTATTTTTAGCAAGTAGGGATTTAACATGTGAAACATATTGCCTGCGATTTGCTACTGATTTTCCTTGACAGCCGTACTATCAAGAATGTTACTTGTTAAATGCATTAAGAAGCTGACTGGGAAAGCTATCACTTTGTTAACAGTTTTACTTAAGTAATAAAACCTTTGTTATATAAGCAATGGGATGTATTATTTCAATTTATAAAAATAAAGTTGGATAGGTTTTAAAAAATAGGGAATCAGTTCCTTTTCTGGCAGTTGTTAAATGAAAAACTGTAAAAATATAACCACGAAACCCTTCTTTTAAAATGCTTTTCTGAGATGGTAGGAAAGTAAAGACTCTAAAATAAAAACAAAGCAAAAGCAGCAACCCTCAGAGGAAAGCAAGGCCAAAGCTGGGGAGACAAGGTGAAGTCTAGGGCTAGTCCAAGTTGGAGTCTGATAGATGGTTTCTCAGGAAACCAGGATCCTTGCCCTTAGAATTCAGAACTTTTGGTCAGCGTTCACTGGGATTTGGTGGCAGGTTCACCTGTGTGATCCAACATGTTTCATCCAGTAATGTAGAATGTTTCTGGATTCACAATTGGTGGGAGGAAGCAAAAGAAATAATTTGCCACATGAATCTAAATTCAACGTTTTCAAGATAAATTTCTAGAGAAATTAGTTAACAAGTCAAAAACTACAAAACATAAAGAATAAAATAGATTTAAAAGAAGGCTGGAAAAAGCCATGACAGAAGATACAGTTCTAAAAGGTATATTATGCTACAATGAGCAGATTTGGAAGAAAAATATGTTTAATACTGTATTAATTTTCTATCGTTTCCATACCAAATCACCACACACTAAATGTCATAAAACACACAGATTTATCACGTTACATTTCTATAGATCAGAAATCTAAAACGAGTGTCACCAGATACAAAGTATACCCAGGATGCATTTCATTCTAGAAGCTCCAGAGGAGAATTGAATTGGTTTCCTGTTCACTTGGCTTCCTGGCAGAATTCAGTTCCTTGTGGTTGTAGGACTGAGCTCCTTGTTTTGTTGCTGGCTCTAAATTGAGGATTTCTCCTAGCTTCCAGTTGTTATCTCATGCCTTGCATTGGTCCCACCTCCCCTGCTTTTTTTTTTTTTTTCCAAAGCCAGCAATAGCAGGTTGAGATCTTCTCACATCATATCACTCTGACCCCTTTCAATTCAAGTTGGCAGTATCTTTGGTTGTATAAAATTTTCTAGAACTCTGTGGGTGTTCCGTGGATGGAAGGATTCTATGGAGGATTCACCCCATTAGACAAGAGCCTCACCAAAAGATCTTAAGAAAATTTCTTCACTATTTTTGGCTTTGGCTGAGATGGCTGAGGGTGTCTATGATCACTTCCTTAATCTCTTTAAAGAGTCTTTTTTGCTGCAGAATACTTTGCTCTCTTGGTTTTTCTGAAGAATATTAGAAAACTAATCACTTAGTTTTAAATAAAAATTGCATTAAAATAATCTTTTAATTTTAGCATCTTTGCATATTTGTGATACAGATAGGTTAAGAATTTCCAAAATCCTCAAGCCCTGGTTCCTTTTTGTTTAACAGCTTCTCCTTCTATTTATCTCTCTCCCCTCGCATTTTACTCTAAAGAGAAAAAAAAAGTCAGCCTGCACCTTCAACATTTTGCTTGGAAATCTTTTCAGCTAAGTATTCAAATTTATTGCTTACAAGTTCTGCTTTCCACATAACTGCATGACACAGTTTTGTGCCACTATGGAAAAAATTCCTTTCGTCTGGTTTCCAATAACATGTTTTCATTTCCTTCTGAGCCTTCAATCAGCAGCATGCTTAAAATCTACATTTCTGTTTAGTCTGTTCATGACCATTTATGTTTTCTTCTGAGAAAATATAGAATTTCTCTGTAATGCTTGCACTTCCTTCTGAGCCCTCGTGGACAGTCTTTAAAGCCCTTCTTTCTGCTAACAGTCTATTCAAATAAGTGTCAGCTTCCTCCCCCCGCCCGCCATGCTTCTCAGAATTCTTCTAACTTGTGCCTGCTGCCTGATATCAAAAATCAGTGCCACAGTTTTAGATATTTGTTACAGCAACACCTCACTCCTGATACTGAAATCCATATTATTTTTCTACTGCTGCTAACAAATGACTACAGACTTAATGGTTTAAAACAACACAAATTTATTATTTTACAGTTTTCTAGATTAGAAGTCACTATAGTTCTCAATGGATTCAAACTTAAGAGTGGCAGAAATATATTCCTTTCTGGAGGCTCTATGGGAGTATCAGTTTCCTGCTCATTCAAATTCCTGACTGAGTTCAAATCCTTATGATTGTAAGGACTGGGTCCCATTTTATTGATGATTATAAGCTGAAGTTTGTTCTTGGCTTCTAGGGGCTGCTGCATTTCTTGGCTCATGGACCCATCCTTACCTTTCAAAAACCAACAACAGTGGGCTGAATCTTTTGCACTTTTCATCTCTCTGGCCAATTTTTCTGCCTTCCTCTTCTGCTTTTAAGAACTCATGTGATTAGACTGGGACCATCCAGACTTTTAGGATAATCTTACCATCTCAAGTAAGCTTACACTGATTACATCTTCAAAGTCCCATTTGCCATGTAAAATAATATACTCACAGATTCCGAGGACTAGATCACAGGCATCTGGTGGGGGGGGGGGGAAGGCGGATATTATTCCAACTATCAAAAGTATATTTAAAGAAATGTTTGTGGGGCGCCTGGGTGGCTCAGTCTGTTAAGCATCCGACTTCGGCTCAGGTGATGATCTCACGGTCCGTGAGTTCGAGCCCCGCATAGGGCTCTGTGCTGACAGCTCAGAGCCTGGAGCCTGCTTCCGATTCTGTGTCTCCCTGTCTCTCTGACCCTCCCCCGTTCAGGCTCTGTCTCTCTCTGTCTCAAAAATAAATAAACATTAAAAAAAATTAAAAAAAAAGAAATGTTTGAAAATATGAGCAAGAAACTAGAGAGTGTAAAATGAGAAGTAGTTTTGGAAAAGAATCTAATAGAAACATGTTATAACCAAAACTATAAACTTAAAGAACAGTTTAGTAGGACTGACCCAGCTAAAGAGAGAATTAGTGATCCAAAGAAATGGCTATCAAAGAGAGAAACATTATAGGGAGAAAACAAAAAGGTAGAATTTACCAGAGAGAAAATAGACCATGGAATGGATGATGAGCAGAATAAAGATATAATGTATGTAATTGGTATTCTCAATGGAGAAAATAGAAATAAGGAAAAGGAAATATTTGAAGAAGCAAATGCAGAGAATTTTCTAGAATTGTTGAAAAATACTTAATTGTCATATCCTGAAAGTCCAAGGAAACTGAAAGAGCATAAATTACAAGAAAATTACATCAGAACACATAAAAATTAAACCACAAAATCCCAACAATAAAGAAGAATTGGCAGGAGTTAGAAAAACAACTGCTAAAGGAAGGGCAGTTAGGTTAATGGTTGACTTCTAAATAGCTAAAATGGAAACCAGAACTTTTGGGATATAGGATCTATTTGGAAGATTCCCTTTCTCTGGGAACAGCTTCTACCTCATTCTACCTACTTTTATCTTCCAATTATATGTTATTGTGAAGGTCTTCTTTGCATTTCTTCACTCAGCTCTTATTTATTTTCATTTTTTTAAATGTTTATTTATTTTTGAGAGAGAAAGACAGAGTGCAAGCAGGGGAGGGGAAGAGAGATAGAAGGAGACCTAGAATCCAAAGCAGGCTCCAGGCTCTGAGCTGTCAGCACAGATCCTGATGTGGGGTTTGAACTCACAAATCGAGATCATGACCTGAGTCGCAGTTGGGTGCTTAACCGATTGGGCCATCCAGGCACCCCTCTTCACTCAGCTTTTAAATACTGTGTAACATTTCTAATATCTAACAAATATGAGCATAAATAAATGTATGATATTTTTAACTACCCATTAATTTAACAGATATCCATTATCAGCTCACTGTGATGCTCCCTATACCCCAGATTCTACTCTAGGCACTAGGGATATTAAAAAAAAATCTATCCTTCTGTCGTAGTATCTATTTATATCAATTTTTTATCAATTATAAGTTATGAGTATAGCCATACCATTATTATTACTTGTAAGGTGACTTCTCTCATTTGTCATTTAAAATCCTTTACATCTTTATAACTTTTAATTTTTTTTAAATGTTTTTATTTATTTTTGAGACAGAGAGAGACAGAATATGAGCAGGGGAGGGGCAGAGAGAAAGGGAGACACAGAATCCGAAGTAGGATCCAGGCTCTGAGCTGTCAGCACAGAGCCCGACGCGGGGCTTGAACCCATGGACTGTGACATCATGACCTGAGCCGAAGCCAGATGCTTAACCGACTGAGCCACCCAGGCGCCCGTATAACTTTTATGCTATATGATTTTTCAACAATTCTGTGGACTCTCCCTAAATGCTACAGTTCATATAGGACTTAGTGGCTATCATCAATGAAAAGTAATTTGTTTAGCACCAAATTTGTGCTCACTATTCTGTTTGGCATTTTCTCAACACTGGGAAAAGTTGTAGAGCCCTAGTGTATCTCTCAGTGTCATTAAAGCCTATTTATTGTAGTACATCTTGGCAGACTCTCCTTATTGTTATTTCTGTTAACACATCTGAATTATTTTGGATGTTTAATAACTTGAGTTCCTCATCAATTATATTAGAATGAATTATAGAATACATATTAAAAGCTATTGCTTTATTTTTCAAGCATGACTAATGTAGGAAAATCTCATGACTTTCTATTCCATTTCATCAGAACAAGAACTCCTTATTCAATAAAAGGAAATCCAAGACGGCACAGGGGATTTAGTGTCTGAGATTTGATGAAGAATAAAATAAAATGACTGTAACTTTTCATAATGAAAACATAAGCTTTATTTTCTTTCTGAGTTGCACAGTGCCATTTATCTGGAGTTTAAGAAAACATTTTACTAATTATTAGTGAATAATTATTTACTGGGTCTTACTAGATATATAGTTATATCTGGAATATCCATAATTTCTTATGACATTTCTTTTGTAGAGAACAAAATATTAGTGTCAAACAGAATTCATTTCAATCCTAGCTTTGCAATAATAGCTATGATACCTCAAAGTATATATCTTCTCTGAACCTTTATATCACCATAATAAAACAAACAAACAAACAAACAAACAAAAAAGTGGACATCAAATGCAGTCATGTCTCTTTTATTTATTTATTTTTGTATATAACTCTAAGTTGGCATGCCTGTATTAGCAGGAAGCCCAATGTCTGCATCTTGACGTCCTTTGCACACCTACTTCCATTGCCCAAGATTCCCAGAGGACTATTCATCAAATATGGGCTGCCCTGCTTCCAAATACCAAGCAGAAAGAACAAAGTCCATCTGCTGCTTTCTGTCCCTACACACAGAGATGCTATGGAAAACTGGTTCCCTGGCTCAGTCCAGCTGATGATTTTGCACCGCTACTGGGATGTCCTGCCCGAAACAAATTTCTGCACTCTCTTGGGCTTCATAATTCCATCTGTCAGCTAGAAGAAGCTCAGGCATTGTTCCTGTAATATCCACTGTCATACCATGGCCAGGAAAGGAGAAAGTTTGCCAGCCTCAGCCTTTCCTCAGGAATATCTAAACCGTGGTTCTAAGCTTGGGTCATGGCCATGCTCTCCCTCACCTCATGGTGATCTCTTTGAGGGTCCTGGTATCCTTTCCCGCCCACAACCTCAAACAGGAACAGGAATCCTTCAAAGAGGTTCCAATAACGTTAAGTCACAAAAGGATCGTTCCCTATCCCCAAATAACCTCTTGGAAAGTCTATTCAGTGACCCTCTCATAGAGGAGTGAGCCATAATTTAGCAGATCATAAAAGGTCCTGTTAACTTCTCAAGGGAAATAGGTATCTATTAGGGACAAATAAAATGACTCTTTAAAAAGTTCTTTCTAGATGATTTTTTAAGTTCACTACAGAAGCTTCTCTTCATATATATATATATATATATATATATATATATATATATCCCAAATGAGATTACAAAACATTTAAGGGAAAAGAATTATATCTTGTGCATCTTTAAAATTGTTTTTTTTTAATGTTTGTTTATTTTTGAGAGAGAGACAGAAAGGGAGCAGGGGAGGGCCAAAAAGATGGAGACACAGAATCTGAAGCAGGCTCCAGGCTCTGAGCTGTCAGCACAGAGCCGGACACAGGGCTCAAACCCATGAACTGTGAGATCATGAGCTGACCTGAAGTCAGATGCTTAACTCACTGAGCCCCCCAGGTGCCCCATATCTTGTGCATCTTTAAAACCTCCATAGATTATTCAGCACAATGCCCTATAGATAAATATCAATTGCTATGTAATTATTGATTTAGTGATTACTTTGGGATTGATTTTTCCATATGTAGATAACATAATCAGCTTTTTAAATTTCCTGGTATGATTTTCGGCTGTCATACTTATGTTGTTATTCTGAGCAGAAACTTGGCAATGAAAGGAGATGAAATTCTAATCCATATATTTGCATTTTGATTACTGAATCACCTGTCAATAACACTTAAATTGCTTAGAAATTATCATGAACACTTGAAATGATGGAGTTCTTTCTCAGAAATGGTGAGGCAAGAATATATTTGTATGTATTGCAGTGGAAAGAATCTAAAAAAACTTAAATTTGAATTTTAGATCTCCACTGACACCTGTAAGAGTATAGGCAAGCCATTTAATTGCTCCTCATGTGACAAAATGAGGTGGCAATTAAAAGATTTTTATAACAATTAGAGAAAACATGTATCTAATAGGAGTGATTTAACTTAAAAATGCACTTATTTTGAAAAAATTTGGAAAATGAGAGCAATAACTCATAGTGTCACATGTCCGAGACAAGCTTTTATTAACATCTTGAGATATTTTGAAGTCATGTGTACCTAATTTTTAACATTCATTGTTTTCACTTCATCTTGTGCTGATTTTTGAAACTTTCCATTGTCACAAATTCTTCAAAAAACATCACTTTAACTTATACCTTATATAATTTGGCCATTTCTCCTGGCTACATTAATTCTTTTTCTAATGTTTCACTTAAAAATAATTTTTATTTTAACATGCTTTAAATAGTCCCATATTTGTGTATATTTTTTCAGAACATAACCTATGAAAATTTGTAAGATTCTGACTTTTTATATAATTACACCCTTGATATTTACTACTTTAACATTGCTTGGTCCGTCTAAACTTGAAATAGCTCCACAGATCCATGACTTGTAGACAGCTGTTATTTTGCAGAAGTTCATACTTTGCTGCCCAAGGCTATTGTCAATTACAGGTACTTAATCTATTGTGTGAGTCTGGGGGCTTCATGTTCCCTTGTATTCAGCTTAATTGATCTCTCTGCTCCATGGTCCACGTTAATCTCTCCTTATCATGGTGTTATAATAGATCCATAGTTTTCCTAACATAAACCATCCTTTTACCCAAAAGAGTATTCATTTAAGTCGTTCTGGAGCTTGATTTGCTAGGGTTTTATTTATTACCTGGCGCCTATGACCACATCTATATTTTTTCCATCTTATCCTTTGGTAGATTTGGTATCAGAGCTGGAATTCTAGGTTTATACAATGGAAGTGGTAGCTTAATTATATTCTACATAGTGTAATGGAAACCTGGGAAAATAAAAGTTAAATGTAACAACTGTCATAATTTAACCAGTAGCTAATATTTTAGATGACAGAATCAGCATTTGAACCAATTACAATTATAATACCGAGTTCAAACCAACAAGATAAAATATTTCAGAAATAAATACAAAATGTCCTCTTTTACACTTGAAAGTAGAATCTATAAATATGGGGTAGTAAGGATCTGACTGGACACCAGTTGTACATTTGGGAAGAGAAAAGTGTTATATGCAGCACCACAGTTCACCAGCTGTGAATGAAGCTAGTGTCGATTAATTGTGCTCATAAAGCAGAAAGAGAGTGGCACTTTTCTCAGGTTCTGAGGTTCTTTCACAGCTAGAAATTCCAGGACATGAAAGACTTGTGTGATGCGTATTACTTCTGCTGTTGAGGCCCACAATTGGTTGGTCTTTGGCACTTGACAGGTCCAGTTGATGCCCTTTGCTGCCTCTAAAGGTAACACAGATGAACTGGAGGAGCCAGTGAATCTCCCTAGCAGCTTTTTGAGGGAGACAGTCTTACTGGATAGGAAGCCACATTCCTTTCTTAGGCCAAGTGAGCTGTTATCGCCACTCTAGTACTATCCCTTCGTTCTGCCAGGATATCTCTTATAAGACTTGATCCCTAGGTCAGAACTTCCATTCATAGTCTGTGGACTCCCTAAACTCATAGGAAACTCACAGTTCTCTCTGTGCATCACTGAGTTGCATAGAAAACTAGAGTGGACTTTGCCTTTTTCAGGGAGAAAAGTTTGTGCCTCTTGGCCACCTTGTAGCAGTTCAGTCCCCAGGTCCTAGTGGCACTGGAAATATCTGGCTTTCTGCTGTTCCGTTAACCTGCAAGCAGGAAAGGAGAGCCAGCATCGCACATTCAAAATCCCTCGCAAACCTCAAGGGTGAGTTTTCTGTTTACCTCTCCTACCCCTGCCACCACCCAACAGAGGAGGGGGAGCAGTAGGAATCTCTTATTTCACCATAAATTCTTCTCTGCATCTCTGTTACTGAAGCTTCTGTTAATTTTTTTCCGTTAAAAGATCCCATAAAACCAGTTCTGCCTGTTGCCCAAAAAACAATGCCTTCACTCAAATTTGAGAGAGGCTGTTTTGCAGCAATTAGGGGCTGAGCCTTTATTCTCAGGTAGCCTTTACCTCCACAGAATCCCTGCCTTTTTCTTTTAGACACAACTGATGAGAGAGGCTTTCCACTACTCTATGGCTAAGGTTAGGGAGGAGCATTTTTCTCAAATTTTTATTTTCTATTATTACAGCAATGTTTAATACTTATTGTAGTTAGATCTAATTTCCTACCCTAAGTGCCATATTTGACAAATTTGAATTATTTGTACACATTGATGCATATGGTATGTATGTAATTTATCAATTGGTTCCTGTTTACATTTTAACACATGAAAAGGTGATCACTTTTAAGATGGCATCGGTTACCTTTGATTTTGCCTAACCTATGTCATTGTACTGCCTCCAGAAATGGTTTATCACCGTATTCTAGCAGTAATTACAGGCGGTTGTATGGCTCACCTTTATTACCTGTCAATACATCCAAATTCTCTATTGTAGTGTAAAATTCCCCCCGTCTCACTTACTAATGCTCTTTGTGACCAAAGTTGGGCCATTTTCTCTACCAGCTCAATTAAAATACATATGGGCACTGATTTCATTTTTTTTTTTTTTCATTTGAAACAGGGACATCGACTCAATTGTCAGATTAGCTCAGGGATAAATTTGGTAGGAACTAAGAAACACAAGTAGATTATTTCTTTAAATATTATAAACATAAACCTATATTTCACTGCTCTAAAGCCTCTATCATTCATTTACATACATAATCATTTTTAAGCTTCATAAAATGCCTGTGAAATAGGTAGCTTGTGCATGTTCATAGACCATTAGTAGTAAAACTACAAGGTAATACAGCTACCACTTTGTTAAGATATATAAGAATTGACTCTGAAGGCATACATACTATATATTAAAAAACAACCAACCAATATGTTCTCACTGAGCACTGGCAATAGTTGATGATTCATTACGGGAAGGGAGAGGGTTATATTAAAGCAAAATAAGGGATGAAATTACTGCAGATACAGCCTAATCAGCCCACAGATGGTTCAAGTCACTTGCTTTGTGATCAGCACTCTATGGGGTTTTATGGGTGATGCATAAGAACATAAAACGTGATTCTATTCATCAAAGATCTCATAATCCATGTAAGAGGATAGAATTCACCTTGAAGAATTATTAGAAAATAATTATTTTCTGTTAGGGTGTAGCATGCTGACCTTAGGAATTCAGAGGATGGTGGCCTAAGGGAATGATTCCTCTAAAAGATAACATGAGCTGAGCTCAGGAAAGAGGAGACAGAGATGGGCTGAGCACACACCTCCTCCACTCACTCTTTTTATTTTTGGAAGAATCTTACTTAACCTCTTTGAATCACACATAGCCATAGGGGTGAAACAAGGAGACAATGTCTACTTTACTCACTTTAAAAGCTGTGAGGATTAAATAAGACGTTTTATATAAAATACTTAGCAAAAGTATTTTGCTTGGCAAAAAAGGAAATAAGACATTTAATCACCGGCATTTCTCTTTCTCCTCTTTTCTTTGAGATAGGTAAAATCTGGGTATGTAAACAAAGGAACTTGAAATAATCAAATAGGTAGAAAAGGTAAAATACTGTAAACCCAAACACAAAGTAGGAATGAATAGAGTAAGCCTAGACAGCATGAGAAACCAGCTTACCTATGGAACAATGGAAACAATATATTCTTAATTTCCAGAGACCTCCTCCACATTATTTTCTATCTTTTTAAACAAGTTTTTAATGTTTTTTATTAATTTTTTTTTTAACATTTATTTATTTTTGAGACAGAGAGATAGAGCATGAACGGGGCAGGGGCAGAGAGAGAGGGAGACAGAATCGGAAGCAGGCTCCAGGCTCTGAGCCATCAGCCCAGAGCCCGACGCGGGGCTCAAACTCACGGACCGCAAGATTGTGACCTGGCTGAAGTCGGACGCTCAACCGACTGAGCCACCCAGACACCCCAAGTTTTTAATGTTTTTTAATTGTTTTTGAGAGAGAGAGAGAGAGAGAGAGAGAGAACAAATGGGAGAGGGTCAGAGAGAGAGGGAGACACAGAACCTGAAGCAGCCTCCAGGCTCTGAGCTATCAGCAAAGAGCCCAAATGAAGGACTCGAACTCACAAACTGTGAGATCATGATCTGAGCTGAAGAGGCTTAACTGACAGTCACCCAGGTGCCCCTTCATTACTTTCTATCTTGATTTACAGTTAATTGTCATATTTCTCAGTAATGAGGTCTTAACTGCTTTTGTTTTTGCTTTATTTCTTAAGTTATAGTTGTTTGTTTTTATTCTCCATAAACCTTGGCAATGTTTCTTGCATCTGGATTCTTAGGAAATGTTATTCATTTATGTATTCATTAAGTAAATATTTATTGAGCACCTACTGTGTGAATAAATTTAGGTTATATAGATAACATGAAACCAGATCATGAAGCACATTGGACTTGGACATAAAATCTGATACTCGTGGGGTGAGTGCCTTTCTCGTCCACTCTAAGGTATACTTCATTCCCTGTGGTTCTTTAAACAGCTGTGCCAGGCTGGGTCATTCCTCCGTGCTTTTAAGTGGCCTTCTCTTCCTGGAATAACTCCTCTGTCCTCCATCTTATCCGTTTGGAAAATATCTACTCTTGTCCAGTGCTCAACTGAATGAAACCTTTCCTGACCTTCTTCCTCACCTTCTCAGGTCGATTATACAGTTATCCTTTCTGCTTCCTCTGAACTCAGTACTTATTCTCATCATTGTACCTATAATACATTATTGCATCTGTTCACATCTCTCCCTATTAGGCTACATATTTAAACACTGAATTGGAGAGGAGTAGGGAGGAATTTCATACGGGTAAATTTAGATCATTTTTCTTATACATACCTAATAAGTTCAACAATTCAGAATTTTACCTAGATGTATGTAAAATGAGAAAATGTTCACTGTCTTGACAAAAATAATAAATTTAGTTTAATGTCTGTATCATTGCACAATGAAGAAACCAACTGAGATAAATATGCTCTTTGAGCAGCACTTTTTGTGAGTATTTTTTAGCTTAGCCTGTGAGAGACAGCAACATTATTTTTGTATTGCTGAAGTGCTTTGAGAGCAATGCCCCGGTGACAGCATAAACAAAATACAAAGGCCAGTTTGTTTTTATATCTAAATGGGGGATTGTTGGTGAAGAGTTGTGCCAGCCAGTACAGAGTGGAATAGTGTTTTATTCCTCTCAAGATAGATGGATTGCTGAATTGCCTGAGTTCCTGCTGTTTTATACTCTGCCCCTTGAATTTGAAAATGAATAACTGCCCTTTTTTTCTTGAATGAGAGTGAGAAAATATATAATTTAAATAAAACTGAACTCATAATATTGTCATTAAAGAATATGTCCACCTGGTACTTTACCCACATGGTGTATTGCCAAAATGTCTTATATGTTAAATGTTTTATTTTTTAGTAAATCATAACATTATTTAAACTGGAAATGCACAGTTTGCCAGTGTGTTACACTATTAAAATGTTGTTCCTTCCAGTGAAGTGACTTAAATTTTATATCATTGATACAGCCATTATTTGAAATTTTTTGCTGGGAGATAATTTAATAAAAATTAGAAACTTGTCTTTTGAGCACCATGGTGAAAAGTCTCTGTGGGAGATAGAAATAAAAAGAAAGTTCCCCCAACCAAGGAGCTCTCAACAAACAGAGAAAAATTATTTCACGTACAGAAGATTACAACACAGAAGGATACGGGAAAGTAACAATAACTATGAGAACAGCGAAAAGAAAGTACTTCCCATGGAGATGAATAATTAGCTTCACAAAATGATGGAACTTGAAAAATGAGTCTCACAAATGAGGAGGGAGGAATTAGAAGAAAGGGATGAATTAGATCATGGAAATCCGTAACTACTGAGAGAAAATTTTATTTTTTTCTCTAGATATAAAGGAGTTGTGGCAGTTATTTTTCCTGTGTGCCAATGGACTAGGCTGTAGTGCCCAGTTTTTAATCAAATATTAATCTAGGTGTTGCTGTGGAGGTATTTTGTAGATGTAGTTAGCATCTAAAATCAGCTGACTTTAAGTAAAACAGATTACCATCCTTAAGGTAGGGGATTTTATCCAATCACTGAAAGGCCTTCAGAGAAAACACTGAAGTTTTCCAGAGAAGAAATTCTGCCTTAAGTCTGCAGAATCAACTCCTGCCAAATTTCTAGCCTTCTGGCCTACCGAGGGATTTCTTACTTGTCAGCCACACACCTATAATCACGTGAACCAATTCCTTGAAATAAATCTCTTTAAATATATTCTATACGTTACACATATATATTTTACATGTTATACATATATATTCTATATATTATACATACATGTCATACATATGTGTAGATATAAATATATTGACTGTGGTCAATGATTAGTGAGCAGAATATAGAAAGCAGAATATATTAACTGTGGTCAATGATTTGTGATCAGAATAAAACTATGTTTTTAAATATTCATAAAAGATAACAAATAGCCATGTTTATTATAGAAAGACTCTGTAGAAGGAGATTGATGGCTTAAAAGTAGAAAGGCAGCTTAGATGGTGATGACAAGATCCTAGAAAAGGTAAAGCAATCATGGCATTTCAAAACCAGATAGTCAACTTCCACCTGACTTTAACAAACTTACCTCAAACTGTTATAGTGATGCTAATCAAAGTATGATTCTGTGTGGCCTGGTAGACTATTAGAAATGCAAATTTGGGGGCTTTACTCCAGGTTTAAAATAATTTTTTTAATGTTTATTTATTTATTTTTGAGAGAGAGAGAGCGAGCAGGGGAGGGGCAGAGAGAGAAGGAGACAGAATCTTAAGCAGGCTCTGTGCTCATAGCACAGAGCGGGGATCGAACCCACGAACCATGAGATCATGACCTGAGCCGAAACCAAGAGTCAGATGCTTAACCCACTGAGCCACCCAAGCCCCCCTACTCCAGTTTTCGTATATCAGAATTTCTTAGAGTGGGACCTGGGAGACTGTGTTTTAAAAGAACTTTCCCAGTGATCCATGTCATGTAAAGTTGGAAAAGAACTGCACTATAGCAACAGGGACCAGCAGAGAAGAGTCTTGTGATGCTGAGGTGAGCTTCTCTAGGAAAGCAGAATGAAGAAATCAAGCTGGAGCTAACTAGAATTAATAATGGTTGATCAATGTTCCGTCTTGGGCTGAGATGCAGTATGGGAAACTGGGGCAAAAATAAATTTGAGGGAAAGAACTTGAGTAGGGTCGTGGAGATGATGAAACTCTCATTCAAGTGAAGATGTGTTTGGACACAGGGTCAGGCTACACAGCATAAGTGAAAGAGGTCAAGATGATATATATCAAATATCAAAGTAGAATTAAAGATTAAGGCAGACTTGGTAAAACAAGGAAGCAAAAATCCTGGGAAAAAGGAGGAGTATTTTAGAGAGAAACTAAAGATATAAGGTCTGAAGATATAGCCAAAGGTCTGAAGTCGATTATAAGCTATTTGGTAGCAAGCATCCCAGATATATTAGGACAACCCTATGACAGTTGCCAATTCTCCATCCTAAAGAATCAGGTCTTAATAGCTAATACAATTAATTAGTAACTAATACAGTCACAGATTGCACCACTGATTCATTCATTTATGAATTCAAAAAGTATTTTTGGCATCCTCTATATGCCAAATACAATGATCAATAAACAGAGATAAAATGTAAGTGACACAAATGTGCTCTCAGCCATCAGAAGAGTTAGTCATTAAATAAGCGATTATACAAGTAGGTAATTCTGATTGCCATAAGTGCCATCGAGAAAAAATACAGGTACTGTGAGAATGAGTCACAAGATGCCTAACCTAGCCTGAAAGGAGGAAGGTTAAAAGGATGCTTTCCCAGAGGAACATTTCCCAGGGAAAATAAATTTTTTGAAAAAAGTTTCCAAAATTTTTTGAGAGAGAGAGAGAGAGGGAGGGAGAGAGGGCATGCATATGCATGTGCAAGCCAGGGAATGGCAGAGGGAGAGGGAGGGAGAGAATCTTAAGCAGGCTCTTCAGCGTGAAGCCCAAAGCAGGGCTCAATGCCCTGATCTTGAGATCATGACCTGAGCCAAAATCAACAGTAGGATGCTTAACTGACTGGGCCATCAGGTGCCCCTCAGAGGAAGTGAATTTTAAGGTACAACCTTAAAGACAAGATGAAGTTGATGAACTGTTGAGGGGAAGAATTCTAGGCCAAGAGAACAGTCTGTGCAGAATGCACACCTTAGGATAGAATAGGAGGATAACCAGTGGGATTGGAATGCAGCGAATGAGGGGAAAATAGTAGATGAGACTAGTGATGATACAGATCTGCTATGTCCCATTACAGACATAGAATACGATGCTAATTGCAGTAGGAAAACACTGGATGATTTTAAGCCAGTAAATGATATGATGACATTTTCACTAAAAATTGTATCCTTCCAGGTGCTATGGTAGGGTATCTGATATGGATTATGCAGGAAAATCTTTAGGATGTTACTGTAATAGTTCAAGCAAGGGATGTTTTGGATTAGGTTTGTTTGGCTCTAGGTTTCTGGTGTAAATAGAGACTGGTACCATTAACTAGACAGAACAGAGAAAATTGGAGGAAATAAATTTTGAGAGAAAAGTCAGGAGTTCAATTGTGGATACTGGAGCTATATAGTACAGAGCCTCAGAGTATTAAAGCCCATATTCCATCCACACTGATTTTGAGTCAGAAGCTGAAAACAGTCTGAACATAAGCTCAAGTGTCATTATAACCTATTTTCTAACTTTTTATTTATTTATGGATAAATGTCAGTAAATTAAATTAATACAGAAGTCTAAAAGAAAAGAAGTCCATAGAGATTGGTTGCTGGAATTATTAGATTTGATAAATCATGTAAAGTATTAGAGAAAATGCTTGGTGCAAATAAATCTCGATGTTTGTAAGCCATTATTATTTGATAATGTGTAATCAAATTCCTATTATCCATTATCTATAATCTATTTTGATATATTATACATATTTGGCATTTGTATGCACAGTAAAATCTATTATTGAGTAGTTACTTCTATTCCTTCTTAGAATTTGAACTAAGTTGATCTGTTTCACCATGCTGGAATATAAAATAGGTTCATGTTATGTTCAATATTTAAATCACTTTAAATCCCTGGTAAGAAGGTTTTTTCCTCTCAGCATTAAGGAGTTAGTAAAAAAAATTTTGTTTTAATCAGTAAACACTTTAATGTGTTTGTATCATTTTTGGCAGAAAATAACCCTTGTGTTTTTAATGAATGACTTTCCTAGTGGGAGATAGTATTTTCTGAGTCATTAAGACCTGACAAAGCAGAAGTACTAAGAAAGTCTGGTTGAATTTATTGATCAATCAGTAAGCATTTATTATAAACTTATTTTATGTAAGCCCCATGCTATCTATCTATCTATCTATCTATCTATCTATCTATCTATCTACCTATCTACCTATCTACCTATCTATCTATATGATCCAGCAGCATAAAGCATGGTGCTAGCATTCACAGAGTTTATGCAACAATAGTAACTAACAACTTTTAACCCTTGCTAAATTGGGGCACTAGACTGTTCTTGCATTTAATCAATTCTCACAGTATTCCTATGATGAAAGTATTATTGTTAGTAATATTTTTATTTGACAAAGATATTGAGATTTTAGGAGTTTATTTGGTTATGGAAAAACAGCAAGTATAAAACACAGAACTAAACACCAGGATGTAAGAAATGAAAACTTATTCTTTTACCTGCGTCTCTCTCTTTACAACTCATTGGGAGGCAAGGAAGATATAGTTGAAAATATTAATACAAGATGGGAGTAAAACACTCTTAAATTTTTCTTTTTGTAACAATAATCTTTACTTTTAAGCATTATTTATGAAATTATTAAATTAAAAAAATATTAAAAAGCTTATTTACCAGTTGAGATTTCTGAGTTTTTATGAAGGAGGAAAGTGATAGTTTAGTTATTAAGAGTACAGAAATAGATCACACTTTGGAAACTAGAAGTCAGAAAAGCTAAAGACATTAGGGTTTTTTTCACATCTCTGGCAATCATTTCTATACTAGATTTGAACACATTAGTTTTAAACTACCAGAAGTTTATGAGCCAGCTAAGAAAATTCTCAAAGGGCTGAAGAGACTCTCCCAGGAGAAAACAAAATGAAAACGATAGCTAGAGTTATTAGAATTAATAACAGTTAATGAGTGTTCTGTCTTAGGCTGGAAATATAAGACAACTGAGAATTCAAGTAGGTCATGGTGTAGATAGGGTTGTGGAGAGAATAAAACTTTACCACTTAAGAACAAATGAGTTTGAACACCAAGTCAGAGCAGATTGTCCAGCATGGGTAACCACAGGTCAAAGTCTATTGACCTGTACAGGTTTGACAATCTAGGGAGGCAAAATCCTGGGACAGAGACAAGTAGTACAGAATTTTTAAGAAAAGTTTAATATACAAGTTTTCTTAGCCAAAGATCTGAAGTTGGAATTGAACTATTTATTCAAAGGCAGGCAGCTCAGTTCTGTCTGGTTAGCTCTATCACAGTGACTGATAATTCCGACCTAAAGAATCAGATCCTCTGATTCAAGCATACACTGTGCCATTGATTCATTCATCCATGCGTTCAGCAAATATCATCTATGTGCCAGTCACAGGGATGAACACCAGACCTATGATAAATGAAAGGCAAATGAGACAAATATGGTCTTTACTGAAGTGAAAATTACATTATGCTGGAAAATTAGGGATTAAATGCATAATTAATTACAATTTGGGTCAGCTGTAAAGGAAAGTTACTGAGTATTGTGAGAATGAATCACAGAAGGAACTATATCCTTTTCAAGGGGTTAAATAAAAGATAGAGCCCGAAAGATGAGTCAATTAGCTAAGCAAATATTTGGAGAAAAATCATTCCCAGCAGAAGGGGAATAACTTCTTGAAGTTAGGAAGAAACAGAGAGATGACCTGAGGGGAAAAGAGAACAGTTGAAGCAAGGGGATTAGTTAGGGGGCTGTAGGACATTATATGCAATGCTGAAGATTTTCAATATTATCTTAATTGTAGTGGAAAACTACTGAATGTTTTTATGCCAGTAAACAACATGATGACATTTGCATTTTAAAAGATTCTTTTAGGTGGTCTCATAGGCTATTTCATATGGATTAGCAGGCACAAGAGTGGATCTGGGGAGAACACCTATTTCAGTAGTCTAAGCCAGAGATGATGATAGTTTGACCTTGGTTATTGACAATAAAGATAGAAAAAAATAGATGAATTCAGTATATAATTAGGAGGTAGAAAAGAGGGGTGCAGCCATAGACTTTAGGCATGAGTACATGGTGTAGGGTGGTGCCATTCACCAGGATAGGAAGGCCTGGAGGGCGACCCACTTTGGAAAAAATATTGAGAATCTAGTTATTTCAGAGTGATAGAACCAAGTAGAAATATGAAGCTTATGTGTCTAAACTTCAGAAGAGATATCTTGCCTAGAGACACAGTTGGAGTTCATGAGCATATATATGATCTTTCAAGTATTGAAAGATGAGATCTCAGCTTCTGGCATGAGCAGATGAGTGGATGGTGGTACCATTTTCTAGCATAGAGAGGTAAAAAGGAAAACCAAATTTAGAGAAAATAAGTTGATTTCATTTGTGAACTGCCTGAGTTTGAAGAGGATTATGAGATACCCAAGGATAAACATGAAGCATATAAGTGGGCTGATGGACCTGGTGTTCAGAAAAGATCTTTTAGCTAGAGATATAAGCTTGAATTCATTACACATTATCTGCTGAGTTATGAGAGTGGATGAGACTACTCAGGGAGAGCACAAAATGAGAAATGGAGATGGGAGGTGGGAATAGGGCAGGAGAGAGAAATCTTTAGGGCTACAGATAGTTAAGGGGAAATACATGAGCTGATAATGAGAGATAAATGCTAGAGAAGGAAGGAAGGAATCAGGAGAGTATGCTGCCCTAGTATTCAAATAAAGGGATGTTCTGGTTATTAGAGATTGGACAGGACACTGAGGAGTCAAGAAAGGGGATGTGAAGTAGACACATACACTTCACTGTTTTCTGTCATTTTTGGATAATCAGTTTTGGCTGTTGTCAACACCCACTGATTTTTTAAAGTAGAAACCTTGATATTATTCCCAACATTGCTTCTTCTATCCCCCACATGGAATCAGTCAGCAAACTCAGATAAGTCTTTGATCTCTTCTTGCTTCTTCTTTTTTTTTTTTTCCCCTTTTTTGGATCTCTGTGGAAATTTTATTTTCAAGTAAAAGCACATTTGTAAAAGTTGATGACTCACTGAAAGACAGGAGATGTGCTGGCCATTAAAGCCCAGGATGGCCACAGTGCCACTGAAATGCTCAGCACAGAACCCATGGCTCACAGGGGAAGCCAGGACCTCTGCTCTGTGGTGTGCCTTGGGTTGCCCTTGCGGTGCTGCTGCTGGTTGCAGATGGTCTCACAGCTGCTCCTTTGCAGCTCTCCAGCGTGGTGTTCAGCTGCTGCATCTGGCTCACCAGGTCGCTCTTCTTGCCCCTCAGGCGCTTCCTATCGGCTTTCATGGCCTGCGAGGCTTCTTTGGCTCGGGCTAGCTCCTGCTCCTTCTGGACCAGCCGGACCCTGAGCTCAGTGGCTCACAGGGCCTCCCAGGACTCGCTGCCCTGTGACTCCTCCAGGTCCTTCGTCAACATCTGGCGGAGAAGGTGGACTTCCTGTTGGTCTTCTTGCTTCTTTATGCTTACAGTCAGTGTCTCCTTTCAGACTCAGTTTATTTATCTTCACCATTTGACTACAATATACATTTTTTTAAGTTTATTTAAGTACTCTCTGCTCCTAACATGGGTCTTGAGCTCATGGCCCCAAGGTCAAGAGCCGCATGCTCTAATGACTAAGCCAGCCAAGTCCACCTTATTTTTAAGTGACTATAAAATACATTTTCAAGTCTCATCTCCTCAAACATTCTCCAATCTTAAAATATTCTATGTCCCTATATTATTGAATCTACTCCTACATTACTCTTTACTCTCTTGATATGGGACACAGTTTCTTGTTTCTTTTGATATACCGCAATAGTTTTTTATTGTATATTGTAGGTTGTGTGTAAAAGGAAAATAAGGACTAAAGTAATAATATTTATCACCAGGACAAAGCATACTCCTTCTTTCAGGTCACCAGTCTGGACATCTGAGTCAATGTAATTTATAGTAGATCCAGATGGAGGCTTTGTTGCCACTTTGGTTAAATTTAATTCACAACTAATTTAAGGTATTTTAAAGGGTAGGATAAAGACTTTAACTATAGTAGCGTTTGAGATATGAGTGTACAGAGTTCCAACAGAACTCTGATGTTAGATATTTCCAAACAGCTAGCTTAAGAAAACCAAAAGATGGTGCTAGTCTGTCCAAAAGCTAGTGTCACTCTCTTATGAAGTTGAAGCTTTCTGCTGTACCCAAATAAAAGCATGTCAATTTCAAAGATTCTGAGGTAGTCCGATAAGTACTCCAAATTAGGAGGGATTTAAAGATTCTAGTTAAGACTGACTAGGAATGGACCTCCCAGCGTCCTTCTCATACACTGGCAGAATCTCATTATCATTCTCTATCCCTATATATTTTTCAAGTCGAATCTGTAATGCTTATTTTCTCTCTCTCTCTCTCAAAAATAAACAGACATTAAAATAAATAAATAAATAAATAAATAAATAAATAAATAAATAAATAAGAGAGAGAGAGAGAGAGAGAGAGCTGGTGAAGAGTTAGAGAGAAAGGGAGACACAGAATCAGAAGTAGGTTCCAGGACCTGAGCTGTCAGCACAGAGCCCGATGTAGAGCTAGAACTCACCAACCTTGAGATCATGACCTGAGCTGATGTCGGATTCTTTACTAACTGAGGCACCCAGGCACCCCTCTATCTTACTCTTTTAAACCATTACACTACACTTAAATTATTGTTATATTTTTTTAGGTGGTTACCTTAATAATCTATTCAACTATAGCAAAAATGCACATCTGGAACTTATGGTATATATGCAACTTTTTATCATTTAAAAAATATTTTGGGGCGCCTGGGTGGATCTATCAGTTGAGTGTTTGACTCTTGATTTCAGCTTAGGTCATAATCTCACTGTTCATGGGATTGAGCCCTACCTCTGGATCTGTGCTGACAGTGTGGAGCCTGCTTGGGATTCTCTCTTCCTCTCTCTCTGCTACTTCCCTGTGCTGTCTCTTTCTCTCTCAAAAATAAAGAAATATTAAAAAATAATCTTTTAGTATTATTGTGGAAGAAGGAAGGACAGTCAGATGGTTAAAAAATATATATAGCTAGAATTATGTAACATATTTCTATAATTTGATAAAGGAATATTTCTATAATTTGATGAAGGGAAAGGTAAGTTGATAAACTATTTGTTTACCTGGATTATCTAACTACCTTTGAATGTATCTTGACTGTTTTTTCCAGTTCTTAATAGGGAAAAAGAACAGATCTTTTAGGATAAATATTCTCAGACATTTCTATAGTTTCAATCATTGTACAATTGGGTAAGAGAGGTTACCAAAACTCAACTTTTCCCTGTCCATACTGGTAACATTAATTGAAATTTTGAGGGAACACTGTTAAAATTAAAATTGGAAAATAGTGTTGTTGGAGTTGGTTGGGCATAATTACTTTTACAACTTTCTAGACACTGAATTCCAAGCTGAGGTATGCTGCTAAATGTTTAACAACTGGCTTTTCAGGGGAAAAGAAAAAAAAAAACCTGGGTTTTAGCATTTGCTGATTTCAGTCCTGTAAATATTTTCACCATGGTTGATTTCAAGCTAGCAACACGATGTCATTGAACATGGAGTTAGAGGTGCCCAATAGCACACTATTATATAGCATTTCCACCATACAGATAAAATATGTATAAACAATCTTTAAAGCCCTGACAATAGTAAAATGTACATGAAGTGATATATTTTGAGTATTTATCTTTTTAAAATATAATTTATTCTTTATTTATTACAAAAATTAATGTTATTTTTGAGAGAGAGAGCAGAGACAGAGTGCAAGCAGGGGATGGGCGGAGAGAGAGAGAGAGACACAGAATCTGAAGCAGGCTCCAGGCTCTGAGCTGTCAGCACAGAGCCCAATGCAGAGCTTGATCTCACAAACTGTGAGGTCATGACATGAACTGAAGTTGGATACTTCACTAACTGAGCCACCCAGGCGCTTCTAAAATATAATTTATTTACATGTAGGTTTATATCATTAAATTATTAATAATGATTATATTTAAAACTGACTTGCCAATTTCCCCAAAATTAAAATAGACTCTTAAAAGCTGGTATGGGCTGGCTCCAATGGACCACTGATTCCAAACCTTTTGGGATAAGGATCATTAAATTCTCAGCACTGAGCTGGATTTGGATCCATAAGCCCCATCAATGAATATTTGTTAAAGGGCTCAAATCAATGGTATTTGGATCAGAAGAAAGCCAGGTTTCTTTACATTCACGCTTGTATGCCCCAGACCCCTTTTTTTCTCCCCTCTGTTTCATAAACCTGTCATTCTTTGTATCACTAATTAGGAGTAGTTTTCGAACATAATTATTACTCGCTTGTGTAACGGCCTCTGTACCCAAGGGTTTTTTGCATTTGGTAGTTTTGCACTAAGAAGGCAGTCTAGGTCATAGGTTATCCTTATAAATTAGAATTTGTTCCTATTTTAAATTGCTTATCAATTTTTAATTTAAACCCTCATGCATTTCAGTAAAGTATCACTTTGTTAAGAAAGATCCCTATATTCACTCCCTAAAACTAAAATATTAGTTATATTTTCAAGATGCTTTTATGAATGCCTCTTTAATTTCATAGGACAACCATCTGTGATAAAATCTTATCCAGGAAATTACAGTTGCACATTTAAAGATAAAACTTCTTATGAAAAAGTAAAGTTGATTGCCTTATGTAATAACTCCATGAAAACAAATATTTCACAAAAGAATTTACTGGTACATTAATATCCTGCTTTGAGACTTAGCTCTTGGTAGAAAATAAAATGTGTTCTGAGGTATTCATATCAAAAGGTACTTCTACAAAATTGCTTTATTAAATGAGAGTGTAAAAGTTACCTTTTATATTTTGAAACTATGGTCAAATAAGAATGGGAAGAGTGTGAATACCAAACACTTGTGCAACTTATTTCTGAAATAGCTTTAGATCTGTAGAATTCTGCATCACTATAGATTCATTGTGTAAAAATATGTAACCTATCTTGTTAACAGTCAGAACAGTGGCTATTTTGGGGAGGTAGTGGAGGGTGGGCCTTTAATTACGTATTGTTTGTTGATCTGAGTGCAAGGGACATAGCTGAGTCAGTTTGTGGAAATCCAGCAAGTTAAATGTACATTAATATGAACTACAGTATAATTTAAATTTTAAAATATTTGTGTATATATGCAAATCCCACATGAATGCACACAATATATACTTGTGCTTTTTAATCATGATGTGGTTATGTTAAAAATATATCTATTTAGTAATAATGAGGCTAAAACTTACAAAAAGTCTACAAAAACAGTTTGTATTTTAAAGTATACAATCAGATATTATAGTAAATGTATCATCTATTTTTTGTTGGCATTTGTTCATTCATAAATTCATAAAATCAACCTTTTTTCCCCATTAAGCCTGCTTGAAGAAGTTACTTATGGGTTGGAACATTCTTTTCAAAAGCTTAAACATCCTAAAAGACCTAAGAAGGTACAGACTTCTGTTAAATAAAAAATCGAGACATAGTGAGGTAGGCTTAAATTATCTTGAGACTAGAAATAATATTTGGACCAAAATGTTTTGTAAGTATTTAAAATTTGTTACTGGAAGAAGACAAGCAGGATATAATTTTTTTTTAAATGTTTATTTATTCTTGAGAGAGAGAGGGACAGAGCATGAGTGGTGAAGGGACAGAGAGAAAGAGAGAGAGGGAGACCCAGAATCTGAAGCAGGCTCCAGGCTCCATTCTGTCAGCACAGACCCCGATGTGGGGCTTGAACTTACAAGCTGTGAGATCATGAACTGAGCCGAAGTCAGACGCTCAACCCACTGAGCTACCCAGGCGCCTCTAATTATTTTATTTTATTTTATTATCTTTTTTCCAAGTAGGATACAATTTTCAAAGCTTTTCCCTAATGTGTATCTAGAGACAGACTGGCATATATCCAGAGCTGTTCAGTAGATCTCATGGGGTAGAATTGGTTGCTGATGTCTTGACTTGAAGTTAAATATACCTTCAAGAGGTTTTAGTCACTTAAAAAGAAAAACTACCGTAAATTGGTGATAGGGATTAAACCATGCCCTTGTGATGAGTACTGGATGATATATGGAACTGTTGAATCACTATATTGAACACCTGAAACTAATATTACACTGTATGTTAACTAACTGGAATTTAAATTAAAAAAACCCTGCCTCTCTTAAAATAACTAAAAGCAAATATGATTAAATAAGGATTATAATAATTATTTGGGAGATATTATACCTTCACAGACTTGAAAGGCTTTACATTATATTTTTCAATTATACTTGTAACCATTAGTAGGATTCTTAGTACCTTTATTTTACATGGAGATTGAATTATAATGGGGTCTTTTTTAATTATTATTTTTAAAAATTTACATCCAAGTTAGTTAACATTTAGTGTAATAATGATACCAGGAATAGAATTTAGATTCATCCCCTACATATAACACCCAGTGCTCATCCCAACAAGTGCCCTGCTTAATGCCCCTTGCCCATTTAGCCCATCCCCTCACCCAAAACCCCACCAGCAACCCTCAGTTTGTTCTCTGTATTTAAGAGTCTCTTATGGTTTGTCTCCCTCCCTGTTTTTATATTATTTTTGCTTCCCTTCCCTTCCCTTATGTTCATCTGTTTTGTATCTTAAATTCCACATATGAGTGAAGTCATGTATTTGTGTTTCTCTGACTGACTTATTTCGCTTACTATAATGCACTCTAGTTCCATCCACGTTGTTGCAAATGGCAAGATTTCTTTCTTTTTTATCGCCGAGTAATGTGATGTGGCCAAATTTCTTAAGTTTCTTTGAGCAGAACTCCTCATGGTAAGTAGAAGTAAGTGCTACTTATTTCACAAGGGCTGTACTGAGCATTGTTTATTCTTATGGGATATGCTTAATATATACTAGAAGTTTTCCCTTTTGCAATCAATTTGTAAATGATGTCAAGATACCAAGTTAACATAGGGCTTTCAGTTCATTTTGTTTCCTACATCTCAGGGTATCCACCTTATTTTCATTGCACAATTTCAAGTCTGAGTTATTTCTTTGACTTCCTTAAACAATTCTGGTTGCTCCCAAACACCTAGTGAGCTACAGTTTCATTCTCAAAATGTCTGCTATAAATTCTTTAAGTATCCAATTCTTTACCAACTCTTCATCTTGTTGGTGGTTTATTCCCCCCTTGCTGTGTATAATATTATAATCTCATCTCACCATCTTCTTATGATATCAGTCATTCTTTTATCCTGTGGATAGGAGTGAGAGAAGGACACTGAGTTACCCAAGTCCTGAAAGCCTTCCAGGATTTCTCCCAACCTCTTCATACTACTTAGTTCTACTGACTCTGGTGTTTAAATATCTCTAGAATATTTGCCCTATGTCCACATCCCTATATCTGCCTTGTTTAGATCCTTATCACTTCTGGTAGATTCCAAATAGTATTCTCTTAAACATATTCTTTTCATCTGTTTACTGCTTCCAGTCTATCTTCCAGCCACAAAATCTAGTCATATTATTCTCTTGGTGAAATCTTTAAATATTTCTTTCTCTGCAGAATAGCTTCAAACTTCTTAACAGTGCTAAAAATGTTCTATATAGTCAGAATTGTAACAAAGTTTTTAAAAGAGCCTTATATAAATCAGATTTGATATAATTGTGCCTTATCACCTGACAAATGTCTATTGTATTCAGATTCTCATAACATACACAATTCAGTTTCTCAAGCGTATTATGTGATATCCTACCTTGCCACAAATGCACATGGTTCTCCTTACTGAAAACGAATTTTCCATCAAAAATATTCTCCAAGATTAAGCTTTGGGGAAAAATTAATTAATGTTTCTAAAGTCTTACTGGGTCAAGAACTGTGTTAAATGACATATAGACATTGCAATATTTGAATTTCCTAATAACTCTAAGATGTTGATCTCCTCTCCATCTTAAAGATGAGGAAATCAAGGTGGAATTTAAAGTCTCATCTGTATGACTACAAAAACTATATTTTAACTCTTGTGCTCTAAATTACTTTTTAATTTTCACAGAAAGCTAGAGATGGGTGTTTAACTTGATTTCTATATGACACGAATGATATAAAGTTGCTCTTCATGGAATATGGGTAGCATGTGCAAAGTAACATAAATTCAAAGAAGCCTGAATTTATTTTCAAATTTGTCAATCATTAAAACCCATGTTAGTTCCTTTATACCACTCAATTTCTTTAACTATCACCACCTCCATGAATCATTTCCTCATGCCCTATGGGCAGTTGGTAATGCCAGTATTTCTTCTGTTACTATACCTCTATGCCTCATCTAGTGGAATAAAAATTAACAACACTTACCCAGCAGTTATTTAGCATGCAGACACAGTGCCTTTTAGTAATTATCTCATTTGCATATCTTAAAGTATATCAAAGTGATTATATTCATCACTATGCATCTATGTATTTACCTGTTTTCATCATTAAAGTATGATTACTTTGGAGGCAGCCACTGACCTGTACATACTTGTTTTCCTAGCATCTAGCACAATTCCTTTCTTGTAGAAGGTACATAATAAATATGTTTAATTGAATGAATGTGCTATGATTAGGGGATGATTATAGTATTGGTAGGACAGAGCAAGAAAAGAAGGAGTGTCTTATATCTCAGAGAACAAATGCAGTCTGCTCCTACATTCCTTGAGCTCAGGAATGTAGAAACTTTGGTAGCCTCAGTTATTTTCCTAAGGTTACATGTCATTATGTTTTCTTATAATGGATGTAAATTATGCGTTTTTTCCAAATGACAGTAGTCAGACAGTCTAGTTATATATCTTAATAGATATCACAAGTTTAGTAGACTAAATATGCTTTGGTTTATTTCCAAATTTTGATTAATTTTATTGACCCTATCGTACATTACGGAGTTTGTATTTTACATGCTTTATAAATTCAAAATATTGGAAAGCCTCTTGATCTGCAAAGAGATGAAATTCATCTCAAAATCTCCATCTCTGTTTTCCATCTATTTGAAAAGATCGGTCAAGTGTCTTTCTTACGCATCGCTGGACTTCCGGAAAGTGGACATTGGTTCTTATTATCACCTTTGGGTTTGTTTTATCTAAGAGTATAATTGGCTACTCTTCCTGAGTTGTTTTGATTCAAGGCTTACTTGTGGCTCCCACTCTGATGTTTTAGGGATTTACCACCCCTATAACTTTTCTCATGCCGTATTCTTCTTTGTAGACTTCTAGTGTTGGTGTCTTCTAGGTTGATGAGGTGTTTGTGTGTGTGTTTCTCAGGTCTCTCCCCACCTTTAAGACCACTGATAGTGAAAATTCACCAAGTAGATACAAAGTTGCTATCTTCATTGTAGACTTGGGTCTTGAGTATTTGTATGGGAGAAAAGATACTGACTTTGTCCTCACTCACCGTCCTCACTCACCGCAGGAGGGATGAACTAAGCTTTTCCTATCCACCTGGTTATGCATTATTGAATCACGTCATCTCAGAGAGGTTAATTTTCTAACGCATACATGAGTAATTATTTTAGTTTATGTCAGCAATTTATATCTCCAAAATGATTGTACTCTATATCCCCATACCTGGTAACTTACATTTTAAAGTTTTCAATTTCCTACTATTTTTAAATGAGATGTTATCTTCATACAAAACTGCTTCTATAGGTGATTAATTTGATAAAACTCATGGCAAGATATTAATCCTTAGCTATAACTTCTATGATTTTTAAAATGTTTGAAGACTTTCAATCTTCTGTTTAAAGAATAAAGAATGTCACTCAGATAAATATTTTAAAATAAGGTCTACTATGTAGTTCACTTGAAGTTTATTAGGTTAGAGGCAATATATATAAATGTGCATATAGTCTGCCCGGGGTAGGACAAAACATTATGGAATGTGGGATATATAATAAACATAGCAATTGGATGGTTAATTTCTCAGACTGCCATTTAGAATATTTTAGCATCATTTTGATCAGTTAGGTGCAATTATCTTTTCTATGACCTAGTAGGCACGCTCTCACATGCATTGGAAGAAAGAAATGTTTCCCCGAACTTCCGTGAACTCCATCCATGTTGTCATCAGCACTCCTCCTACCCTCACAGGCTGATAGCAGTTGCTCCTGGTTTATTGACTGGAAATCACTGTGACCATTCTTCCTCCAAGGCTGAACTGCTTCTTGTGCAGTGTAACTGTTAGATGGCAAACCTTGGTTATATTCTATTCTTGGTCTATATCTTGGTCTATATTATTCTCTACTCTAGTCTAGCCCTGAGCTGTGAAATTGCAGATTTCACTCAGATCTTACAAATAGTCAGATGTGATAACACAAAACTATGACACTTGTATGTGTACCTGGTACCTATGTATATGTAATAAAGAGAGGCTTTGGAAAGACACGGTATTAGGCTTCTAAATGATCTTAATAACATCATATTTAGTCTGCTTTTGGTGGAAAAAGAAAGCTTAATTAATTTTTACACTAAAGATACTTTGGGAAATTGACAAGCATTTGTATACATTTGCTATTTTACATGGCTCTCTCACTCTAGTGTTTGTTGTACATATTATTATGACATTTTAAAATGCTATGTGTATTTTTCCTTGATGAATATCAGCCTAATGAAATGAACATTTTGTTTTAAAGGTTTCTTTTTTGAGGCCCTGAAAAAAGAGCAATAGAAACCATGGTGTGTTCTTAGAAGCTTAAATTCTAAGAGAAAGGGCTTTCAAAACTATTGACATTACCAGAAAAAAAAGGTGCTTACCATCCAAAATACTTAGCAGTAATGAACACATGTACCCACTATGGTGATTAAAAAGATCTCTTCCACATTATTCAAATAAAAGTTAATTATTTTTAAATTAAAGTCTTCTAAGAAAGGTTATCCACATGAATCCAGGAAAAATCTCCTATAATTTGTAGCCATACATCACTCTTTATGTTTTATTTTTTTTCTTAATTTTCAGTTTAGCCTGTTGATTTTCCTGAAATGGTAAGGAAAAAAAAAAAACTCTGTATATCTCACTTATAATGTAAAATATTCAGTCTAAATCTGCAGAAAGTATGTCTTTTGAATAAAAGAAGCAGATAGTACAGTGTTTCTGCCAAAGAGAGTCCAGTTTAAACATTCTGCAGTATGCAAATGTTATCTCCTCGATGTGAGTGTTTTCCCTGAGTGGATGTTGCAGAGTTGGAGCCTTCTGCCTGTGATTTAGGTTGTAATTTTATTTGTGGAAATAAACCAATTGCGGAGCTTCAATTGTCTTAGCGATGAGGTGATCAATAGCCCATTACTGGATAGAACAGCAGCTACAGGAAGTGCATTGAAGATTTTAATGCATGAATTATGCATGCGGTGCTCATTCTTTAGTCTCCGAACAGAATGACAGGGTTTGTGAAGTCGCCTCAGATAGTTTCTTGCATTAAGTGACTGCAGTGAAATGCTTAATATTTTCAGGCATAGAAGCAGCATTGACTCAGGCCAGCCGAATTTGGAAGATGTAAATCCCCCAGCTCCCAGCACAGAATGCTTTATTTGAAAGTATTGCTATGTAGAGAGCCAGCTTCGCTGTCATCTAACCTGCTCTTCCCAGAAGGTTGGCTGAAGGATGGGAGCGGCTGTGCCTGCCTCTGAGGTCACAGCTTGAAGTCCTTTTAACTTGCTTTCTGCTGCAGGAGAGAGGCGTATTGTGGTATAACTGTCGCTGCATTTATTCAAATGGACAATTTGCAATAAATACTATACCCAGCACAACAGATAACTCAGCATATCAGGTAAGCACAAGGTTTTTCTCTAGGTAATTGTAAGTGAGAATGTGCTGAGTTGGGATAACGGTGATGCGGTATTACTAACGTTGACTCAGACCTCAGTATTGCGATGCAGCATCAGGGTTCTGAATTGTTTTGTTCATTGAAAGGTGACTTTATTTTATATTTTTGACAGTATTGTGCCGTAAGGTATTTTATTTGCATGCAAAAGCTATTCAAGAATGTACCAGAGCTCCTATGTGTGTGTCTTAGATAGCTAGCCTGCAAATTGGGGAGGGGCAGCACTGAGCGTGAGCTGAATCAATAAAAAAATTATCTCCTTCTGGAGAAGTTTTAGCAGGGTTGTGGTATTCCTTTGGCTCAGATTATTTCCTTATTGTCAACATTTTCAAATGATGGTGAAAGATGTTGATAGACACCAAAAATGTTCAATCCTTCTACCAGAAGTAGAGGATGGCACTGAGGTACTCAAACTCAAATACTGTGTTGCATACAAATTGAACAGATGGAATTGAAATAATTTGGAATAGCATGTCCTTGAAGGAAGACCTTGTTGTCAGAAACAAAACAGTTTGACTTCTACGTGTTTTGTTTTCTTTCTTCCTGTCCAGAATGCCTTACTTTAAAAAGAGTGGGTAGATGGCATATTTTGAATTTACTACCCCCCCCGAAAAGTTTTATTTTTTTTCTTGATGTTTTCAAAATTAAGCTTATGGAATTATAGAACCCACTGTAGAAAAGCCAAATAAAATCCACAAAAACTCTGAAAAACTGAACAGTAAAAATAATGTACTACTATATTTATCAGTCTTTGTGAATTAAAACTGCTTGTTTAAATATCATGGCAAATAATTAATAAATATGCAAATAATGTGCGGTATGATATGAATTCCTTGACCTCTCTTCAGGGTGGGAAAATAGCATTAAATATAACATTTTAAGGATAATTTTAAACAGTAAATATGCACTATTAATGTATATATATATATATACACACACTATTAGTATATATACACACATGCATATATGTACACATATGTATTTCTACACATATACACTATAATATATAACTGATAGAACATAATATACGCAGTATAACATGTATGTATATGTCCTTCCTCAAATATGATGCTAAGTTTTTAAAATTATGTTTGCTAAATAATCTATCAAGAACCGGTAATAGATAATGCTAAGTATGCTTTGTGAATAAGCATCACCTATTAGAAAAAAAAAGGAGAGAAATACAGAGCAATGATAATAAGAACACAGGGAAACTACCTTTCAAGCATTTCACAATGCATTTTAATTCTGTTGTGGTATTACTCTATTATATTTGAGTTTCCTTTCAACTGCCTGGTAGTATGGTGGCACAGAACTCACATTATAGAACGTGTTTAAATCTGCAAAGCTGAGCTAGTTTAGGCACAGGAGGAAACTCACACGTAGAGTTTTTCCTTAGGGAGGGGAAGATAGGAAGGAGAAGTAGCTGCCCCTATACATTTTAGAGTCTCCTGATGCTGAGTCATGGTGTTCATTCCTGCTCAAATGCCTCCTGACTGAGGTGGCCCATTAACAGCTAGTAAAATGGAATAGAAATGAAAATGAAAAAGAACAGAGGGGGCAGAAACTAAAAGATATTTATTGACCAAAGACATACTAAATTCTGAGTGATGAGCATAATGGCAGTGCTACTTGTTTGATCAGGCTGAGGTGACAGTAGAAGAAAAGCCCCCGTGCTGGATGACAAGAACGTAGCAGTAAAATTAATGGGCTAACATGGGGAGATTGTATAAACAAAGGGGTCTGAGTAGCACTGCACTTGTTAAGTCTCTCTGTCATTGTTCTAGTCTCAACTCAAACCATTACTCAATATCACTGAAAATATGTGATGGTTAGATAAAGAATATTTCCTGGATCATGTGAGGGAAATCTGGAATGAGATGTGCTCTGCCCCCAGTTCCCACAGTAGTTGTAATTAATTTTTATAGATTGTCAATTGGGAGAAACTAACAAGAGATTAATGAGAAAATTTGAATATTGACCACAATATATGAAGTGAGACGCCAAAATGAGTTTAAATAATGATTATTATGGCAAAGCATAATCATATTAGATACAGTTAGAAAGGAGACCGAGGACATACAAAAAGGGTATGATAAATGGAAAGAGGAAATGGAATGAGAAACCCATATAGCAGTGAAATATTAGCTATAAGATTTTGAAAGAAAATGTACTTAATGAATAATCGATATACATAATTAATGCCCCTTAAAATCAATTTATAAGAATTCTGAAATATTATGATTCACTAATGTAAGGCTTTGTAATTTACTTTAAAAATGTATTTTAAAGGTGACTTAGTAGAGTAAGAAATCAGTGAAGGGTATTTTAAAATGGTAAGCTGTCCATTTTCTTTTTAGTATAATAGTTATACTAATAAGGGTTGTTTGTACATATGTTATAATAAATCTAAGTAAAAATCTATCTCTATATTTTTATATATCTCTATATGTCCTATATTTAACATTAGCCATAAACTAGGGTTGTAAAAAAGTTATGAATCATTTAATGGAAGATTAGGAGACTAAAAACATTTGAAGAGAGATAATATGTCCATTTTCCAATCTTAAAACACACATAAAAGTTTTTTTCAATCTGAGTTTATTTTTTTATGATAAGGAAGTCTCCCCTGTATTTTTTTAGTAAATAGTTCTGAAGAATTGTAAACTTTGTAAAATTCAGAAACTTTTTTAAGTATGAATTTATAACAAAGAGTGACACCAAGAAATTGTATCTTGTCTTTTCTCCCTTTGGAAAAATAGTAACATTAATTTCTCCCTAAAATATATTTTCTAAGAAATTAGTGTTTGAATTATTTTCCTTTTAAAAATGCTCCTAGAATTTGACTCTGAGGGATGTGTCATTTTAATACAGCTTCATGAATGTTTCAGCAATGTCTTCCCTCTGATTATAAATATAAATTTTACTCTGTTTTTCATTGCTTTCTAGTCACTTTCCTCTCATAAAACAACTCAGTGTAATGAAGAATTTATTTAAAGATCTTCCTGTGTGCTCTTGCTAGGGATTCTGGCTCTCTAGTTGTGAAAAAAGAAGAGGGGCGGTGCTTTCACTAGAACAAATAATTCAAATGTAGAAAAAAAAAAGTACAACATAGTGTCATCTAAAACATTTGGTAAAAGTTTAAGTGTCATAGGACAAATAAGGAACCATAATCAAAATTTTTAAATGGAGCCCAGGAGAAGAATATACATAAAAGCATGGAAGCAAAAATTAATATTTTATATTCCAGTGTCAGGGTTGAAACAGAGGAATTGGACTGGTAGAGTTGAGAACAAACATGGTGGGAGCAGATTATTAAGACCCTAACCACTAGAATAACATGTTTAGACTTATTTTTATAGTGATTGGTCACTCACATCTGTTATTCAATCCCATTGGGGGCATTTAATGCTCAAAAAGTTTCTGACCCCTGAATCAGATGAATGGTGACATTTTTAAATGATTGTTCATTCTAAATTAAATATTGTATTAATCTTGCCTTTTATTTTCTATATTCTAACGCCTCGCTTTGCTGACCCTGGGAGGATTGCCCTTCCTGAGTTTAGCCAATTACTAGTTAGTAAACCAATGACCCCTGAGTGAACTTTTCAAGTGCAAATCAAGCAACCTGGAGTCCACACCTTAAACCATCTTCTTTATCAAGGTTTTCACACTCTGGCCAATTTCTTCCTGCCCTAATCACCACTGGGACCTGTACCAGACAACTAGGGATGGCTCTGGTGCTTACCCATAGCTTCTGAAGTAATTCAAACTAGCCCCCTTAAATCCACTTTTATCCTCTCTCCTTCCTGAGAAAATCACACTAAAGGCTTTTTGCCTATAGTTCCCCCTCTCCTTTTGCCTCTTGATTGACCCCCAAGCCCTAAGATTCCCTGTGTGCCCCCATGCATGGTATGCCCCCCTTCTCTTGGGATCTGTGAGTAAAACAAGTATCTTTTCAGTGGCAGTTATCATCAGATCCATTGGCTTTACCATACTCAAATAATAATAAAACCTGTATTAAAACAAACATGAAAAAGTCTTAACATCTTTAACACCAATTAACATCAATGGAAATTATATATTCCCAGTATTTAAAATAAATGATTTAAGTCTTTAAAAATAATTACCATTTTATTAAATTGCTATATTATTTCAGATTTAAGGGCAGATCCTGAGTGAACCTCCTCTAAACATAAGCTTAGCTTTTTTCTAAGCTGTGGTTGAAAGAGGGAGGGGATATCCTCTAGAAATATGAATGGACAATTAGAAGTTTTTAGTCTAATGGCAAGCTACATAGGTCTAAAGTTTCATCATTTTCCTGAGTCTGCTTTAACTTGTAGCATTTCTGTTACATAAAAACAAGCATCTACCTCATCCAGCGACTAAATCAATGTCAAGGGAAAATGCCACCTTATGCTCCTAAAATATCAAATTCTGAAACTGTAATTATCAAATGCTAGTGTTGTTTATATAATGTCTTTGGTATCCAGTAAGCAACACACATCCTAATTAAGAAATATTTCTGCTACATTAAGCCTACAAAATTGAATTGAATTGTCTTGAAAATGTGGTGTCCAAAAAAAGGTTTTTGGTAATCAGTAAATGCCAAACTTTGGAACAATGAACCAAACACAATTAACTATAAGACTAATAAGAATTGGGCCACACAGAGGTAGTGCTCTGAAGAATATATACCAAAAGACAGTAATGATCTCTTTCGGTGGTACACTCTATTACTTCAAAATACCATCACTGAGAGAAATTGAGAACATTAATTGACTTTAAAGGGTAGAAGAATTAAAACATGAAATGCATGTTTGAACCTAATGGTTTTTAACTTCCCTTTCTACTTCAAGATTGTATGATATGTTATGATTGCAATTGCAGTAACCCTTTAAGAGATGAGCCTTTGATAAAGAAATTCAAGTGGAAAGTTGAAGACAATTTAGATTGATAATAGGTTAGAAAAGGCACTAGTCATGCTAGCAGATGGAGGGCAGCAAGGTAGGTGGCTGGGAGGGAATCTGGAGGCAGAGCTGTGCCAGAAAGAACATAGGAATTTAAACAGATGGAAGATGATATATTAGTTGGCAAGAAGAGAAGCTGGGTGACAAACAGGAGGATCTGTTGAAGAACTGGCTGAGCAGACAGCCAAGAGGTGAATTGGATGGACCAGTAATAAACAAAATAGGTCAGTATGAGGGCACCCAAGTTCCAGAACAAGTAGGCAAGAATAGGGGAAAACAATTGCAGTTGTTCCCTTTACTCGAAGCTAGGAAACGACTTTTATTATAATTTTTTAATGTGCTTCGAAATCATGATGAATGGTGATCATCTATGGAGGGAACATTTTAGTAGAAAATTCAAAGATGCTCACTACTGAAAAAATTTATTCTGTAAAATTATCGAGAGCATGAAATTTATTTTTTATTTCCTAGTTTTGTGTTTTCTATATTTGAATTCTGGCCTTGGATTGGCTAGTAAATGAGAAATTGGCTGGAAAATAACGCTGAAGGTTAATGTAAGTAAGTAAGTAAGTAAGTAAGTAAGTAAGTAAGTAAGTAGAGAATCAGAACTTTAACCCCTACCAAAAAGAGAATTTTTCGGTCTATGAAAAATTTGAATTTAATTGTATGTTTAGAAAAATTCCTTATATTGTATTGCCTGTTTAAAAAAAAAATTAATGTTTATTTCTTTTTGAGAGACAGAGAGAGATAGAGCATGAGCAGGAGAGGGGAACAGAGAGAGGGAGACACAGAATCTGGAAGCAGGCTCCAGGTTCTGAGCTGTCAGTACAGAGCCTGATGCAGGATTTGAACCCAGGAATCATGAGATCATGACCTGAGCGGAAGTCAGATGCTTAACCCCACTGAGCCACCCAGGGGCACCTCCCTGTATTGGCTATTAAAAGCGGTGATAGCAGTGCCTCAGTGAACATAAAGATGATTACAAGTCATTTGGTCTCTTTTCTGTCTTCAGACTTATCTACCTTTAAATCACTATATTCTTAGATAATTATTTGTGCTTACAAATTAAGTAGAATTGTTTAATGTAATTAAGTACTTTTTATATGACAGTTGCCACCATGAAAAAGTGCCAGGCATAGTAACGTTCATAGGAAGGTGCTGACTTTACAGCTATTCTAATTGACCTTCAGATGGATACATGGGTTCTAAGCGAAGAGATACTTCCATTTGCCACATATATAAACTTTGAATTAACACCATTCTTTCCTTTGTTCTTCCATCTAAACGATAAACTTATTTTTCTCATACATCAACCATATTTCTCAGGTCAATCTATTGCTATCTATTTTACTAGCCAAAGGTCTTATGCCAATATACCTGAAACTTTGATATTTATTGCTGGTGTGATGATTTCTAAAATATCTGCATTCCAGAGCACCTGGCTTGCTCAGTCAGTAGAGCATTGACCCTTGATCTTGGGGTCATGAGTTCAAGCCCTATGTTGGGCACAGAGTTTACTTAAAAAAAATAAAATATCTGCATTCCAATTAATTCCACACACAGAAGCAAAGATGATTTATCCAGGGTTATCTGGGCTTTATGACTGTTCTTTTCAAGTGAAGCTTTTAGTTGCCATTTTAATCCTCTGAATTAAACTTTTGAGCACAAGGCTAATAGCAGCATCTTCCCAAGTTCTAAGTAATTCTCTTCCGCTGGGGAACCACATTTGCCAAATTCTACACATATGTCAGCCACTATGCCAGACTTTGGGGATACAAGGATGAATAGAACATGAATCTTTCCATCAAAGAGTTTATATTCTAGTGGAACAAACAGATTTTTATATGTTAGATACTATGGCACGATTTAATAGATGGAATAATGCTATGTACATAGGTAATAGATATGTATCCCACGCTACATAATTATGAATCTCTTGAGGTCACAGAACATTCTAATTTATTAATTCAGCAAATGCTTATTAAGACCCTTCTCTGTGCAGTGGTTATGCAAAGGGAAGTCTATTCCCCGTTGCCATGGAAAAAAAACAGTCTCTTGAAAAAAAGAGAGGAGCAAACAAGGTTTATTGGACAAAGATTGCTCTTGTAAAGATGTAAACCAGGTACAATAGTGCATGTAAATTGGGCTTAGACAAAAGTAGGGGAAGACATCAAGAATAATCTCCTGGATGCAGCAATCAAAGGACAGTTAGGATATTTTAAAATATTTGTATCATTGTTTATTACTTAGAGTTATAAATGATGTTCACTGAAAAATTTAGAGGTTCACACTAAAAAGAGGTAGTTAACACAACTTGAAAGGATAGAGGAAGCAAACTATGTCTTTAGTGCTGAGATAATTGCTTTAATGCGTGTTCTCATTTAATCCTTTCTAGAAGACGATGAGATTCTCACTTTAAAGGTTAGAAAACCAAGACTGAGTTTACCCTATTTTTAAAACTATAGGTTCAGGATTAAGAGATTAAAATTTCTCTGCTATATTCCCATAATTTTGCTATTTTTTGTTGCATGTTGCAGGAACCTTCAAATGTCAAAGCATGGATGCATTCGATGATATTTTGTACTCCTATGTTCATAGGTGTGTTCACCTATCTTTTAACTAAAATGGACATACATAATGGAACCAGTGCAAAGTTACAAATTTATTTTATTAAGATGTCTGTAATTAGAAGAAAGTCAAGTATAATTTGAAAAGTAAACTATCCACAAACAAACTCTAAAAGAAAAAAAGGTCACTTTGCCCAAGTGTGGAAAATTTGAATGATGGATAAAGAACAAAATGACACCTGAGGAAATACATACATTTAACAAGATGCCCAATACATGGACCAGCTTAAATGTCGTTGAGTAGATTGATGAGTAATATGTTTTTAATAAATTGATATTACCCAGTTTATTATTGTTTCCTCTAAAATATGAATTAGTGATAAGAACTTTTTTTACTGCTTTTCCCTGGGAGGATGCTTTCAGAAACTTTTTTCCTTCTTAACTCCTTCAGGAGAAAATGTGATATTAATCAGGCAGGTTTTCTGTATATAACTAAAGAATAGAAAGGGTATCACTTCAGTTTTATTAATCATTGCATTCCTGGAGTCTAGAACAGGGCCATGAACATAGTAGATATTCAATAAATATGTGATGAATGAATGGTCACATGAATTAATGTTACCACATTTTATTAATTCTAAGACACTATGTTTGAGTCACACTGTTAAATTAATAGACTTTGGGGATCATACTATGTAAATGGACATATCAAATGTAAGATGAATCCTGTAGTAGTAGGAATTTTTTTTTTGTAGTAGGAATTTTTTATGACAAAAGTCTATCTTGACCTAAAGTATACCTGTACCTGGAGATCTGAATGTCAAGTCAACAATTTTAGCTTCTTTATGAGTATGGTCTTCAATCTCAATGAAGACCAACTTTGCTATGACTTAGGGAATATGCCTGGCTACCAAGATTTACGTATCTTTATGTCTTATAGCACCCTCTCTCCCACCACCATGATCCATGAGTATATTTTGTGTTAGTTTTCACAAGGAATATGTTGTAAATGGCAAGTTCAGGGGTTTGGAATGACCATACTATGTGGTTTCTTTCTTCTTTTTTTTCTTCTTTTTCTATTTTTTTTTTACTGATTTTTATTGATTAGAAAATTCATATAAAAATATTTGGTGATTTAAAACATGAGCAGATATTCTGTCCAACAAAAATATTTTGAATATTTTAATAAAAGATAAATCATGTATTAGGTAGAACTTACATTATGTAAATAGCAGAGATGAAAATAATTGAACTCTTTTAAACTTTTTACATAATATTAAAAATGTTTTCAGACTCATGGGCACAATCATCATTCTGTTTATGTCTATCCATATCCTCAGCATTTAGCACATTGCCTGATCTATTGTAAACAGTTGCTTAATATTTGTCACTAATATGTTGATACTAAGGTCTTCTTGACTTACATATTTAAGTCATAACAATGATAATAAAATAGTTCACAATGAGGCAGTAGCATTGTTAAGAAAATATTTAAAAAGTGGTGAATATATTCCATACTGTGGCCTATTCATAGCTGAATGACAAATTATATAAAACAATGTGTTTAGAAATAAATGACCTGCCAGATAAACAGAGATCTAGGCCATAAAAATGTGTCTTATTGAGTCTAAGTTGTCTGATATTGTTAAAGATGACTTGAAATGCAACATTGTTTCACTGGAACTTAATGAAGATGTTAAATAAATAGAAAATTTATGAGGGGAGTAGATCAGGCATAAATAATAATAAATATTTTGAGAGACATGGTTATTTGTACCAGAATACTCAATTAGAAGAGAGAAAACATGGCCAATCGTTTACATGGATATATTTGGATGAGACCTGTGCAGGAGAGCATGAATACCAAATAGTGTTGATTTTTAAATAAATCATTTTTTATAGGAAAAAATAAAATTATTTGGCAAAATGATTGTTTTGAAGTTATTAAATACAAAATAGTATTACAAATATGATTATTTTCTATGGTCTTTATTGTAGTAGGATGTAGCCCTCACTTATGGAAATATTAATGTCTTTAAGTGACACCCTCCTTTCATTTAAATTGAACTTAAATAGATGCTTCATGCAGTAATGAAAAAAAATATTTTTGGGTAACCTAAGAGAAAGATTATTTAGAATTTGTTGGCCATTCCTCATCAAGGATGCAATGAAATCTTAGAGTTGGAAGGGGTTAGTTTTTATAAAACTGTGACTAATCTTTAGTTTTTACATGTGGAAACTGGGTTTCTGATGATTGAGACTTATTATCTAAGGATCTACTATTTAGGCATACCTACATATAGAAAAATAAGTTTCAAAGCATACTGGTTAGAAATTTAATAATAATACAAAAATTACAGTATTTTTTCCTTAATTGTAAGACTCTTGATTCAGATTTAATATTCTTCATGTTATTAATTTCTTAGTTTAAGGGAAAATGTTCTTTAATGAATTCTTTTTTTTTTTTTTTTTTTTTTTTTTCAACGTTCATTCATCCTTGGGACAGAGAGAGACAGAGCATGAACGGGGGAGAGGCAGAGAGAGAGGGAGACACAGAATCGGAAACAGGCTCCAGGCTCTGAGCCATCAGCCCAGAGCCCGACGCGGGGCTTGAACTCACGGACCGCGAGATCGCGACCTGGCTGAAGTCGGACGCCCAACCGACTGCGCCACCCAGGCGCCCCAATGAATTCTTTAGCTTCTCTAAATTATCTATTTCGAGAAACATTCTTAAGAAAGGAAACTTCAGTGAAAGAAAATCACTCCTCTGTGATTCAAAACAGAATTCTTAGATCTTAACTACAGAAGTATAATGTTGCAAGAAATTCATGAACATTGATTAGGAAATGGGTACTCACTGAGACATTCTCATAGTCAGTATAAAATTAGTTCTTTACAAGAACTAGTCATTTGTCAGTCAATGGGTTGAAAATAAGTGCTTTGGTTATACTGTTAAAAACAAAAATTTAAGTCACTTGTAATTTAGGAAGAAATGAGTAAATGTGTTAAAATGAAATGGAGATTGTATAAATCTCCATTTCTTATATACAAAGCTGATTAGGATTAAATTAGTCCAGCAAAGTGTAGATATTCAATAGATACTACATGCAAAGAACTATGAAGAGTGCACTGCCTAGCAATTGGTAAAATAAGGAGAATGAAGAACAGAAATTTAATTTGTTAATTGCCTGAAGATGTTATCACCTGTGTCACAGCAAAATTACTCTATTTTGCTGACAAAATAAAGCACTATTTAGAGGGAGAATTGGTTATACCAACATTTGTTCATTTTGTACTTTGTGCTAGGAAGTGTGATAAGTGTTTTGCATATTCATTAATGTCATAGACTCTAAGTCTAAAGTTCTCTTTTGGCCAGCAAAAGAGCAGGCACAGGATTAACGTGAGAGATGGCTAATGTCAGGGAAAAGACAAGAGCCCTGAATAAGGGTCCTTGCCTCATATTTATTAAGATCAGAAGGTTTACAAACATGATGGGCATGTACAAAGAGACAAACTGGGAGCATTAACTTGGAGACATGAGGGAAAAGGGGGTTTTTGAAGATATACGGTGTTTGGGGTTTGGGTCAATATAAAACAAAATCCTGGTGCCGGGCAGATGGGTAGATGGTTGTTAATGGCAGACAGGAGGCACCATGTCTGTTTAAGTTAGCTAGCCTAGAGGATAAGACAGATAGGGGGAATAACCTCAGGGTTAATAAGGCACTTTTTCTTTTGTTAACCATCTCCCCTCTGGGCTGCTTTGCCTGCAGTACAGTGGTTCATAGTCCAATTCACCAATTTACTTAACCTGGCCCTATCCTCCTGTGAAAGCAGCTTTTCTGCTATAGTACTAAATTGGGGGCGCTTCCACCCTGAATATCTAATCCTGTTTATTTTATGTACCTATGTATTGGGTACTTTTGCACCATTTCTATTTTAGGCCTTTGCCTCTCCCTCTCTATTCTGGGGGCTCTGCACCCCCTCTCTATTTTGGGGTGCCTTTGCACCTCCCTATTCCTGGCACCTTTATGCCTCCCTATTCTTGGTGTGCCTTTGCCCCCCCCATTCTTGGGGTGCCAATCTGGTTTACCCAAACTCAGGTGTGAGCATTTTATGACTTTGTATTTCTTTATGCTTTGTTAACCCATTGGTATAAACCCGGGGATTCCTGAGCTTATCCCCCACACATTAAAATGCTATCACTGGTGTAACAATAAACATGGCTTTTTAAAAAATGTTTATTTAGGGGCGCCTGGGTGGCGCAGTCGGTTAAGTGTCCGCCTTCAGCCAGGTCACGATCTCACGGTCCGTGAGTTGGAGCCCCGCGTCAGGCTCTGGGCTGATGGCTCAGAGCCTGGAGCCTGTTTCCGATTCTGTGTCTCCCTCTCTCTCTGCCCCTCCCCCGTTCATGCTCTGTCTCTCTCTGTCCCAAAAATAAATAAACGTTGAAAAAAAAATGTTTATTTATATATGAGAGCAAGAGAGACAGAGCGTGAGTGGAAGCGGGGCAGAGAGACAGGGAGACACAGAATCGGAAGCAGGCTCCAGGTTCTGAACCATCAGCACAGAGCCAGCTGTGGGGCTCAAACCCATTAGCTGTGAAATCATGACCTGAGCCAAAGTCGGAGTCTTAACCTAGTGAGCCACCCATGTGCCTGTAAACATGGTCAACTGTGTTAATAAAAACCAATATTTTAATTTTGTTTAGGAAATATTTTTTGTCATATTGTGTCATATATATGATTATTTATTTAAGATGTAATTTAGGATTTAATCTTCATAAACCATTACATAATTGCATATGAAACAAATTACAAAGAAATAAAGCCCCTATTTATTTATTATTTTGTTAACGGAGTGATTAGGGGCACCTGGGTGGCTCAGTTGGTTAAGCATCTGACTTTGGCTCAAATAATGATGGTTCATGAGTTTGAGCCCTGCATCAGGCTCTGTGCTGAGAGTGAAGAGCCTGTTTAGGATTCTCTCTCTCCCTCTTACTGCCCCTCCTTACTTGCTCTCTCTCTCTCTCTCAAAATAAATGAATAAACTTAAAAAACAAAACTTAAATGAATGGAGTGATTAGGTTTAGGCTGTAAAGAAACATAACAAAAATGCATATGAGTAGAATGGAAATTAAATATTCCATGTAGGCAGTAAAAATGATTATATGCAGATTGACTAAATTGGGGAAACAGAATCATGTGATGAATTTAGAGCCTGATCTAGAATGAATTCAGCAAACAAATCAATGGAAAGTTTCAGTTTATAGGTGATAGAAGAATTTACTTTAGCAATGGCATGGCAGTAGAAGTTAGAAAAACCACAAAACCATAAGGACAGTTGATATGAAAAGAATAGAGGAAATCTATCAGTAATTGCAAAAAAAAGAGATGGCAGCAATGGGGGTGGATGGTGAGAGTATTAAGGACTCACATGCTTCCGTGAAGTCTCCTGCAGACTTAAGTATTCATTTCATTTCTTCCTATGCATCATCACCCCATAGAGCAGTTTTTATTGTCCAATATCTGTAACAAAGTAATTCAAATCAGCCACAGATGTTTTTTTTATCATGTGCATATTTTTGAGAAAAAAATTCAAATCCACTAATGGTTATTCCTTTCAGTTTGTGTCACTTTCAAACATTGTGTGACCTATTTATGACAAGTAAAAGTGTGAGCTGAAAATTATCTGAATTTTCTTATTTTCAAACATCTTAGAGAAGAGATGAAACAATGAATTGATAATGTAGACAGCAATTAGAGCTGTATCTTACTAGCTATGCACAGGCACATGCCTAAATAAGGAGCAATAGTGTGAGTTCAGCAGGAAGGAGTGAGTTGTTACTCTGGAACTCCTAAACTCTACACATATATTGTCATAGGACAGTAAGCTTTATGCCTACATAGGATGGATTCTCAGGGATGCAGTTTGATATCAGAATGAACATAAGAATTGTATATAAATAATGCTTCTAATATTCATTGAAGATTTTATTTTAAATTGTTTTTTTTTCCCAATGATGTTTCTGTAAAGTCAAAATTTCTCTTAGTGTTTAATGTTGGGAAAATGCTTTAATTCAAAATTATTCTTATTTCTTTTATTCAGTGTGAGCTGTATAACTGATTGCCTTTACTTTCTTTTTATTTTACTTTGCATTGGGAGCTAGGCAGCTTATAGCTAAAATTTCTATTCAATTAATAAGTAATGTGCCCTAGGCTAGTTTACTTGATTCTCTTCATACTGGAGTCTCATTCTTTTATCACTATATTGAAAGCTTTATTGACTCTATTAGCTGCCACAAATTCTTTTCCTAAGTATTAGTGCATATATAATGAACATGTAAATATGTGAATAATTTGAATTAGCATCTAGACCCTCACCTGATTTGATGAGTCAAGAGATCCAAATGCTGTTTTGGATTTGGGGTAAATACTAATCTGACTGCTTCCAGTTCTCTTTTAAAAAGATGTAGATATAATAAAATGAAGAAAGGATATTTCAAAACCTTCTCCAGCTGAGTTATTTTTTCAAGGCCTTTCAAGAATGCATGTCATATACCTGGTGGCTGGTAGCTAGTCCTTAGGTCTTCTCAAAGATGAAACCCCTCTTTTATTAAATGACGTATCATAGTCTTGTAGTACAGATGGAATCTAAAACATCACCATTTTTATTGAAAAGAAAAGGGCAGTAAGATTATAAAGGAGAAAAATCACTTCCTTCTCCTTGAATTGGCTTCTCATACAAAATAATCCAATGTAATATACAACTGTAGTGTGATAGACTTTGTGATAGATTCATAGTAGTAAGCAATAGATAATGAAGAATCAAAAGAAAACGTCCTTGCACACTTAGAAAGATCAATAAATATTAATGGGGTGGTGTCATCAAACTACTGAACAAAGAACCAGCAAACCTTGAAATTTATCCCTTGAGATTTTAGACAAATGGATTAATCCCTCTAAGCTTCAGCTTGCTAATCTTTAAAATGGGGATTAGAAATATCTGCCCTCACCAATTCTCAAACTGTTTGTGAAATACAGATAAAGCATTCCTAGAACCATTAATAACTTTTACGCCTCTAAAAGGTATAAGGGCCAAAGAAAAGTAAACTTAATATTAATAGCAACAATGAAACAATCAACCTTTGATTAAAAAGGTAAATTTTACTTTATATATAAATATAAATAGGAAGAAAGAATGAATGGACAAAAGAAAGAAAATCATGCATTCAGGGAAAGTAAAACAAATGCAAAAACTACATTGATGATCGACCCCATGGAAATAATATTCAATCTTCAAATCATTTCCTGCAAAACTGACTCAGACAGTTGTTCTCCAATCTAATCTATCCATCTATCCTCTTGTTCCATAAATACCAACAACAAAACTTGGTTGGGTAACAGTGGAGAAACACTTGGAGAAACAGAGTTAAGTAGTGCTGGGCATTATGCTGGAGTCTCTGATTTATTCCTCTGTCATCTGGAGAATTTCTACAAAGGAGACTGAGTCTCCATAAAATACAAAATGCTAACAACAACTTCTATGATACTTTTGTCATATTTGTTAATATCTAACAGTGATTTGTATCATTAAAGTATTTTCAAACAATTTCTTAGCCATGTCATGTGCAACTAAAACAAACTTAAATTAGGAAGAACCTCTTTATTTTTTTCTCTGTGAGACGTAGAATACTACCTTAGTGGATATATGAATCCAGTAAAGAATTAATCAACCAACTAATCAACTCTTTAGAAAATAATATTGAAGTAGTATATTTGTTAATGCCTACACCTTTAGCATTATAAATACTGTTTGTAGATTTCTATTTAAATTAAAGGATGTTTTATATAAAGGCATCTGACAATTTGCTCATTTTTTTCCTCAACTATCTCTGAGCACTGTCAGCTTGCTCAAATCATCTAAGGACTGGTCCAGAATTATTATTTTTCTTTCTCTCTATTTTTCAGCCAAGACTCTGAATTTATTCAGTACTTTTCAACTGTTATGTTAGATGAATCCCAAACAGTGTCCTCAGGGGCTACCCAGAAGGAGTGTGGTAGGAGGAGTAATAGTTACTGAAAGTTCTGCTCCTTTATGTGTCGTAAAACAAAATGGAATTGTTAAAGCTTCCAACGTATTCCTTGACCATGCTCTGTATTTTAGAGAAAGCTTTCAGAAGATGTAGACACAGTCTGAATATATTATTGTTACTGTTTCAGCTGACATAATCAAAATTATCCAAAGTGATGATATCAAAATATGAGCTAGTCTTGAGTAACTTGCATGTCTGAATGAATAAGCACAGATAGCTTTTGTATTATTCAGCTGTCTATGAGATTATGATTGATTCAGATATATGCCAATTGATTTGAGAGTGTTTTTTTAAAATTACTTTTTAGTGTTTATTTATTTTTGAGAGAGAGAGAGAGAGAGAGAGAGAGAGAGAGAGAGAGAGAGAGAAGAGGGGCAGAGAGAGAAAGGGAGACACAGAATCCTGAAGCAGGCTCCAGGCTCCGAGCTGTCAGCACACGATGTGGGGCTTGAACTCACAAACCATAATATTATGACCTGAGCTGAAGTTGGATGCTTAATTGACTGAGCCACTCACTTGCCCCCAGAGTGTTTTTTTTTTGTTGTTGTTGTTAATGGGAATTGTGGATGAGGCTATTTGTTTATCTTTGCATTATTACCGTACTAATAATTTACTCGCCCTAATAATTTGTATGTATCTGCATGTTTTAAGTCATAATTCACAAAGGAATAGATATTTCATGTGAAATGTGTAGTCAAATAAGAATTTCCGTCAACATTTTGGGATCCCTCTGGGACATCTTTCAACCATTCACATTTTGGGTTCTCAGGGGTTAGTCTTGCTTACAGAACTATATGCTCATTTTTGTTAAACATTAATTTGCAAAGTTGTTAAACATATCTTATCCTCCCATAATAATCCCTTAGTTATTCTTATGGTTGATGTGAAAGGCATTTCTATTACCATGTTACAGCTGGAAACAGATTCAGAAAAGTTGGCTTCATAAATATCACCAGACTGAGCACCAATGTTTATTTTTAATTTAGACCAGCTTTCTCTGGGATCACTGCTTTTTCCCTACACGGTATGATTGTGGCTTGGCTTCAAGATTTTTACCAGGTTCCTTATATTTCATAGTTTTTATCCAAAATGTCTTGTTAATATTTTATGAATCACATATGCCTTTTTTATAGCAGCGTATTTTTTCAGTTCTAAATAGCATATTTCTCTCAATTTAATGTTATTGAAATTAAGATGCCACAATAGTTAATGTCACAAGGATGTTTTCACAAAATCTGAAATTAAATTGATAAAACAAATATTGTAATAGAACTGAGAAGGCAGTTTTTTGTGTTCCATCCTATGTTTAGAAAAATTGTATATATATACATATACATATATTTGAATTCCCTTATTCCTGAAAAAAATTCTCTACTTTTATGTGAAGACTTTATATAAGATTCAAATTCAAATTCTATTTCATTATTTCTGTTCTTACAATTTCCCCAAGCCACTGGCAAATCTTCCTTTATTAATTTTCAGAATTTTCTAAACGTATATATTGTTTATTTATTTTGAGAGAGAGAGAGAGAGAGAACATGACTGGGGGAAGGGCAGAGAGAGGGAGACACAGAATCTGAAGCAGATTCCATGTTGTCAGCACAGAGCCTGACGTGGGGCTTGAGCCCACAAACTGTGACATGATAACCTGAGCTGAAACCAAGAGCTGGATGTTCAACTGACCGAGACACTCATGGGCCCCTAAATGTACTTTTTGAAGCTAGTTTCCTCCTGAGAAGATAATTTTCATTGTATAGTTTTCTGAGAGAATTTGATTTAATATATATCAGTTTTTCAATGTTCTCACTAAATAGTTACTGAAATGTTTCAGTAACAGCCTGATTTGTTAAATCTTCTTTTCTCCATGTGTTAATGTAAGTATTACTCTGTCCTCAAACTTACACCTCCCCACTACTTGTTCAACTTAACGAGGAAACATATATGTGAAAATTGAGCTTCGTATTTTTTGCTCAACTTTTCTACCTTTTCCTTAAGTCGTTCAGGTTGTTACCAGGGATGTCAAGGACTTGAGCAAAGTGAAAGTTGGGGTTGAAAAAAATTAAACTGTCCAAACCACTGCCTCTAAGAGTTAAGGAAAATGTAGATGTAGAGGTAGATAGCATTCCAAAGGGTTATGTTCGCTGTAACTTAAAAGAATGGCTCCAATTTTGCATGGCAAATTATAGAGTAGGAAACTGAGGCTGAATCCTTATTGAATGGACCTAGCCATTAGTAAAGGTTAATGAGAAACTCAAGTGAGGACTCAATCCAAGGCCTACTTTGTATTATACCTATGATACCAAAATTGTTTTTCACAGTTAGTGAAACAGCTGCTTATTTGTTCCTTGTCTTGGTATGGTTTCATTCACTCATTCAGCATCCATGTATTGAATGCTTGCTGTATGTGAGATGCTATGTTTCACATTGGAAGGTCAATGGTAAATAATAGACATAGAGTCTTTTTTGTCTATAGAGATTGTTAGCTTGTTACAAATGCTAGGAAGGAGTTTGCAGAGGTATAGAATTTCCTCATCAGATAAGAATGAGTGAAAGCTAATTTATATGACGGTGGAAAGACTCTTGGTGGAAGAGTGATTTATTTTGAATCCTGAGGGTTAAAGATTTATTTAAGCCAGAGCATGGGGGAATAATCAAGAAGTAGCCTCAGCTCATCTCTTGTTTCTAGAATTACAAATTTGGTCTTATTTTATGAAAACGTGAATTACCTTAAGTTTATATGTATACAAATCTGGATCAGAAATTAGCTGAGAATGTCTATAAACCTGAATCAGAAATTAGCTGGAGAAATAAGAAAATAAAAAACACGCTCATGCAAACATCTAACCATTTAAAATATGAAGATTCAAGGAGACAAAGCAAGATGAACCAAGGGAAAACATTCAGCTTCCATTATAATTTATGTTTCTAAATAAGAATTTATGTGCTGTGACAACATAAATTAAGGAGATTTCTAACTCAGAATTGGAGGGCCAAGGAATATTTATAAAACAATGGATATCAGAATTGAAATCTAAGTGATGTAGGAGTTAATTAAGAGAAAGGCAGATGGTGGAAGGAGGAGAAGTGGAGGGAGGGAGTGAGGATGAGTCAGAAAAAGAGAAAAACCTCAGTAAAGGCCCAGAGGCAGGAGGCTGGGAAGTACTGTAGTTCAGTTTCCATAGAATTGATGATAAAGTGCAGCCATGACAAGAGTCAATGGAAGGGTACACAAGGAAAGACAATGAGAAGATTCTGCATTATATTAAGTAGAGAAGTGACTTGATTGGTTTTTTGCATTTAAAGATCACTCTGTGGGGCACCTGGGTGGCTCTGCGCTGACAGTGTGGAAACTGCTTGGGATTCTCTGTCTTTCCTTCTCTCTGTCCCTCCCCCACTTGCACTGTCTCTGTCTCTCTCAAGATTAAATAAGCTTAAAAAAATAAATAAATAGGGGCACCAGGGTGGCTCAGTTGGTTAAACATCCGACTTTGGCTCAGCTCATGATCTCCTGGCTCATGGGTTCGAGCCCTGTGTGGGGCTCTGTGCTGACAGCTTGCTCAGAGACTGGAGCCTGCTTGGGATTCTGTGTCTCCTTCTCTCTCTGCCCCTCCCCCCACTTGGGCTCTATCTCTCTCTGTCTCTCAAAAATAAACAAATGTAAAAAAAATTTTAAGATCACTCTGACAGCATTTTTGAAGACATTTTTGAGTAGAGCATGGATGCTAGGCAAGAAAAATATTAGAAGGTATTACAGTAACCTTGGAAAGAGATGATAATGGCCTAAACTAGTGATTTTCAAACCTTTTTCCTTAAAAATCTCCAAGAGAATATATTAAAACTGTACATCCTCACATATACTTATGAATTGACATACAGATTCATCATAATTTTAAATAGCAGCAAAAAAAGTCATTTTCAGCATATTGCAAGTTTTGACATTTTAAAATAAATCTGTTATATCACTAAAATATATCCATTAAAGTCTGAATAGTATTGAGATTCCATGTTCATTGTTACCCACTTAAAAATATTTGAAATAGCTCTTGCAGAACTTTAAAACATTTTATGTAGTTCTCATTTCTTTTGAACTCATATTTCTATTCCCATGGAAATTTATCCTGTTATTATATTAAGTTATGTTTTAAAGTATTTAATTCAGTACCCTATCATATCTTTTAGTTATATAATTTGATTTTTTTCAACTTCTTATAGCTGTAAGGTTTAAAGGTTAATTTTTCTTCTAGAATTAATCATCATGGTTTTTATTAATGCATAATTGACCAAAACTATGTAACTGTATTTAAAACTCTGAAAAAGTTGTTAGTGACAAAAAAATACAACTTTATTAGAAATGCAGTGCTAAATGTGACAGATGGGCTTCTTTATTTTAATTGATTCCTCTACTTTTAGAACAATGTTATTTATTGCCAAAATGAGACAGAATTTGGTATTTATTTGGACTTTTTCATTTTTATAGATGTGAACTAAAAGATGAAGAATTGAGTTTAATGATGCAATTTAATTATCTGAACTCTTTCTGATTATATGTAAAGAACTACGTGATGATCAATTACCAGAATTTATCTTTAGTAATCTATTAATTTTGTGGAAAGGAAAGAGTTGGATTTACAAAATAATTTCTTTACTGGTCATTCATTTTTTTCAATAGTAACACTAGTACTTCTTAACATTTATCTCAATTGTCCTTTTGTTTGGTGCCCCCATAAGATTTACATGCTGGGTCAATGCACATAAAATTGTGGATGGGTAAGAATCATGTTTTTAAACATAATTTATTTATTTATTTATTTATTTATTATTGTAAAATAGGATAATTTATTTATTTATTTATAATTTTACTTATTTATGATTATAAAATAAGAGAAAATTTTATTTATTTATTTATTTATTTAATTTATTTATCATTGTAACATAAGAGAAAGGTAACTAAGAGAGGAATGTTTGGAAAATAGAACCTATACCTCTGTTATAGAGGTACCTTCACTTCTTCCTTAAATTTCTTTCTGGGAACACCATGGAGAGGATTTTTGTACTCTCAAGAGCATGTATGTATACATGAGTTCGAAGACTAGTAACTTAGATTAGGGCAGTAATAGTGGTCATGGAAAAAAGTAGTAAAACAAAAGAAATAATGAAAAATGTGAGGTGGAAAAGAAATCAAGAATTTTGGTGCTTTATTAGATTCAATGCATGTGTAAAATTTCTAGAATTTCAGAAGTGGAGTACATTTTAAATATTCTTTTAGAGCATGGAAAAGAATTGACCAGAGAAACAGAATGATTTGTCTGATAACTGGAGATAAGGTCACTGACCTACAAACTGTGCAATTTTTTTTTTTTTTTTTTTTGCAGTCATTAGTTATCAGTGTGAAGGTACAGAGAAGGCATAGGTTGAAGGCTTTTAATTTTAATTTCAGAAAGTTGGTTTTGGGAAGCCTGGGTGTCTCAGTCAGTTAAACATCAGACTCTTGATTTCAGCTCGGGTCATGATCTCATGGTTCCTGAATTTGAACCCTGCATCAGGCTCTGCTGACAGAAGAGAGCCTGCTTAGGATTCTCCGTCTCCCTTCTCTCTGCCCCTCCCCTGTTCACTCCCTATTTCTCTCTCTCTCAAAAATTAATAAATTAACCTTTAAAAAAAAGAAGGTTGGTTTTGAGGGATATGGATGGATTGAATTATTAACAATGGAGTTGACAAGCGTTTTTCTCTTTGTGTTGTGGAGATTTATGCCACCGGAAACACCCCACAGAAAGGAGTCAACCAATTACAAAGAGGAAGAAACGGCTGCCTTGGGAGGGTCTTGCCATTATGGAACAGAATTGTACATAATGGTTGCAATACTAGTTTTATTTAAGGAGAAGGGTTAATCTTACCTGGAGCTCTTTTCCTCCATTAGCTTCTTCTTAATAAAGTAGGCATTTGACACTGTTAGGGATGTTTTTTTACTTTCGTTTACACATTAGGTAATTGAAGCTCACAGAGCTGAAGTCTCATGTGCAAAGCTGAGAAGGGGTCAAATCTGAATTGTAAGCCAGGTTTGTGTTCCTTATACTACGCCAACAATATACCAAAAGGCCTTGCAGGAGGTTTTCTCTGATCACCCTTAGACGGTTTTACATTTATTCACTTAATTACTTAGTGAGCACCACTGTGTGCCAGGCCTACTAGAAATTAGGGAAATAGTGAGAATGAGGAACAGTACTTGGCTCTTGGATCCTACATTTAGGAGAAGAAGCAGATGATAAATGGAAAACACAGCCTAAGAGGATGCTAAGAAGACAAAGAACATGATGCTGAGTAAGAGAATAACTGGATGTGAAGAAGGTCTCTCAGGAACAGAAAGTGCAAAGATTTTCAAATGAAAGTAAGCTAAATATTTTCAAGAAGCAGTGGGAAGGTCATTGTAGCTGGAGTAGCAGTCAGTAGAAAGAGTGTAATAAAGGATGTGATTAGAGAGCTGGGCAAGAGCCGTACCATATATGGTCTTAGTGATCCTGTAAGGACTTTGGATTTTATTGATTATTTTTTTTCCTAAAGCCATTGGAAGGTTTTAAACTAAATAGTGATATGTTCCTGAATGAAACATGGGCAAGCAAGAGTGAAGCATGGAGAGCTATCAGTAGGCTCTTGGAATAATCCAGATGAGAGGTTATTATAATGTTTGAACTAAGGAGCTGACAGAAAGGATGGAGAGAGCTAATGATTTAAGGTGTGTTTTGGAGGTAGAGTTGACAGGACGTTCCTGGAGTATTAAATATGAAAGGTGAGGATAAGAAATGAGTCAAGGATAATTTGCAGATGTCTGGTTTGAGTAACTGTATAGATGATGGTGCCATTCAGTGACTGAAAGATGTGGTGGGTGTGAGGGTGGGGAATCCAGAGTGATTTTCTATCTAGGTTAATCTGAGATTTTTGTGAGACACCAGAGGGTAAGTCAAATAAACAACAAATATTGTGGTGAAGACTTAGTTATCCACCAAAATAATTCTTCTCTTTGTTGGCCATACACCTACATTACACTACATTCCTCAGCTTCCTTCAAGTAAGTGTGAAATGTACCTATGATTTTCCCAGTTGAAAGTGAGCAGAGTAGATGTGCACAGCTTCCAGGCCTGGCCTATTAAAAAAACATCAAAAAACAAAAAACAACAAAACAAAACAAAACAAAAAACTCCTTTATGCTCTAACTTATTCTGCCAGCTGGAAACTGATGATCACCAAATACTGGAGAAGGCAAGTTCTCAAGATAGAAGATTCCTGGGTAGAGGAGAACTCTGCTCTATTGACCTAAACATCTAACCAGGACTGTTATAAGAGGGGGAAAAAGTCTTTATTATGCTGACCTTTTTTTTAATGTTTATTTTGAGAGACAGAGAAAACAAGCAGGGGAGGGGCAGGGAGAGCGGAAGAGAGAGAATCTCAAGCAGGGTCCATGCTGTCAGTGCAGAGCCTGACACGGAGCTTGATCCCAGGAGTCATGAGATCATGACCTGAACCGAAACCAAGAGTTGGATGCTCAACTGAGTCCTTATGTTGAGCTTTTCAAAGAAAAGAATAGAGGTGATGAAATGGAAAAGTAGTTTAGCTTCTCTGAAAAGGATAAAATAAAAGAATACACAAACAGAGGAATTTACTGTTGAGCCTTGAACAATGTGGAGGTTAGGGTACTGACCCCTCTGACTATGAAAGCCATGTATAACACACACACACACACACACACACACACACACACACACACACACATACATTCTATTCCTTTAATGGTAACATCGTACACAATCAGAGTGCATTTGTTTATAACTAATATTAACACAGTATTACTGACTTTATTCAGAGGTCACCAATTTACCCACACATGTCCCTTTTCTCTTCCAGGATCCAATGCAAGACACCACACTGCATTTAGTGATCTTGTTTGCTTAGTCTCATATATTTTGGATATTAATGCCTGATCAGTTATATCATTTGCAAGTATCTTCTCCCATTCAGGAGGTTGCCTTTTCATTTTGTAATGGTTTCCAAGGTTTAAAAAATATGTTTAAAGCAATGATACAACTATACAATACAATATACACTAAATATAGTGTAAATATACACTAAAATTAGATTCTTTCAAAATATATATACATATTTCAGTAAGAGTTTAGATACCAACTACTAATATGCAATGGGCTATATAAGTTTTTCTAAATTATTTTTTGGAATTCATAGACAAAAACTTTGAATACCACTGAAATGAAGTACTTATACCTAGGAACAGAGGTTTAGGGAAGATGCTATTAAATCTAGATGCTGGATAACATAGGATATGGTATAATTGTGGTGGTAGTTTTACAGACAAAAATTAATGATTAATCTATATAATTTTTCCAAAGAATTGAGTAACTATAAGTATTCCAAAGGTGTGACCCATTTTAAGAGACTTTTACAGCTGTGGAAAATAATGGAGGGAGTGGAGACATGCTACTTCTTTTAGCAGAAAATTTGATAAATTTGTTTTTATTACATTGTGGCTTGGAGCAGTTTCCTCATGGAGGAGATGCCATGTGAGTCCTTAAGGAAAGTTAATGGGAGGCAGGCCTGGGACTAGAAACATTTCTATGATGTTTAAGTCATTCACAGGTAATTAATGACCTGAAAGCAGGTGGGGTCTCAAAAGTAGGCAGAACTGTGGTCTTACTACAATGAAGATACAAAGTTGCTTACTGTAGAAAACTGAAGTCTGAACTCTTAAGCCTTAAAGCAAAATAGTATAAAATTAATGAATTAAATTATTCCAAATGGGTAAATCTCATGAATTTGTATAAAAAATAGTCCCAAGAATGTCAATCACTATTGAGTTTCAACGTTTATTTATTTTTGGGACAGAGAGAGACAGAGCATGAACGGGGGGGGGCAGAGAGAGAGGGAGACACAGAATCGGAAACAGGCTCCAGGCTCTGAGCCATCAGCCCAGAGCCTGACGCGGGGCTCGAACTCACGGACCGCGAGATCGTGACCTGGCTGAAGTCGGACGCTTAACCGACTGCGCCACCCAGGCGCCCCTCACTATTGAGTTTCAGATACAAAAGTCTGAGCTCTGCAGATAAAGCTCTTTACAGTTCCTGAGATAACATATAACCATAAACCATCTAGCCAGGCTCACAGCTCCATGGATCAAACTAACAGGTCCTTTGAGGGTTTTTTTTTTTTCGTTTTGTTTTCCTGTCTTTTGTGGTGGCAATGGATATTACTTTTTTCTGTTCTGCAAGCAAAACACTGCAAATTTGGTGTCTTAAATCTGATTATCTCAGTTTCTGTGAGTCAGGAGTATGGGTACAGCTCAGCTACGGTCTTTGGTTCAGAGTCTCATTAGGCTGCAGTCAAGTTCATCTGGCCCTGTTTCTTTCTGGAGCTGTGATTCTCTTCTGATTGTTGGCAAAACTCAGTTCCTTGCCATTATAGGAAGAAGGTCACCATTTTCTTGATTACTGTCAGCTCCTCGAGGCCGCTGGCCCTTTCGTAGGGCCTTTCAACCTCAAAGGCTTAACTTATTCACGTTACATCTGTGGCTTTGCCATTTGGAATGCGTAGCCTCCCAAGCCACTGTGTTAGGAAGAGATGGCTGGAGAATTTTAAGGGCCAGTCTTAGAAAAATGCCTTCCGCCATTTTTGTCCACATGCCATGGTCTAGGAGCAGTCATAAGGGTCCAACCTTATAAATGCAGAACAGAAGAATAGCACTTGCAGTCTCTGCCAATCATTAAAGCATTTTATAACAATGAAATCAATATGAATCTACTATTTTTCCAAAGCCTCCTTTCATATCCTGGAACTGCCAAACAATGCTGGCTTTCTGATCTATTCGTTTATTAATGCTTTTATTCAAATAATATTTATTCAATGCATGTGATATGCTTAGAACAGTAGAAACACTTAGAAAACAAAGACATATTGGACACAGAATTGTGGATAATGAGAAGGCAGTGTGCTCTGTATGTTATTACCAAAATGCTAGAGGGATACAAGGAGGGACAGTGTTTAACTCTGCCTTGGGCAGTCAGAGAAGTTCAGATTTTAATTTTCAGAGTCAAAGAGAATGACACATGAATCTTGTTTTGCTAGATAGAGAAGGGATAATGGCCTTCCAGACTAAAAAGTATTGGAACATAGATTTAAAAATAAAAAATCAAGTTAAATTTTAGTTATTCCTAAATGGATCAATTTTTTGACTGTGCAGTATAAATTACCTATACCTAATAGCAGCCCATATGTCTAATTATAATTACCCTGTAAGCCTTAAGCGAATTTCCCTAGTCACCTTGATTAGAGCATATGGAAATATATGTTTTAAAAGGATCAGTAGTTAGTAGGATAGTATCTAAGATCAGTATGCTCAGAATTAATTTTCTTCTAATGTATGTATATGATTGCTCTTTGTTACATATTTAAAAATATAAAATGTATGAATGCTGGTTCCCTTATGTAAAGCGGAGACAACTAGAGCTGGGCTTTCTGGATTCACTTATTTATTTATTATAATGTATTTTTGTGTGTGTGATATCTTTGGTGGTACTTTCATGTTGGCTTCAGTATGGATGAAAAAACCTTTGGATTACATCTTAACTTTGGACATTACTGTGGGACTGCTTGTAATTTGTAATTTTGCCTTTATTAAAAACTACCAGCAACAGTATTTGCTTTGAGAAGTTAAAAGTTTCATTGATAAGTCACAACTTACTAAGATTTTTTAGATCCTTTTTTTTTTCTTGCGTTGATGGCTCCTGTTTCTTTTGTTTTCATGTCTCATGTAATTCCTTTCTCATAGTGTATAAGATCTTTATCTCCATGAATCAAAGTAATCATCCCCATGGAAATCTCTTAGTTATTAGAACTGAGTTGCCACTTGAATGCTAAGTTTTTTTTTTTTTTATATATAGAAGCCATTAAGATTTTAATTGGGACAGAAATTTGTCATTTGTAATTAATGTTTCAAAATGAAGCTTATGATCTAGTTTATCAAACAGGATTAAGAGTATCTACTTCCATTATTTTTGTCCTTTGAAAGAATATTAGAAGTTATATAGCCCAATTTCCTCTCAGAGTAATGTCTTGCCAAGAGATTCTTGATTATGCACAAGTGCTTACTGAAATAAACGTTTTTAAATCTTTATTATTGCAAGGCTACAGGCTGTAGCAACTATCACTGACATGTTGAACCATGAAAATATCAGTCAGAAAATTATATTTCTTTTGTGCAAGGTGTGTAAGTTATATATGGAAAAATTAAGATATCTTTTAAAAATCTTTCCTTTTCCCTCGTAAGTGTGATAGTCTATCTGCTACAGACTGACTGTTTATTTGCCTCAAAATTTATGTTAAAATCTAATAACTAATGTGATGGTATTTGGAGGTGGGGCTTTTGGTGAGTGATTAGGTCCTGTTGATGGAGTACTCACAAATGGGGTTAATGCCCTTATAAAAGTGTCCCCAGAAAATTACCTTCACCTTTTTCCCATGTGAGGACACATTAAAAAGACTACCATCTATGAAACAGGAGATGGGCCTTCACCAAACACCAAATCTGCCAGTGTCTTGATATAGGACTTTTGAGCCTTCAGAATGATGAGAAGTACATCTCTGTTGTTTTAAAGTTAACTAGTCTATGATATTCTTTAACAGCAACTCAAATAGACTAAGATACTATCCGTCTCTAAGTATTTTCAAATAATTCAGCTATTCCAATATTTTCTATGCTTTGCCTCATAAATATGCCAGTATACATGGAGATATTTCCACATATCAGTCAATCAAAATAGAATATGTGCAACATTTCTAATCATCCCTAACTCAGGCTAGTTTCTTAAAATTAGGGAGGACAAATCAATATTGAGAATTCTGTAATTCAATTTATACAATTTATAGGTCTGAGAGTATTCAAGTAGCCAAAAATTGACCTGCATTAAAAAAATTGGTGACTTAAATCTAATTTCTAAAATGTATCAGGGTATAATTCAGAGAGAATGCAAATGTGTAAGTGAAAACCGGAAAATCTGAGGATCGTGTAACCAACTACATGGAACATGTCATTACTTTAGGTAGATATTTTTCAATTTATTAAATTAAGAAATGTCCATGAAATTATAAGTATATTCCTATATTTTTATGGGTAAGAAGTTTAGATTTTTCTCTGATTTATATTGTTACATGCTGCTAGATTAGTTTTTGTTTGTTTGTTTGTTACCCCTTCCATCTACGGCATTAACATCTTCTGAAGGATCCTGCCCTCTTTCTTGTTCATTTGCTGTAAGGCTTAAGTAAGTTAATTACGTAGAACGCTTGAATCATAGTGAATGTTTATTATTAATAGTGTTCATAAATATATTAAGTGAATTATAAAATAATTTATCTAAATTGGATTATGCCATTGGCTGTTTAGTAACATCCGATTTATTGGTCCTATTAACTTATTCTTCAAATACCTTTGTATAAAGCACTATGCTAGGTAGTAGGGCTCTATCCATATGAATATAGCCATATCTGACCTAAAAAAGTTTATAAGCCATGGCAAAACAAAAAGGTAGTTATTTATTTAACAGAATTTTTGTTTTAGGTTACTGTGTCTCCCGTATGACTTCAGCTATGTTCCAGTTTCACATTTACTGGGCCATTTTAGTTAAGTAATTTTCTCCTGAAAACCTCTGTTCAAATGTTAAGATGCCAAATGTAAATAACAATTATTGAAGCCATCATGATCTCTTATCACAAGAGCACAGATGAGTTCATTATACTAGCCAGCATCCCCACAGAGTTCTGAAGAATGGAACATAAATCATTATACTTTCATTAGAAATGAGTATAGAGGGAAGAGAAAAGCAGTGACATAAAATCTTTAGCAATATGAAGAAAAGTTTAAGCCCCCCTTGTATGATAAAATTTTTACTTTCATTTAATTTACAGTAAAGCTTGGTACTCCTGTTGACTCTTGGATCTATTGCAATTATCTCTGGTACTCTCATGGTCCATATTCTATAGGTTGGGACTCACTGTGCAGTTGGACAGTACTTAGACATGGGAGCAGATATTCAGGTTGAGTGGGCATCTACCTATAAGACTATGAATCAAAAACCCAGAATGCCTGAAGTACATTAGCCATAACAATTTCTATAAAAGCCACAAAAGGGTAGTATAAAGATGCCCAAAACAAACACTGGCCTCTGCAGTAGCATCTCTGTATTCCTTATTTCCCATCCCTACCAGCCCTGCACTTCTGCTCCAACCTGTTGGAAATACTTTCACTTCCTTAAAAACTGTGCACTTTGCTTCTCTTGATGCTTTTGCAAATGCTCCTGTTTAATTTTTATGTGGCCGCTGATCCTGCTGCTGCATTTCACTCCTTGCAGTCGACAGGTGTTGCTGATTGTTGCCACTTACTTGCTGATTGTTGCCACTTACTTGGCCGTACAACTTGTCTATACAACTTGTCCATAGTGGATTATAGATCCCATGTGGATTGAGATCAACTGTGTTATATTTTGTCAGCAGCTGGAATCTCATGAGTCCCATTATTAGTTTTATTTTGGAATGCTTAAGAAAAAGTTGTCAAATGAATAAAACTCAAACCAATTCACAGCTTTGTTTGAGTTGTGGATCTTGAGGCTACTTGTTATTTAAAGATTTTTAACACTACCATATCATAATTCACTTTAGATTCGTCCTAAAAATATTAAGGTCCATATTTACATAAAAATTGGAAAAACTTTCAGATTAAGTTTATGATTCTGGATAATTTTGAATAAGATGTCACATTTCATGGGTATTCATATAATTATAATTTAAGTGATATTCTATGAGATCTGATCCTGGGACATTTAAATACATATTTAAATATTAAAAAAATCTAAATAACAGGATACTAAAATTTATCACTTCATTCCTTTTGCATATACAACATTATTATAATCAATCACAATGAACTATAGAAATATATTTCTAGAAAATATTTTACATATAGTTTCTCAATTAACGATGTTTACTATTATGCTAAAACTATTGAAAAATCTATATACTGGCTTTTCATTTCATATTGCTATAATAGTTTTCAAACTAAATACAGATGAACTACCACTGATTATTTTGTTAATGAAGCAAAAAGAAATTAACAAAAAATGACAAAATTATGGAAAGAAGGAAGTACACAAGGAAGAATCCACTAATTATAGCAAAAATGTTTACACTTTGTCTAAAATGCTACTTTACTGAAGATTTTTTAATTCTTGGAGCAAAATATAGTGTGATATGTACATTAACTTATTTTCAGCCTAAGGGAATTTGGAATTACTTTAAGTTCTTAAGGTTGACACTCCAGTCATCAAATTTCTTTCGACTTGCATTTCTGATGTAAGGTACTTATGAATTCACAATCAGATCATAGATGGTAATTCTCAAGCTAATATTTCTAAGTTCTGAGCATCATTTTTGAAGGGAACTAATAAATCAATTTTTAGTCAGTATGTATTGAGTACATACTATGATGGATGCTATAGTAGGGATACACATGAGTAAAGGGATGCCAGAAATTTGTGAAACAATTCCTGATCCAAGGAAGCTTGTTATCTGGTTATATAGATTACACACACACACACACACACACACACACACACACACACACACACACACGTATAAAGCTTAAAATATCATTGAGTTTGGTCAGATCATAAAGGGTTGGTCTGAGTAGAAAGACTAATGAGAGGGGTGCCTGGGTGCCTCAGCTGATTAAGACTTCAGCTCAGGTCATAATCTCATGGTTTGTGGGTTTGAGCTCCCTTCATCGGACTCTCTGCTGTCAGCACAGAGCCCAGCTGGGATCATCTGCCTGCCCCCTCCCGCCCCCTTCTCCTCCCTTACTTGCACATGTGCACGCACTTTCTCTCCATCCTGATGTTCTGGGTTTAAGGATATTTTCATGTTAGGTTGCACAGAACTAGCAAACAAGAAGCTAAGTGTACAAGTGAGTAAGTAGATGCACAACCACTTGCTGAGGCACACCTAAATTTGTGGTCCATCTCTCAGGAGGAGAGAGTCAAAGGAGGACCCTGCTAGGCCACAAAGCAAAAAGCCAGGTCTCAGAATCACTTGTACTCTTGACTGACTAATCCCCATTCATATTTCTACCTGCTACCATAAAAGACAATTCCTTGCTAGGAGTAGGGGACATACTAGTGCAAAGGCACTAAGGAAGCACTTGGATACGTTAGAGGAAGTAAAAGAAGCTGGAGGATAATGACCCAGGAGAAAGTGTTACGGGATATGCTCTGGGAGTAGATTAGAGCTGAGATACGTTGAGTCCTACGGGCCTTATAAGATGCCTAATTGAGATGAACCCTCATTGTCTGACTCAAGGGAGGAGAGGAACATGGTTGACCTTTTTTTTTTTTTTTTTAAAGATCACTCTAGCAATGCTGTGGAGAGTAGACTCTAGGGAAGCCACTTAAGGGGGGATGAGTGGATGAGGATCCTAACAGAGGAAATAGGGCAAAGTATTTAGATTCAGGATATTCTGAAGCTAGATTCTAGAGGACTTGCTAACAGATTGGATATCAAAGGAGAGAAAGAAGTAATCAGTATTTATTTCAATATATTGAAATTTATTTCAGTGTATCAAAATTGAATATGTTATCACTATATTTCAATATACTGAAACATTTTATGTAAAGCTTTAAGGTGATGTTTTGCTTTTGACATCACCAAAACAGAATAGAACCAGTTTGGTGAAAATTATTGAGTTTAATGGAGTGAGTCAGACCGACTTGCATCATTCTAAAATAATTGGAATGTTCATCCATTATTTTTATTTGCCTCAAGGTTGTTGTTGGTGGTGATGATTTCACAGAGACATTTCAGACATTTTTTTTTTTAAATTGCCAAGTGTTACTTAACACCTCCATTAGTGTATCCTCTTTCTTAAATGCAATTTTGATAGAGCTTTCCTTGGTTAAACTTCTCATTATAAGACAAGTATTTTTCTCTACTTTGGTTTGATTCTAAGAACATTTTTCAGATGAAAGCATATAAAACTTAGCAATTTGCCTTTGCTGCTTCCAACTATTCATACTAAATTTTAGTATTTTAGGTCAAAGGGCATTTATTATTGTATGCATTATGTTAATATCTTTGTGGATTCTAGGATATTTGGCCAAGAATCTTGCTTTAAAACACAATACAATTTTAAAATAGGCCAATGTGTTTTAAAGGCTATGTCTGTATAAAACTAAAACATAAATTTAATCCTTCCAGTTTCTTCAACTCTTTTCAATCCTCTACAAATTGTATCCCAGCTTGACACATTTGGGCTAAAAACCTGCAATGGTGCCTCATTTCCCCCAAACTAAACACCAACCAATAACTGTCAACCATTGGATATTCACTATGTTCTGGACCTTTGTGTATGTTGCTTCTACTCTTGCCAACCACTCTACTATAGATACAGGAAAATTAGGGTTCAGAGAGATAAACCTGAAACTCAGGTCTGATTTCACTTTCAATTCTTTCTACTAGGAAATGATGATTGCCGGAAATTTCATCTTCCATTTAGTAAATGTCTGCCATGTTCCAGGCACTATATTTGGTCTGTCTGGATTCAAATCCCAGTTCTGCCCCTTTCTAACCATGCTCTTGGGTGCATCACCTAAACTCTCTTAGCCTCAGTTTTTCCTTTTATAAAGTAGGGCAAATAAGATTACTTTATCAGGTTATAAGAAGACAAAAGTGACTAGGCCATTTAAAGAGTTTAGTACAGAACACAATATATATAGAAAAATAAATTTAGATTATTGTTATTATAAAACACTTCAGATATATATACAAAAGTTAGAAAGATAATAAAAAGTCAAAGTACTCACAGTGAAATTGCAAAGATATATAAACACAGTTGGAACACAGATATACCTATCCCTGATTATGTTTACTCCTATCTTCCACAGATGGAGCTATTTTTTAATTTAAATATCCTTCTCATGCCTACTTTCATACATTTACTACATTTACATTTTCTATATATTACTAAACAATATCTAGAGAAATTTTCAGATTTTTAAATGATGAGGCCAAGTATATATTTTTTGTAACCTGCATTTTATGATAATTATGTTTGCAAAAGTCATTATAATTGATACATAAACTTCTGGCTTTTTAAATTTCACTAAATTTCACGAGTATACAGTATTGTATTTTATGAGTGAAACTGGTTTCTTTCATCCATTCTTTTACTGATGTATATTTAGATGTCTTTACAAATTTTTATAAATTTATATTTATAAATTTTATAAATCATAAAATAATTATTTTATGAATTATAAAATTTTATAAATGTTTACAAATTTCCATTCTATTTTTATAAATTTCTATAGCAATAATATAATGATGAAATTAGTATAAAACACTTTTTTAGTGTTTATTATGTTTCAGACACTGTTCTAAGTGACTTAGTAAGTGACTGAATCATTTAGTCCCACAATAATTTATAATAAATACTATTATTGTATATAATGTACAGACAAGGAAACTCAGTCAACTTTGCACAGCTAGTACATGGTGTTGCTAGAAATCAATTTGACAATAAGGCTTAAGAATCCGTTTTCTTTTTTTTTTTTTTCAACGTTTATTTATTTTTGGGACAGAGAGAGACAGAGCATGAATGGGGGAGGGGCAGAGAGAGAGGGAGACACAGAGTCAGAAACAGGCTCCAGGCTCTGAGCCATCAGCCCAGAGCCCGACGCGGGACTTGAACTCACGGACCGCGAGATCGTGACCTGGCTGAAGTCGGACGCCTAACCGACTGCGCCACCCAGGCGCCCCAAGAATCAGTTTTCTTAACCACATGTCTCTTGGGGCATACACATGAGAGTAGCTCTAAGACAGGACTCAATCTTGTCTGACCATCTGAATTATCTAGGCATTTAAAAATGATGTATGCTGGGGAACCTGGATGGCTCATTTTGTTGAGCGTGTGACTCTTGGTTTCAGCTCAGATTGTGAACTCATGGTTTGTGAGTTCAGGCTCCACATTGGGCTCCACACTGATAGCACAGAGCCCGCTTGGGATTCTCTCTCTCTCTCTCTCTCTCTCTCTCTCTCTCTCTCTCAAAATAAAATAAACTTTAAAAGTATTTAAAAAAATTATGTATGTCAAAATTTCCCTCCAGATCAGTTGACTCAAAGTCTCTGTAGATAGGGTCTATACATAAATGTCTTTGAATCTTATTATTTAATTTAATTAATTAATTAATTTATTTATTTATTTATTTATTTTTTTAATATGAAATTTATTGTCAATTGGTTTCCATACAACACCCAGTGCTCATCCCAACAGGTGCCCTCCTCAATACCCATCACCCACCCTCACCTCCCTCCCACCCCCATCAGCCCTCAGTTTGTTCTCAGTTTTTAAGAGTCTGTTATATTTTGGCTCCCTCCCTCTCTAACCTTTTTTTTTTCCTTCCCCTCCCCCATGATCTTCTGTTAGATTTAGCAGGATCCACATAAGAGTGAAAACATATGGTATCTGTCTTTCTCTGTATGACTTACTTCATTTGCATAACACTCCATTTCCATCCATGTTGCTACAAAATGCCATATTTCATTCTTTCTCATTGCCACGTAGTATTCTGTTGTGTATATAAACTACAATTTCTTCATCCATTCGTCAGTTGATGGACATTTAGGCTCTTATTTTAAATTTAACTTTTATTTTGAGGTAATTGCAAATTGGCATGCATTTGTAGAAAACAATATAGAACGATCTCATTTACCCAATTTCCCCAGTGATAATATCTTGCAAAACCATAGTACAATATCACAACCAGGATTGACATTAATATAGTCAAGACATTTCCATCGCCACAAGGATCCCTCCTATTGCCCCTGTATAGCCACATCCATTTCTCCCCCACCAACTCCCTTCTTAAACCCTGGCAACCATTAATTTATTCTCCATTTCTATAATTTGTCATTTCAAGAATATTATGTAAATAGATTTATAGTATATGTAAATTTTGGTGATTAACTTTTTTCATTTAGCATAATTCTGTGAAGATTCATCTAATGTGTTGCATGTGTAAATAGTTTCTTCCTTTTTATTACTAGTGATATTTTATGGTATGAATGTACCAGAGTTTGCTTAACAATTCACCTGTAGAAGGACATCTTGAATGTTTCCAGGTTTTCTGGTTATTACATATAAAACTGCTATAAATATTCATTTTTAAGTTTTCGTTGAAAAGTGTGTTTGTATTTCTCTAGGACACATGTCCAGGAATGCAATTGCCAGGTCATCTGGTAGTTGCATGTTTAGTTTTTTAACTTCCAAATGGCCCTGATGTATTTTCAGAGCTCCTCATAATTTGAGCATTATGGTGGTAGGAGTTCTACTTAGGAGGACATAGGGTATATATATTTTCAACATTACTAGATTTTGGCAAACTGCCTTACAAAATCAGGTGATCATTTGTATTCCTATAAGTGAGTGTGTTGCTCTTTCCTCCCCATCACTTAATACTTTAAAAATCTTTAAATGTTTGCAAACCGATGAATGTTTAATGACATTTTATTATGGTTTTATTTTACTTGTCTCTACTTACTAATGAGATTAAGTGTCTTTCTATACCTTCAATGACTTTGCAGCTTTCATCTTCTTTAAGTTGCCTGGTCAAAGTCTCTGATCACTTTTCTAAGTATCTTTCTCTTTTGACTTTTTCTTTATTGATTACTATGGCTTTTTTTTCAACATATTCTGGATATGAAAATTTTGGTAGTTATGTGAATTGCAAATCAGTTCCCTTGAGCTCTGGCTTGTTGTTTTACTCTGTGTATGGTAAATTTTGATGAATAGAAGTTTTGTTTTGTTTTAAATATAGCCAAATTTATAAGCCATTTCCATTTTAATTTGTGCTTTCATTTTTAAAAGAAATTCTTTCCCATTATGAGGTAATAAATATATTTCTATTTTTTTCTGGAAGTTTTGAAGTTTGTGTTACAAATTATTATTTTTAAACAATTTTTAAAAACATTTTATTTATTTTTGAGAGACAGAGCATGAATGGGGGAGGGGTAGAGAGAAAGGGAGACACAGAATCTGAAGCTGGCTCCAGGCTCTGAGCTGTCAGCAGAGAGCCCATGCGGGGCCTGAACCCATGAACCGTGAGATCATGACCTGAGCTAAATCAGCCGCTTAACTGACTGAGCCATTCAAGATGCCCTACAAACTATTTTCTTTATTAAACTTAGAACTAATGTGAGGGTAGGGTCATCATTGGTTGGATCATCAGGTGTCACAGCCTCCAATTATTAAATAATTGATCCTTCCCTTACTAGTTTCAGAGATATTTCTTTCATTTATCTGATCTCCATGTATGGTGGATCTGTTTCTGGACTCTCTCTTTTGATCTACTGACTTATTGTTCCACTCCTCATTGTTGTTCCACCCCGCCTTGTTACTATACTTCCTTATTTATTATAACATAATAAATCATGGATCTGCTGAAGTAAGGACCCCACGTACTTCTTTTATTGTATTGTCTTGACTCCTCTTCTTCTTCTTCTTCTTCTTCTTCTTCTTCTTCTTCTTTTAATTTACATCCAAGTTAATTAGCCTATAGTGCAACAGTGGTTTCAGGAGTAGATTATTTAATGCCCTTACCCATTTAGCCCATCCCCCCTCCCACAATCCCTCTAGTAACCCTCTGTTTGCTCTCCATATTTAAGAGTCTCTTATGTTTTCCCCCCTCCCTGTTTTTATGTTATTTTTTCTTCCCTTCCTTTGTGTTCATCTGTTTTGTATCTTAATGTCCTCATAGGGGTGAAGTCGTATGATATTTGTCTTTCTCTGACTGACTAATTTCTCTTAGCATAATACCCTCTAGTTCTGTCCACGTAGTTGCAAATGGCAAAATTTCTTTTTGATTGCCAAGTAATACTCCATTGTATGTACATACCACACCTTCTTTATCCATTCATCCATCAATGGACATTTGAGCTCTTTCCATATTTTGGCTGTTGCTGATAGTGCTGCTATAAACATTGGGGTGCATGTGCCCCTTCAAAACAGCATACCTGTATCCCTTGGATGAATACCTAGTAGTGCAATTTCTGGGTCATAGGATAGTTCTATTTTTAATTTTTTGAAAAACCTCCATACTGTCTTCCAGAGTGGCTGCACCAGTTTGCATTCCTACCAGCAGTGCAAAAGAGATCCTCTTTCTCCACCTCGCCAACACCTGTTGTTGCCTGAGTTGTTAATGTTAGCCATTCTGACAGGTATGAGGTGGTATCTAATTATGGTTTTGATTTGTATTTCCCTGATGATGAGTGATGTTGAGAGTTTTTTCATGTGTCATTTGGCCATCTGGATGTCTTCTTTGGAGAACTGTCTATTCATGTCTTTTGCCCATTTCTTCACTGGATTATTTGTTTGGGGTGTTGAGTTTGATATGTTTTTTTATAGATTTTGATAGTAACCCTTATCTGATACGTCATTTGCAAATATTTTCTCCCATTCCGTTGGTTGCCTTTTAGTTTTGCTGATTGTTTCCTTCGCTGTGCAGAAGCTTTTTATTTCGATGAGGTCCCAATAGTTCATTTTTGCTTTTGTTTTCCCTTGCCTCCGGAGACACATTGAGTAAGAAGTTGCTGTAGCCAAGATCAAGGAGGCTTTTGCCTGCTTTCTCCTTGAGGATTTTGATGGCTTCCTGTATTACATTTAGGTCTTTCATCCATTTTGAGTTTATTTTTGTGTATGGTGTAAGAAAGTGGTCCAGGTTCATTCTTCTGCATGTCGCTGTCCTGTTTTCCCAGCACCACTTGCTGAAGAGACTGTCTTTATTCCATTGGATATTCTTTCCTGCTTTCACTCTTTGCAGATGACATGATACTCTGTATGGAAAATCCAAAATATTCCATTAGGAAATGGGTAGGACTGATTCATGAATTCGGTAAAGTTGCAGGATATAAAATCAATGCACAGAAATCAGTTGTATTCCTACACACTAATAATGAAGCAACAGAAAGAGGAATCAAGGAATCAATCCCATTTGCAGTTGCACCAAAAACCATAAAATACCTAGGAATAAATCTAACCAAAAAGGTGAAAAATCTATACACTGAAAACTGTAGAAAGCTTGTGAAAGAAACTGAAGAAGATACACACAAAAAAAGGAAAAATATTCTGTGTTACTGGATAGGAAGAACAAATATTGTTAAAATGTCGATACTACCTAAAGGAATCTACATATTCAGTGCAATCCCTATCAAAATAACACCAGCATTCCTCACAGAGCTAGAACAAATAATCCTAAAATTTGTATGGAACCAGGAAAGACCCCAAATAGCCAAAGCAATCTTGAAAAAGAAAACCAAAGCAGGAAGCATCACAATCCCGGACTTCAAGCTATACTACAAAGCTGTAATCATCAAGACAGTATGGCACTGGCACAGAAACAGACACTCAGATCAATGAAACAGAATAGAGAACCCAGAAATGGACCCACACATATATGGTCAACTAATCTTTGACAAAGCAGGAAAGAATATCCAATTGACTATTCTTGACTATCTGCTCTTTAGCATAAGTTTGAAAATCATCTCACTAAATTCCTTACCAAAAACTTTGGGGATTTTGACTAGAATTGAATTGAATTTATAGATTAATTTGGGAGCAAATTGAAATCTTTAATATATTGAATTTCCTTATTCTTGGACATTTAATAATAGTTCTTCATTTAATTAGCAATTCTTCAAAGTCTTTTAATAAAGTTAGCAATTTTCTTCAGAAAGGTCTTATACCACTTTTGTGAAACTTATCCTAAATGTCTAATAGTTCGTTGCTAATGTAGATGTTTTAAAAATCACACTTTAATTGTTTTCTGCTTGTTTATAGGACTACAACTGATTTTCAGAATTGATTTTATATGAAGAACATTGCTGTGCTATTTGTTTTAATTTGTAATTTGTGTTTTATATTTTCTGTTTAGACAATCATATTGTCTGTGCATAATGACATTTCTCTTTCCTCCTTCCTAGTCCTTTTATTGTTTTTTTTTTTTTGACCTTGTGGTACACAGCTCAAGTGTAATGTTGAATAGAAGGAGTAGAGGCAGACATCCTGACTTAGTCTTGACTTGTAAGGAAATTATGTTGATTTACCAATACCTCTCCCTTTAATCACACTTGGAGGTAAAAACGTCTCTCTCAGGGTAAAAATACATATTTTTTTTATTCCAGTGATGAGTTTTATCACCAAACTTTTTTTTTTTATTTTGGGTATGAATGTTATTTCTACAACCTAGGCAAACATGAAATAGCCACAGGTTAAATACTGCTAACATGATTTAGTAAAAAGAGAACTTATTGTTTTAGGTTTTCCAGTTTGTGATGCATACTACAAGTTTAGTAGGATTGATGGCACTATGCATCCATTTTACTAGCTTTGTTTTTTGGATATAACATGTGAGAGAGAAAAAAAATCAAATGCTTAAACACTTTTGTAGTCTCTTAGAACCAAATGAAAAAAAGCATATATTTGTTATGATGTGTTCATTGACTTAAAATCAAAGTAATAGGAATTTGAAGAAAAATTGAAGAAAAAAATACCCAACAATTTTTAGAGTAACCTGGATATAAAGTTAAGTTTAAACTGTATAGAATGTCATGGAAAAGTTAATTGACTAGCATTGAGTGATGTCAATCCGAGAACAATTTGTCTTCTTTAATAGAAATAGGACTAAACCATCACTGTGGCCGCGTTTATTTTTGAAAGTTGTGAGGATATCAGAGCCAACAAAAATATAGCATAGTATTTTGTAAGGGAAATATAACTAAATTATCACAGAAGTAAAAAAAATAATCCATTATACTTATTCAAATATTTTAATATGTTTATTTGTACACAAAACATTTCCTATTACATCTGTGTAATGAACATATTGTAGTTATCAGATTTTCTTTTTCCCACATGCTGCAAAAAGAGATTTCTCTGCTTCCTTAAGACAGAAATATAATTGTATTTCTGTAGGACACATTATCATTTTCTAAAAACTTTGATAGGTGACTTTTGTGATGATATCATTTTCATGAGTTCAGTACATTTATAAAGGAACTGAAAAGTCCAATATGTTTGCCTCTATGCATTGTTTTCTCTAAAATGTAGCCTAGAAAAATTTGAACTATTTGTGTGTAATGTTTCAAAACCTGAAACTCAAGGGTGTTTTCATTTTCTATTGTGATGAATCACTTGGTTTTGAGATGCTCTGAAAAGTGAATTTCACCAAAATAATTGTGGATGTGAGCTTTCTTGTTTTGTGACATTCTTATCTGAACAACTTGCCATATTTTCCCTTCAACAGTTCTCACTGTTGCCAATGTACCATTATACCTGGTTTAACACTTATATTTAATTATCCCACTGTGGACTCAGTGAAGGTCAGGGATATTTAGTTGAGGTTTTCTACATCAACGTTTCAAGTTTATACCTTGAGGGTGTTTTTTGTTTTGTTTTGTTTTGTTTTGTTTTTGTTGTTGTTGTTGTTTTGCAATTGCTATTTTGCATTTAGTCACTGTTCTAGGTTAATAACCAAAATGGTATGTTCAATTAAATAGACTCATGATTGGGGCGCCTGGGTGGCTCAGTCGGTTGAGCGTCCGACTTCGGCTCGGGTCACGATCTCGCGGCTCGTGAGTTCGAGCCCCGCATCAGGTTCTGGGCTGATGGCTCAGAGCCTGGAGCCTGCTTCCAATTCTGTGTCTCCCTCTCTCTCTGCCCCTCCCCCATTCATGCTCTGTCTCTCTCTGTCTCAAAAATAAATAAACATTAAAAAAAATTTAATAGACTCATGATTGATTAATAAATGCACCCACAACATCTTGCAGTAATTTTTAAATCACCTTTAATAGAACATTTGTTTTTACTCTAGAAGTTTTTTTTGTGAAAGAATCAAAGTAAGAAACCTAAACATATTAAAAAATGTTTCTGCTCAAAAGAACAGATCATCTTAATCTTCAGGAGCTAGACATGCTTAATGCATTTTCTATGTGTTAATTAGATTTGTCTACACTATTTATCTTCCTATGAGATGTTTTGGATTAATTTTTGAACTATATGCGGAATTAATACTATTATGGAAATAAAATCAACATAACTGGGGAGTCTGAAGGGCGATGAGGTCAGATCTCCCTTCCTTGGTTTATTAAGAGATTGATTAGTAAGTAAACTGTGCCTTGGAGGTGGCTCATTTGCAGGAGCTAAATCAATGTCATGGTTTTTCAAGTTGAGATTTTGAAGCACTATGATGACCTTAATTACATATATAAAATCATTTATGCACAGCATGGTTTGCTCTTTCCGTTTAGAATATTCATCAGTATCTCTTTTGGAAGAGTACTCATCTAATCAGTGTTTTATTTACTACCTCTCTAGACGATTTCTCTGTATCCCTTCTACAATTAAGAAAATCCATTTCTTTGGTATATTTTCTCTAGAATCCCTTAGCTTAGTGAGAAAATTCTGAGAAAACAACAAAAATTTGGCTGCTTGAAGAAATACCCAGACACAGGATTCCCAAGAAGAAGAAATAAATCAAAACATTATAAACTGCACTCAGAGTTATCCTCTTTTTCTCTCTCTTTTCTCTACATGTTATGCAAAATGAGTCAAGTGACAGAGATTAGAAACAAGAGAAGGAAAATCAGAAAAGAAGTGAGAAGATTAGAATTGAAGAAGGGACTAGTATTATCACCACAGAAAAGCAAGACATTTGTGCTGGGAAACAGGGAAGGAAATTGAAAAACTAACTAGAGGCTGGAAAAAGAAAATCCTCTCAGTCTTGTTCTTGATTTCCTATGCATACGAGTAAAATGCAGTCTGCTATAATAATAGAGGAGCAGAGAATCATAGAGATACAGTAGTTTTTCATCATAATCAATCCTATGTTTATTGTGACTTGAGCGCAACTGTATTTCATAGTTTGTTGATGGTTTGTTGTACATTTTCAAGGTTTGTAACAAGAAAAAAAATAGTTAACTCTTTAGAAGCAAGAAATTATTAGTGATAATTGTACACTATTCGCAAATAAATAACATTACTGAGTAAGCTGAATACAAATTGTAAAAATATCTGCAATAATACTTGTGCTTCAGGGAGTTTGGTGCTGATTGCTGTAAGGAATACAAAGTATTGTAATACAAAGTGTTCTTTTTAGGAGCAGTTTACTTGGTATGATAAATATTCATAAACAACGTATTATACAATAGAGAAATTAGAATAGCAGTAAAGGAAAGGCTAATTAGGTGATACATATTAAGATTTTGTATTCATTCATTTAGCAACTATTTGTTGAGTATCACAAAATCTAGAATGAAGTAGATATTAGAGGTTGAAAGATCATTGTCAATTCTGATTTAGGAAGTTTTTTAGGAAGAGGCTTCTTTTTTGCTGAGTTTCTATGGATAGGTAGATTTGAACAGGTAGTAGGAGAGCATTCTTTCCTAAGTAGAATCAAATACATTTACTAAGTAAAGCAAAGCCATTAAGTTTTCAGGGTATAGTACTGGTAAATCACTTGGCTGGACTGTAGGGTACAAACAGATTTTTGTTTAAATGAGATAGAAGTAGGGGTGCCTGAGTGGCTCACTTGGTTAAGCGTCTGACTTCAGCTCAGGTCATGATCTCCCAGTTTGTGGGTTCAAGCCCTGCATGGGGCTCTGTTCTGACAGCTCAGAACCTGGAGCCTGCTTTGGATTCCTTGTCTCCCTCTCTCTCTCTCTCTTCCCCTTCCCTCTTTGTGCTCTCTCTCTCTCTCTCTCTCTCAAAAATAAATAAAAAATTAAAAAAACATTTTTTTTTAAATGAGATACAAGTGAAAGTTTTGGAAAAGACACATTTTAGTCACTAGCCAGAATATTTGTATTGGTATTCTGGGCAAAAAAAAGAATTTACTTTTAAGCAAGTAAATGACATAATGAAAGACTGTGCATTGCGTAATACTCCTCTACTGATAATTGTCAGATAACCAAACTATAGCTGACTGAAGAAAGAAAGGATTTGTACATATCACGGAAAAGTTTAGAGGTAAATTGGGTTTCAGAAGCATGCTGGGGATACAGATGATATAATAAGGAATTGGTTTTTATCTTTCTCTTAACTCTGTTTTAAATCTCAAGCTCCATATGGTACTTTCCTTCAGTTTTAGGCTTACATCCTCCTAGGATTCAGTCCAGAATAAGAGACAGAAATTTCTGTTGACTCCTGAATAAAGTTACTATATTTTATGCTTGAAATTTCTAGAGTCACAAACTCATCTCTGAGCCAATTACTGTGGCTAAACGAATGGAATTATACAGATTTACCAGGTGTGGATCATAAGCCTATCCCTGAACCATAACTCGTATGGATAAAATAATTCAATAATTTAATATTATGACTGGCTGGGCATTGAACACTCATATCATTCCCTACAACCACATAAATAAGAATTGAGGATGGGTTGTTTCCCAGAGGAATTTTTTTTATATTATGGAGAGAGAGACAGAGACAGGGAGACAAAGCCAGAGAGAGAGGGAGAGGGAGAGAGAGGGATGGAGAGAACCAAATGCAATTTGGATTTTAGAGGCTGAAATCAACCCAAGTGTTTACTTCAGGTTGCTGTATAATAGCAGTATGTAAAATGGGTTGGAAGAAAGAAAGCCTGGAGATAGGAACACGAAATACTATTGCTTTAAATTATATGAATATGATCTATATATGTTGAAATGGAAACAGTGACCTTAAAGTGCAAAATTTTTCAAGGTTGACTTAGTACAACTTGATGATTAATTAGCTATTGTTGTTGGTGATGATGATGATGAGGAGGAGGAGGAGGAGGAGGAGGAGAAGGAGGAACTTGGTGATCCATTAATATTCCAATATTAGGTATTTTCATAGTTATACATGATGTAGAGTTATAATATGGCCCAGAGGTTCCCAAACTTTTTCAAATTACATCACAATTAATATCTCAGTTATTTTTATTCATGGCACCCCTACACCAAAATAAATACCTAAGAGATCTGTTTAATAAATACTTAAATCTATGAAATAATGTGGATGGGTTTCATTTAAAAATTTTTAAACACCCTATGGGACCCCTATTTTGTAAACTGTGGCTATAGCCATTTTCTTAGAAAAATTGGCCATTACTTTTTGAGAGTAATCAGGAAATCAAAAACAGATAACATGAGTTTCACAGACATTTGTTTGGTAGCCTTGCGTATAAAATATTACCATACTCATACAGATCTTGACTAGATGATTACTGTATACCATTTTGTCCAAATTTTGCCCAATTTGAGTTCTGATTAATGGAATCTGATTAGAAAGTAAAATTTGAGAAAACTAATTTCACGTTATCAGGCATTTATCGTTGGGGAAAATTTGACTTGTTTTCTGTATATTCAGGTTAGACAATTTGCCCCCTTTGCACAACGTGATTTGGTTTTGGATATATGAAATGATTTTATGTCATTTATAACTTACTGTGAATGATCAGAAAATCATTTTTTGTGGGGAAGAGAGAGACAAAAGTTAGGAGAATTGAACCTTTTTAAAATGGGGAATAGATGGTGAGAGAAAGGACACAAGGACAGGAAAGATACATAGAAGTGGAGCAAAGATATCCTAAGATAAATTTGGATCACTTCTTAATTTTCCAAGATTTAACCTTGATTATGATTGGATAAGTCAACAAAAGAGCTAAGTAAGTATCTGGCACATAGGCATACCAATAAATATTTAGAGAACAGCTGAACTAACAAGCATTTTGAAATACTTTAAATTCTATTAGTGATTCATTCTGATTATTTAGACACATGGGTTAAATAAATCTTATTAATATATTTGTGCCTTTTCTTAATTTGATTCCAAGACTGTTACATACAAGAAGAAACATGTCATTAACAATAATAAAAGTAGACATTTATAAAGCTGTGAAGAGTGAAAATAAACGGTATATGTCCTAGAGTATTTTTGCTTTCTGACTCAATCTCCCAGAGAATTCTCTATAGACTGACTGGAATGTGCAACACAGAAAACTGAGTGATATGAACACTATTTATTCTAGATTTTCTCTCTTCTAGGACCAGAGGTACTAGTCCTTTCAGAGGACACAATCATATCTGGACCTCTTTCACCTGTTGCTCACCCTTTATACTTCATGGTGTGTTAGAGCTTAAAATTCCATCTTTAATAAACCCGTGTGATATACACACCCTTCTGAAGGAAATATAAATATCAACACACATGAACACATAATCTCTTTATAAAATGATTTGAATTCATCATAATAAATATGTAGTAAAAGTAAAATATTTTATAGTAAAATAAAGACATTCTAAAAGGTTTTGACTTTTCATTTTGGGTTCTATATGGTTTATTTGAAATTTACCTTTCAATCATTATAGAAAATCTGTATAAATTAATATATTTAAGATAGGCCTGAAGATAATATTTTATTAATTTATTCCACAAACTTTAGTTATCACTTACTACATCACTTCATACATACTTACAACACTACAGTATGAGGGAAACAAAAACTGATACTGCAGATCCTGTAACGATGCAATGGTTTTCAACTCAGGACATATGTTAGCATCACCTGATGAGCTTTTTTTTTTTTTTTAATTTTTCTAATGTTTATTTATTCTTGAGACAGAGACAGAGTGCGAACAGGGGAGGGGCAGAGAGAGAGGGAGACACAATCTGAAACAGTCTCCAGGCTCTGAGCTGTCAGCACAGAGCCCGATGCGGGGCTCGAACCCACGAACTGTGAGATCATGACCTGAGCCGAAGTCAGACGCTCAACCGACTGAGCCACCCGGGCGCCCCAATGATGAGCTTTTAATCATCACTCAAGACAGAATAACTGAGGTTTTCAACCAGGACGTGGGCATGTTTTAAAAAAGTCCCAGATAGTTGGGTCACCTGGGTGGCTCAGTTGGTTAAGTGTCCAACTTCAGCTTAGTGAGTTTGAGCCTCGCATCAGGCTCTGCATTGACACCTCAGAGCCTGGAGCCTGATTCAGATTCTGTGTCTCCCTCTCATTCTGTGTCTCTCCCCCACTTGGGCTCTCTCTTTCTCTCTCTTTCTCCAAAGTAAGTAAATGAACATTAATTTTTTTTTAAAAGAGTCCCAAGTAGTTCTAATTTTCATTCAAGGTAGTGTATGATCTAATGAGAAGCCTGCTCTTTTAAGTTAAAAGTATTCCTTAGATTCAGTTGCTAATTATTTCTGGTCTTGAGAAAATAAGGATGATATAGTTATGGTATCTGTTGTTTTTCAATCCAGATCCTTGACAGTTAACAGTATTACTGAAATCATATGACTGAAAAAATTCAAATATATTTTTCCCTGTTTAAAGCATAGGCATCCAAAGTGAATAAGAGAATTTTAGTGATTATGGAATTGATAATGCTTTTCTCACTTTGCAACTGTCTGCTGGCCCAATTTTCATTGTTTATTCACAGGATAAGAGAGATGTTTTTAAGCATTCTCCACAGATACGAGTGATTGATATTAAAAAAGACTCTGGCTTCAAGGAAGTTTCTAGGAAACACAATTCGAAGATGAAATTCCCTACAGAGCAATCTTCCATCCTGCAACAAACAAGTGCAGTGGTAGCATGTTCTGATGTAGAAAATGGAAAAATAATCTAGTAAAGCTATACCCAGAGTGAATCTGTTATTGGTTTACTTAAATAGCTTCATTTTTGAAATAGTTTTTATTTATGTTGCACTGAACTTCCACATAATTTGTTATTTATTTGGGCAAAGATAAAATTGTAAGCATATAATGATATTTTGTCAAAATAGTTACTTTTAAAAGAAATACACATAAACATAAAAATAAACTCATGGAGAGTGTTAATGCTAAGTGAAATAAGTCATACAGAGAAAGACAGATACCGAATGTTTTCACTGTTATGTGGATCCTGAGAAACTTAACAGAAGACCATGGGGTAGGGAAAGGAAAAAAAAAAAAAGTTAGGGAGGGAGCCAAACCATAAGAGACTCTTAAAAACTGAGAATAAACTGAGGTTTGATGGGGAGTGGGAGGGAGGGGAAAGTGGGTGATGGGCATTGAGGAGGGCACCTGTTGGCATGAGCACTGGGTGTTGTATGGAAACCAATTTGACAACAAATTTCATATTAAAAAAATAAAATAAATAAACTCATGTTAATTTTAGCTTTAATAATTTTTTGACTATTAAAGTAATGTATCCTTTATCACAGGAAAATTTGGATTGTAGAAAATATAAAGCAATAATAGAGATCACCCATACTGCCACACAGAAATAACCATATTTTGGTGTTATTACTTCATATTTATTCTAAATACTCAGTAATGCTAGCTAAATGTTTTTACAGTTTAAGTTATGAAATTCCCTGATTTCTGCAGATAAATTAGTTTTATCCATTTATATTTATTATAATTTATTATGTATCCTGGTGTATTTCTAAAATTTTGTTTATTTCTTTACTTTTGTTACTATTTCTCTTTCTTCTCCCTTCTATTCAATTGAGAATCTTTTGTATACCTTGCATTTTTGAAGTCATAATCTATTATATTTAGTGCTGCTTTTTACATAATAGTATAGTATGAGATTTTGTGATTCTGATTCTGATTATTATGATGCATAATTTTAAGTCCTGCCTGATATTTTCCCATATTGCTGTAGTATAATATAAATATCTCCAGTTATTTCACTAGAATAGATTTCTTTAAAAACCCTTAATGCATATTACTAAATTATTTTCTCAAAAGATTGTCTTGGTTACTGCTGCTTGTAGCAATATGAGAAAATATTAATCATTGCATCCATGCCAACAATGAGTATTATTAATTTTAATGCTGTGAAAATTTGATCAGGTAAAATATACATAGCATTTTTTAAAACTTGCATTTTTTTTAGTCTTTGAAGTTTATTTATTTATTTTGAAAGAGAGAGAGACAGAGCGAGTGAGCATGAGCAAAGGAAGGACAGAGAGAGAGGGGGAGAGAGAAAAAGAATCCCAAGCAGGCTCTGCACTGTCACCACAGAGTTTGATGTGGGCCTTGAACTCATAAACCATGAGATCATCACTTAAGCCAAAATCCAGAATTGGACACTTAACCAACTGATCCACCCAGGCACCCGTTTTGGTTTATTTTTTAACCATTCATATTTTTCCTTCATATAAGTATCTAACCATGTTTTTCATAAATGGATCTATTGTAATCTTAATAATTTTTCATATCTTTTGCTGTGAGCTCCGTATAGCTGTGTCTGTAATCTTTTTGAAGCTTTCCCTCGGTTTATATTTTGAAATTCTCTGCATTTTCTTTTATTCAGAGATTGATATATGCTTTTCCTTTTTCTATTAGTTTTTTCTTCAGTGGGTTTGATTTTTACGTTACATTTCAACCTGTAATTTGTCCGAGTTTATATTGATGTATGAAGTGAGACTAGAATGTTTATTTAGTTTTCCAACTAATTGCTTCAATGTCCTCTATGAGATCTATATTTATATTTTTATCTGTTAGCATTTTGACAAATGGAAAATATAAGCATTGTAAGTGTAAGCCTAGGGTCAGATCTCAGCTCCCGCACATAATAACACCACCATCTTTGGCATCTATGTGCCTGAGTTTGTCAAAGAGTCTGTATCATAGGGTAATTGTGAGGGGTAAATGAAATAATATATCTCAGGTATATGGCACATAGCAAATTCCCAGGAAATGTTACCTATTATTGAATCTTTTTATCTTGGAAGAGCATCACACTTTTATAGATGGAGATTACTTTTATAGTTTTCTATCTGTTGGGATTTTTCTCATTTTATTAGCTTTGGGAGACAATTTGGCATAGTATTTAAGCATATGAACTCTAGAGCTGAATTGCCTGCATATAAATCCCAACATCCAAACTAATTAATTATATGACCTTGGATAATTGCTTTACCTATTTGTTTTTTTTTAATTTCTCTATCTATACAATTGAGATATGTATAGCATCTGCCTCAGAGATTTACTGTGAGGATTCAATGAGGATTAAATATACGTAAAGTAGTTAGTGGTAAATGTGTTGCTAGCATGAACTATTACTTGTCTCAAAATGTTCTTAATGTCCTTTTCATCCATTTTTATCCTCTAGTGAAATTGAGATCTATTCAGTCAAGTTTAGAGAAATCCCATTTCTATTTTGATTACAAGTACATTGTTTTGTAAAAGAAATTATAATATTGAGTCTTACTAAGGGAAAAGATGTATTTCTCCAATTTTTCAACACTGCTTCTACATCTATCAGTAAATAATTACAGTTTTTTTCTTCACACTATTTTTTAAGAATCCTACTAGAAGGGTGCCTGGGTAGCTCAGTCAGTTGAGTGTTGGATCAAGTTTTAGATCATGTCATGACCTCACGGTTTGTGGGTTTGAGCTCTGCATTGGGCTCTGCGCTGACAGTATGGAGTCTGCTTGGGATTCTCTCTCTCTCCCTCTCTCTCTCTGCCCCTCCCCTGCTCATTCATGTTCTTTCTCTCTCTCTCTCAAAATAAATAAATAAACTTTTAAAACAAATTTTAAAAAGTACTACTAAATAATTGTTAATATTATAAATATTTTATATTAAATATTTTAAATAAATATTTTATTTTTCTTATTTTTAAATATTTATCATTAGTACTCAAGAAAACCATTGTTTGGTTTATATTTATCTTCTTTGTAGCCACTTTTCTCTTAATTCTAGTATTTTATTTAAATCCATTTTCTTTCCTATTCTTGTATATAATCACATAGTATGCAAATAATAGTTTCGCCTCTTTTCTAATTGTTTAAAATCTGAGTTTTACTAAATTTTGAACTGTATTTGCGTAAGCTTCCATAGTAATGCTAAATTCATGTGTTTAACAAATATTCAGTGAGTGGTTTCCATGTTTCAGGTTCTGTGGAAAGAACTTGGGATAAACCAACCGACAGCATAGCTATGGGTCCTTTTCTTAGAGAACTTTAAAACTAGCCCCATGGTTTTAACATAGTATATATCAAATGTTGTGTGTGGGTTTGCATTATTTGTGGAAGATTTTAGATAGGTTTCATTAGATTATCAAAAACAGTTTATCACCACAAAAGCTTGAGAACCATTAGTCCTAATTTATGGTGACAAATTTAAACCTTGTTTGTATTCTGAATAATTTTACTTCATAATGATTTAAATGTTCTTATTCCCTATTACAGATTTTTTATATTTGAAAGCAACTATGGTAGTAATATCAGTTTCCTTAATATATTCATATTTTAAAAATTATCCACATTCTGAAAAATCAGTTACTGATTTTTCATAGAAATCTATTAAAATAATATACACATTATAAAAAGGACTCTTTAGAGATACATTAGTTTAAACTTTAAAAAGTAATATTTTGAGTATTAAAAATCAACATTGAAATGCAATTCAAGTCACAGATTTTTCATCCCTGGTTTCTAAGGAAAAGGAATAAACTGGGGTATGGTTTGCAATCTTAACTTATGGTTATTTGTTCTAGACTAAAGATTAGGGGTTTAAAGAAATGTGCTTAAATGAAAAGTAAACAAATAGGCTTGTCTGTGTTTATTTGTTTTTTTCTTTTGCCAGTAATTATTCTTTACACATTTCTATTACCTGATTGCTAGGGAAGACAGCATGACTTTCTCCAGGTTTGATGTAGTGACTATGGGAGCACTTCATTGGTTCAACAGAGTAAGAATCTAGCCAGCTAGGTGGTTCTCCACAAACAAAACAAGGTTGAACAGTGTGGCAGATACCCACTCATGTGGACAAAGAACAAGCCTCACTCCCCCAACTGCCTCTCACTTTGCCCCACTATAGCATGCCAGTAAGTACGCAGGCCTGGGCCAACAGATTATTTGCTTCATGGAGCCAGTCACTTGAAATCCTTGAAAGTACTTTGAATGGAAATATAAAAAGTTAAAGCATTGAAAATTTCCTTCTCAAGTGATTATCTGTAAGGGTTCAATCCACTATCTTAGGAAATTCACTTTCTACCTGTTCACCTAATTCATTTACAAATAAATTAGGGAGATTCTTTAAAACATTGGTGAGAAGTGGCTAGAGTTGTAATTGGAATCACTGACCCTCAGTGAATGGATTTTAGCCATGATGTGAAGAGGAAAAGGCAAAGAGAGGGGATGCTATGAGTGGTTTAAAACAAAAAAATGACCAAGACGGAATGTGATTGAAGAAAGAGAAAAGGGCAATTGATAGGTTCTTCCTTCTCTTTTCAGTCTCTTCAGTTTATCACTTCAGGTATGTACAAACATGTAATCATTATTTTTTAGGTCAATGAAATAATTCTGAAGGCATTTATTAATTTATATATTCAGGGATTTTTAAAAAATGTTTATTGAGCATTTCCTGTGAAATATGCAGGTGGTAGCTTCTAGCTAGAGCTTCCCCTTTGAAGTTTACAGACCAGTGGGGGCAAAAGTCATTAATAAGTGTCCAATCATAAAAAGCATACTTGCAATACAGGGAAGGCACAGGGAATTATGAAAGTGTCATTGGAAAACCTGATTTCACTTGGGGATTGATAGACAGCTTCTCTAAGGAAAGTCAGTTTAGGTCGCATCTGAGAAACGCTTCAGTTGGATGAAAAGCATGTGCTAGGCAAGCAGGAATTAAACAAGGCAGAACCTTGTCACCCACATTGATGCATTTATTATTATTATTTTAAATTTAGTGGGCCATGAAAGGAGGGGGACCATATCATATCTCCAATATTAGAAAACACTCTAGCTTCAGTTTGGGAATAGTAAAAAGATCTGGAGGGGTGCCTGGGTGGCTCAGTTGATTGAAAGCCCAACTCGATTTTGGCTCAGATCATGATTTCATGGTTTGTGAGATTGAGTCCTGAGTTGGGCTCTGTGCTGATGGAGCCTTCTTGGGATGCTCTCTCCTTCTGTCTTTGCCCCTCCACTGCTTGTGCACATGTGTAGTCACTCTCTCTCTCTCAAAATAAATAAACATTTAAAAAATATCTAGACATGGGCAGGGGTGATGGTTACAAAATGATATGAACTGTACACTTAAATGATTAAAATGGTAAATTTTATGATGTGCATATTTTGTCACAATAACAGAAGAAATATACTGAATCTCTCTGACTATATGCCCTCACATAAAAACTGTGGATCATTATATTAACCACCTCAGTGTGTCATAATAGTATTAAAAGAGGTAACTCAAATCAAGTACTTGACAGGGACCCCGGAAGAACTGAACTGCTATATTCATATTCTAATGATGAGCAGACTGAAGATGATCACAGTGCTGTGGATGAAGATGTTAGGAACCAGGTACCATCATTTATTATCTTTGATAAGTTATGTAACTGCTCTTAACCTCATTTTCTTGATTTGTTAGTTGTGGTTAATAGCAGTTACCTATTGGTTATTGTGAAGATAAAAGATATGTAGAACACCTGCCCAGTATCTGGAACATAGTAAGTATTCAACAAATAAGTTAATTTCTTTTACTGGGCTACTACTCATGGGATATTAGTCCCTAAAACTATATAAAAATTATTAATAAAAATCAAATACAGATGTATCCGTTGTAAATTCTAAGAATGATAAAGATCCAGGAATACTCCTAGTGTCATTTGAAAGGAGTAAGAGTGCCGGATCATAAGCTATGAGTATGTTTAGTTTTGTAAGAAACTGTCAACCCGTCTTCCAAAGTGGCTGCACCATTTTTGCATTCCCACGGGAAATGAATAAGATTTCTAGTTGCTTCACACACTCACCAGCATTTGATGTTGTGAGTATTCTGGATTTGAGCCATTCTAAGTGGTATTTTCTTGTTTTGATTTGCAATTCCCTTATTGACATGTGTTGTTGAACATCTTTTCATATGCTTATCTGCCATCTGTATATCTTTTTTGCTGATGTCTCTCTTCAGATCTTTTGTGCATTTTAAAATCAGGTTGTTTTCCTGTTGAGTTTTAAGAGTTCTTTGTGTATTTTGCATAATAGTTCTTTATCAGATATGTCTTTTGCAAATATTTTCTCCCATTCTATAGCCTACCTTCTAATTCTTTTCATATTGACTTTTGGACAGCTAGAGCCTTTAATTTTAATGAAGTCCAGCTTATCAATTATTTTCTCCAGAGATTATGTCTTTGGTGTTGTGTCTAAAAAGTTATCACCATACCCAAGGTCACTTAGGTTTTCTCCTATGTTACTTGCTAGGAGTTTTGTGGTTTTGCATTTTACATTTAGGTCTGTGATCCATTTTGTGAAGAGTGTAAAGTCTGTGCCCAGAGTCAGATTTTGCGTGTGGATATCCAGTTTTTCAAACTCCATTTGTTGAAAAGATGATCTTTGCTCCATTGTATTGCCTTTGTTCCTTTGTCAAAGATCAGTTAGCTATATTTATGTGGGTCTATTTCTGGGCTCTCTATTCTGTTCCATTGATCTATTTTTCTTTCACCAGTATCACACTGTCTTGTTTACTATAGCGTTATAGTAAGTCTTGAAGTCAGGCAGTGTCAGTCCTCTGTCTTTGTTATTTTCCTTCAATATTGTGTTGGTTATTCTGGGTCTTTTACCTCTCCATCTAAACTTTAGAATTGGTTTTCAACACACAAAATAACATAAAATAACTTGCTGGGATTTTGATTGGGATTGTATTGAATCTATAGATCAAGTTAGGAAGAACTGACATCTTGACAATATTGAGTCTTCTACCTTTTCATCTTTGCATGAAAATGTGCTAAAATACTTGTTTAATGAAACAATAAATTGAACCCTTCCATACCATAGCCATATTGCAAAAGTTTGTCCTTTTTATGCAGCTCAGTTGTAGCCAAGGAGCCAGCTGGCTGATAAAGATCTACCACTGAGAGGTTGCACCTTTGCATCAGGCATGTCTGAAGGTGAAAGGTGTATAGATTAGATGCAATTAGCAGAAAATGGTGGGAAGGACATAACAGTGTAGTTGAGCTAATCTCAGGTTTAAAAAATCTATGTCACTATATATACCCCTAAAGATGCTGTGGTCAATGGGGTTTTTCAGCTTTATAAAATAATATGTATGTTCAGATATGTCAGGGGAGTTTCTCATTCTCAGCAAAACATTAGGTACTGACTTTCAAATAAAAATACTAATTGCAAAAAAACAAAATGGAATCCTTCCCAAACAAGGAGGCACACTAACAGGAGATGACAGAACCACCATAATTAAACAATCCTTACTCTTGGCATTTTAAAGGAAGACCTGAGGATGAGTATCTATAATAATCGACAAATCTCCTGCATGTGTACTAGGAATAATACCTGATTTAGTTAAGATATCTTCCTTTGATAAAAGTACTGAACGTTTTGGGGGACGTAACTCATCCAATAAGTGTATACTCTTAGTTTCTTAAGAAGCTCACTTCTGTACAAGAGATTTGCAACCTGGAATTTTTAACTTTTTTTTTTTTCAACGTTTATTTATTTTTGGGACAGAGAGAGACAGAGCATGAACGGGGGAGGGGCAGAGAGAGAGGGAGACACAGAATCGGAAACAGGCTCCAGGCTCTGGGCCATCATCCCAGAGCCTGACGCGGGGCTCGAACTCACGGACCGCGAGATCGTGACCTGGCTGAAGTCGGACGCTTAACCGACTGCGCCACCCAGGCGCCCCTGGAATTTTTAACTTTTTACCAGACTTGACTATAAGGCAATTTGCCAACATCTTATCAGATGACGTATTTAAAAGGAAATATAAAAGGCAGTATGTGGTGCTTTCGTTTCTGCTGGAATGCTGAGAGTCAGAGAGGTTTAGTATGTAATGATATAAATCATTCCCAGAAATTTAAGACACATTATTCTAAGCAAATGGAAACAAACACAAATGAAAACAACTCGAGGGTGAATAAACGAAAACATGATGAAGCTGGAAGCAAAATATACCTATTGATAGAGGAAAAAATACTTATTAAAATACCAAAAAATATTAAGCAGAGATAATCTGGTTGTTGTTGTTACTATTATTATTATCATTATTATTACTAAAGATTTCAGAGATAGCTGAAATACAAGTAAAGTATGAATGGTCACTTAAATAATTTATGTGAAAACATTGCCTTTGCCTAAAGTTTACTGCTTAATAATAATAATAATAAAATAATTGCCTAACTTTTTTCATCTTAACTGTGGAGATCATTATATCATTTCTGTATGGTCGTGTAGGGAGTTTAATTTTCCAGCTAAATCAAATTTCTTAAAATATCAATGATAATTTGAGATTTGGAGATATAAATATGGACATATTGAATTCACCACTGATATTTTCTTGAACAGGACTAAAAGTCTTTTAATAACCTTAATAAGCCTGATGCATTCAAAACTAGCTCACAAAAATAAGAGAGGATGAATTTCTGAAACCTATGAATTTCTAATATGTTTATTCTAAAAAACTGAAACTACAGTCATGGTATATTCCTTAAATCTTCAAAACACCAAGAAGCATTTTAAAAAATCTGTTTTAATTCAGCAAGAATTTTTGAGCAAAAGCCAACAGTATTTCTTCTAAACTCATAGAAACTCGAAGAAAGTAAATAATTCTGGCAATAGAGCAAAGGGCTGCAGGGCTCCTGCCAATATTTACAGCTGTCACTGCTTTCTTCCCTTATTTTATGTTTTTAGTAAGTGAGAGGACCATGATGGGGGGAAATCATTTTAGGTTTATATTTCTGCTGTCTCTTTTATCTTTGTTTCACTTTTCCACTGCATAATACAAATTGAATTGAAGGTTCTACCTGTTACTGGGCTTCACATGGTATTTCTATGCAGATCACTTCCAGGTACCTATTCCCAATCCCAACCCCCTCCAAAAATTCTGGTCTCATTTATTCAAATGTTTACTTGGTATCTCCATTTGGATGTATAATGGGAAACTGAAACCCAGCACATTCAAAACTAAATTTTTGGCCAACTCACTCTCCACCAAAACCCTACTTCCCCTTTGCCAAGTGGCAGCATCTTCCACACCAATGGGCAAGTCAAGAGGTGAGAACTCACCCCTGAGCTTCTCTCTTTCCCTCACCTTCTACTTCCAAACTGTTTATTTCTCACAGGTCTGAGGACCATCGAGCTTGGGTCTGTTGAATCTCTATGGACCTAACACAGGGTACATGATAGACCCTTAAATATTTTAAAACAAATATAATTGCCTATATAACCGTTTCTACATTTGCTAAATAAATTATAAGTAAATTACTGACTTTACATATCTACACTGGAAATTGTATTGGCAACCTCACAGCATTAGAGAATTCATTAGATCTTGGAAGAGAAATGGTGTTGTATCATTCCTCCCAATTGTAGAAATGCATGGAATTATCTTCAAACCAATGTTAACTGTTTAGTAGTGATTCTTGTGCTTAAAGACTTCCAAATGAAGGCAGTTACATAGCCATTCACAGGTGTAGTGCTTTTTCTTTTAATTATCAGTTTTCTTCTATGACATATCTTCAGTGGCATTAAATACACACACAAATACACTCACATGCACATGCACACACATTTATTGATCTCACACTGTGCAAGGTTTTGAGGCCCCAATAGGAATATGAAGATATGTATAAGGCATGTTCTTTTTACTCAGTAAATTCTAATCTAGTTAGAGATTAAGAAAGAGTAATATAGGTGTTTTATTTACATTTTTTCATATAGTTCTCACAAGTAAGTACATATTAGTGTTCCTACTTGCCAGTTGCTGAAATAATTTGCCCAAATGAAATAGCCATATTAAAGAATTCTTGTGTTTTAATCTCATTACCTTTTGATAATATAAAAATCTAAAATGCTGTGACCATATGCACAGACTTTCCAAGACAGTTTTATAGTCAGATGTTCTGCTATATTTATCTTCATAAGCCATCAAGACCTGTCAAAAATACCAAATTTTGGCTAAGAAACCACTTCTCCAAAATATTTTTTTCACCCCTTAGTTCTTGAAATTGTCTTGAAATAAGTCTTCTAATAAAGTGTCCCTATATTCAGTTGGAAGTGGCCTGGCATTTGAAGATAAGCAAGAACCTAATAATAAGGAATCCATGAGTGAGTCAAACAAATGCTCCATGATTTTAGACAAGGGAGAGGATCTCATAGGACATTGACGGAGGTTAGATTTTCCTATAAATAGAAAGCTTGATTTAAGTCTTGAAATATAGGAGAGACATTGTTTTCTCATTTATAAACTGAGGTTAATAATAATTACTGTATCATTTGAGTTCATATGAATATTAATAATAAGCTTCTAGAACAGAGTCTGCCTTTCAAGTTGAGAGATAATGGAGTGTGGTTATATTAACTATGAAGCTAAGGATTATTTAATTGATCTTTTAATTTCTAAAATATTTATAATTCTAATTATAGCATATATAATATGATTATAATGTATAAATATGCTATAGTATTATAATTTCTATAACCTAATATAATGTATAGTATAACACATAAAATACTCAATAGATATTGAAGGAAGTGTGAAGTGTACCACTGAAAAATTTTGAGACAGAGTATAAAATAGTTAATTTTTTTGAAGATCAAATTAAACTTTGTATTATTCACTGAGCTTCAGATATTTCGATACATGTTCCTTAAAATAATAAAATTCTGGCATGGATTCCTCTTGGTAACCGGGATCAAGGATAGATCCAGTGAGATCGTTATGATACGTGTGCTTAAGTAGACTCTAAGTATCTGAAGATTGAAAATTTGCCTCTACTTCTAATACTAACTGAGGTTTGTCTGGGCCCTTTCATACAGTAGGTGCTCAGTAAGTACTTGTTGTTTGATAAGACTTGAGTTTGATAAAAAGAAATAATTCCTTACGTTAAGAGAAAATAAAGGCACTATCAGAAACTGTGGAATCCCTTTCCTTTAGACTTCAGACTTTGCATTAGCCATATCTTTGTTCTGAAATTGTATTTAAGTGGAGGGATATATCCACTCTTGTCTTATGGGAAATTTAATTAATATTTGATACAAATTTGAATAACAAGGAGTAAAATTCTTTGTATAGCTCAAGACTACATTGTCGTTATAAATCAGAAACTTCCACAAAAGAGCATGAGAATAGGGAGAGAATTAGGGAGCTTCCCCAGTATTTCTTCTGTGAATGGAACACTGAAAAGGAGACTGAAGAACACAGTGTTCATCAACCAAAGCACTTGGGATCAAATAGAATGATATTTTCCTGCAGAACAATTCAGCAAGGGAAACTCACTCACCACCTATGAAATCAAAGTTCAACATTTGGTATTTAAGATTCCATAATTTGATTCCATTTTCTTCCCACTTATCTTTTTTCTAAATCTCCCATGAGTGTATGCCCTGGCCATATTAAACTCTGCAGAGTTCTCAGACTTTAACCTTTACTTTCCTTCTGTATGCTTTTACTATTGGCACTTCCACCTGCTTGCATGGATCTACCTGTCAAATATAGACCAATGATTTGCTTTTAGTAATTATTCCATAAACTTATTCAACCAATGTTAATTGTGTGCCTTTAATGAGTAAGGCTTTGTGTTAAGCAATATGGAGTATGGTAAAAGGGATGAGACAAACTGTTGCTGAGGCGTTTACATCTAGAAACTCTGTCACTGAATGTATATCCTTGATTTACCAATACTTTTCCTATTGCTACAAAATGTTGCTACTGATGGGTGTTTCATAAATAGTGTGGAAAGAATGAATAATTAAAAAGGATCATCCAGCTATGTCTATATGATTATTTTATAATCTTCAAAGGAAATAAAACAAATTTCTTGATCTTTGAACAGCACGCAAAAACTGATATCTGATTAAAGTGCACAAATGTTCACATATGCCCTCTTATATGTGTTTCAAAAATAAATACTTATTAAATACGTATTGTTTAATTGAATTGAAGTGCATTTAAAAATAATTCTCTTCTATTGTTTCTAGGAATAGGGGCCTAAATTATTTTGGTAGGAATCACTCCTCAGTTTAAATACTGATATGACGACCTACAGTTAGTGATTCTCCCCTGTTATTTGAAAAATAGAATGTCAAGGTTATATCCTGCTCTTTCTTCTGTACGGTATCTCAACCTGAACAGCAGCGATTAAGAGATACAAGATCATTAGCCTCATTCTTCAATCATGGGTGGGTCTCTTGTCAGAAGACAGTAAGAAATTTTATTCTTGAGCCTTGAGGCTTTATTCTTGAGCCTTTATTCTCAGCCTTGAGGTTGGTGAGGTAGTATAAATACCTGCTCTTTTACATGTAAGACATACAGATATTGTGGAGCAAGAAGCAGCTGCTTTAGAGAGAATGGCTACAAATGGAGCTTCAGAAAGCAGAGTGGCCGTAGCAGTGAATCCTTGGTATTAGACATGGCCATCTCTACAGAGGAATAAAGTCATACAGAGGAGAGCTGACAGCCCAGGAAGTCTTTAAAACTCCCAGTGTAAGTTGAGTGCATGTTTCCATCTGGTATGGTTTCTTCCCAGGTTTCATTCTCTTGCAAGTCTGTGGGAGAGCAAAAGGGAAAGTTCTGTCTTGCTGGCATGGGAATTTTTTTCCTGCTGTCAAAGACTTATTCAATCCTATTTTGGATTGTTAGATATGATTCACAAGGAAGGTATCATGAAACACATTACTTTGACGTAGTCCAGCTCTCTCAGATCAGTTTGAACGGCTGTTGGGCTGCAAGAGAAGTTAATAGTACGTTTCAGTCATGTCATTATAGTCCCACAAGTCTCATTTAATAGTAAGAAAACTTCTAGGTATTAGTCAAAGCAATATGTCAAAATGCCTTATTCATTATGATGTGGTAAAGTAAATCAGATGTAGACATACAGGATATTCAATTCTCACCCAGACCAAAAGCCACAACAAAGTACAGTGCAGACATAATTTTAAGAGATGAGTTATTGAACGTTAAATGTTAGTTATCTTCTGATTTTTAGTGTGCACCGCTTAAAGATGTGGTCTAATGAATTCAGAACACATTTGATTGTTGTCTGTGAGTGTTGGAAATATTTTGACTTTCACTTAATACACTTACTACAATAGTTTTTGAACTATAGTTTTTGTAGTATGCCTACAAATTACCTGGGAAGCTTGATTGAAAAGTAGATACCTGGGTTATTCCCACAGAGACTCTAATTATTCTTGGGAGTTTTTCAGAAATCTATTTTATTAACAAGTACATCCAAATACTGTTAAGGTAGCTGGCCCCTAGACCATGTTTTGGGAAGTACCATTTTAGCATTTTGAAAAATATGTTGATCATGAATATACAAAAAAACTTTTTTTTGCAATCTAGAGCTAGGATAAATTCTAAGTATCTTTCAAAAAATAAACAATAAAGAGTAAAGGGTTTAAATCTTTCTAGAATAGAAGGAGTCACATGCTGGCTCTGTGTATCTTTGGGCAATCCACATGATCTTGATAACTCTGTTCGTCTCTCAAAATCTTAGACATTTGGTAGTGTCAGAGGAGATGATATATAGATTAATGATTTGTAAAATTTTTAGCACCAATCCTTGGTATTGCTCCTTTATGGTTTCCAGTAGCTGAGGTGACCTTGTTACTGTCAACACTCGTACTCATTGGCTCCATTCAGTTGCTTCCACTATTCTTTATAACACAGGAAGAATCAATTCTGCTTCCCAGTATCCTTCCTAACTGGTCCTAAAACCTACCTGCTGTGTTTCACCTCTCACTTGATATCCCTCTCTTTTTTTTTTAATTTAGTAACAGTTCTTTGCCAAATGTAGCACTGTATTCAAAGTAGAGTAAAACATGTGTTTGCCCTTGAATAACAAAGTGATCCATATTGATACACTGATAGGAAAGAGGTGGAGTGGAATTCATAAATATACGTTTGAGTTTTAAATCTTTCTTGATGAAATAGCTCCTCCCTTGTTCATTGACTGAACTGGTAATTTATGGAATTACTTACGAAACCATGTTGTCTGATTTGCTCATGATTACTGTCTCCATTTTCCAATAGCATCTCACTTTTGTAATTTCAAGCAAAATAACGGGCACAATTGACAGTATGTCATGTTGGGGGATTAGTTTGGAATCATCAGGACCCTTCTGCATTTTCTCAAATGTCAAGAGCTACACATTTTCTCAAATGTCCTAAAATGTGGAACAAAATATATGTAGGACTTTCTGTTTACTACCTGAAAGTGATGGTTTCCTGAAATTGTCTCAGTGATAAGCATGACTGCATCATTAGTCTTATATGACATCGTTAGCTTAAATTTGCCTGTGAAAACATATGTGCTATAAATATCACAAACAGGGGTTGTACTATTTTTAAATTCCTCTGCATGTCTTACATAATTTTAAAAATAAATGTATAATTAATCATAAAATCTAAAAATGTGAGGAGTCAATTGTTCTGTTAAATGCAAGCTATACTGTCAGTCCTCAATTAATATACACATCTTCAAAATGCCTTCAGATATTTTTTTCCTCAGCAGCCCCTAAGACATACTTCACAATCTGATGATGTCATATTTATTGAAATGTTTTAAAATATATTTTATCACTTCGGTCTTTACATATACTTCATACACAGTCAAGTGGTGGACTGTTTCAAGGACTAAGAAGATTGCAATCTAAAGAATATTATGCTGTACCTACTAGTTGAACAATGTATGGCCCTGTTCTGAAAAAGGATACTGTTTATAATCAGTTTCAGAAAATGGGGTGTTTTTCTCGAGTCTGTGCTGTTATTCTTTGGCTTAGACAGCAAGTTCTTCATAAACTTTTACTAAGTATATTTGATCATAGCAGTAAGCTGCTAAAATATTGTTAATGACTGCAGAAAAACTAGTGAACTGAGGTAATAATAATTTGATGATAGAGTTTAAAGAAGTCAGTGTGAGACTGGAGAAGAACATCTGAAATATGCAATTATTCAGCTAGAGGGAGATGTGTTACCTATGTTTAAATTACATTTCATAATCTGAAAATTAGAATATTGATATGAAGATTTTTTTAGTATTTATTTTTGAGAGAGAGAGAGAGAGTGTGAGCAGTGGAGGGACAGAGAAAGAGGCAGACACAGAATCCGAAGCAGGTTCCATGCTCTAAGCTGTCAGCACAGAGCCCAACACAGGCTCGAACTCACAAACTGCAAGATCATGACCTGAGCCAAAGCCAGATGCTTAACCGACTGAGCCACCCACGCGCCGCAATATGAAGATGTTTAATGGGCTTAACATTTAAATATATAATATCCCCTCTCTAAAGGGGTAGCCCTTTTTCTAAGATCAAAAACTAATTTTATTTCTGGGAAATTTAACTTACTCCACTTTAATATTTACTTTTATTATGTACACATGTTGTAGGGCTTTTACTTGCATACACACACATACATACATTAGTACTCACAATAATCCTGTGAAGAAGGAGCTTGGATGTCCACTTACAGACTGGGTGATGACCCCTTGGGAAGATCCAACTTCAGCTCAGGTCATGATCTCACAGCTCGTGTGTTCGAGACCCGCGTCAGAGCCTGGAACCTGCTTCTGATTCTGTGTCTGTATCCCTCTCTCTCTCTGCCCCTCTCCTGATTGAGTGCTCTCTCTCTCTCAAAAATAAATAAAAACATTAAAAAAATTAAAATGTAGAGTAGAAGACATTGGTATATTTTCACCTAGACTAATCCATGTTCAACTCCAATAAGCTTCCTCTTACTATTTTCTAGAAATAGTACTTTATAGCAAATGTTTTTCTGAACCAGAGCAGAACAATGAGCACCATAAGTAAATATTCTTTTTAACATGGCCTTTCATGAGCTGTGTTAAGAATAGATCAGGATAGACCCCTGATATTCCCACAAATCTCTTTTTTCTTTCTAAAATAGAGATGTGACCATTTGATTATATGTATTATTTATCAATACTCCTAAGATCTTGTTTTCTACCAATGTAAATGATTATATAACCATCAGTGCAATGAAATATTAGTTGTTTTGGCCTTAATGAAACATCCTTTGATTCTATAGCAAAACTAAATAATTTTCAAATAATAGTTAGTGCCCAAATGCTCACCACTAATGTATCGCTGAAGCTTTTAAATAGCTTATGTGTGTTAGCCTAAGCCAGAACTAAACAAAAGAGCTAGATGGTGTCTGTCTGGCAGAAAAATGAATATCTAGATATGGACCAAATTTCTCAAAGGAGAACTCTTGCATTGTCTAACATAGAAAGGAAGAGGTAGGGGAAAAGACAAGTGTAGGAAAAAAGAAGGAAAAGGACGGAAGGGAGAAACATGCCGCCTTGTGTTGTCTCATTGTAATGTGTTTTTGTTTTAATGTGACTAAGAGATTTAGTGAAGGATGCTGGAGAAAAGAAGTGGAAAAGAAGTTGAATTCCCTGGGAAATTCAAAAGAAGTTAAATTCCCTGGGCTCCAGCAGTCACTAGACACCTAGAGATCTGTGATGGTTTGCGGGATGCCGCATCTGCAGGACTGGCTGGGAGGCCTCGCCCTGCCCTCGTAGAGTAGAGAGGCCACAGGGCTCTGAAAGCCAGCAAGTTCCGGTGCACAGCGCTGCCTCGGGCACAGGAATGCATCCCTGGTTCCTGCTTTTGGTCGTTATGTATTTTCAGCTTATGGGAAGTAAAATGTCTGCTCCCATAAGTGACACATCTTTGTCAGAGTTGTTTGTTTTCTTCCTCCGTCGCTTCATTTGCTGCAAGGCGTTCGGGCCTGTGGGGGCTGGGGAGCGAGCTGTGAATTACTCGATGGTATGTCCTCCAGAGCGAAGTAAGAAGAGCGGCCTCTTCTGAGTTAGCAGAAATGGGCCCATCCTCACTGCCTCTCTCCTCTGCAGCACTGCTGAGCGGATGTGATCAGAGAGTCACAAATAATAAGATAACTGGTAACACAATGGAACAAATCACTAGCAGAAAACAAATGTGTGAACAAGATGTGAAGGCTGCTCTTATATTTGAACAGCAAGAAACTCATTAAATGAAATAAATTACATGTTGTCAGGCTGATGACTCACTGTCCTATTGAAATAGGCAATATTTTGGAGTGAAGGAAAAGATAATGTGGTATGACACAGAGAGGCTCAAAATAATGAAAAACTTTTCCTTCTGACTAGAATGTGCATATTCATATCGGAAGACAGAGACTTCCAACACTTAATAAAGTACATATTAAAAATGCTTTAAAATATTGCTAGTTAGAATACCCTCTTCTAGACTCTATTTATAAGCAACAATAATCCCTAACAGAGAAAAGAGCTCTAATAGGAGACAGTCCTTTTTTTTTTTTTTTTTTTTTTTTTTTTTTAGTATATATATAATTTATCGTCAAGTTAGCTAACATACAGTGTATACAGTGTGATCTTGGCTTCGGGAGTAGATTCCCATGATTAATCATTTACTTACAAGACCCAGTGCTCATCCCAACAAATGCTCTCCTTGATGCCCATAACTGTTTTTCCCTCCTTCCTACCCGCCCCCCGTCCCCCCACCATCAATCCTCAGTTTGTTCTCTGTATTTAAGTGTCTCTTATGGTTTGCCTAGGAGACATTCCTTGTTACTATTTTTCATCATCCTACCCTCATTTTAAGGAATTAAAGTTAAATTTCACTTTGTTTATGGCAAGTGCTTTGGAATAGTTATGGAATGGTCCATTCATTCCTTCATTTATTCATTAAATGTATATGGGGAGACTTCTATGTGCCAGGCATTATAAAAGCAACAATGAATAAGAATCATGTTCCCTAACCTGGTGGGTCTATGGCCTGGTAGAATAATAAGTTAATATTTATTAAACACTTTCATCATAAATATTTCACATGTACAATGTTATGTAACTCTTACAACAGTCTTATGAAATAGTCATTCTTTCCATTTTACATATGAGGAAAACGAGGGTTGGAGATTGAGTAACTTGTCGCAAGCTACAAGCTAAAGAATGGGTGAGAAAAGGTGAACTCATAGCAACAGAGAGTAGAATGGAGGCTATCAGATGCTGGGGTGTGGGAAAGGGGAGGTAAAAAAAATCAAGAGGACTGTTGGGTGTCAGGGTCTTAGAGGAGGAGGTCTTGGGGGATTATTGTATAATAGGCACAGAGTTACAGTCTTGAAAGATGTAAAGAGTTACGGTGATAGATGGTGGTGTTGGTTGTGTAACTTAATGTAAGTTATGTGTATTTTACCACAATAAAAAAAAAAACAAAAAAACAAGACCTTGTCATTAATGAGGAAACTTTTCATAACAGGTGCCCAGGTTCTTTGTACGATGTGCTGTTTGTGAAAACTTTGCCAAAATGAAGATTCTATTACAAAAAATCATGAAATTCATTATTTAGTACATTAGTAATTTATCACTAACTGAAAAAAAAATTTTTAATTTATTTGTTGGGAGAGAAAGTGTGAAAGAGAGAGAGAGCGAGCGAGCATGTGCATAAGTGGGGGAGGGGCAGACAGAAAGTGAGAGAGAGAATCCCAAGCAGACTCCATGACACCCAATACAGGGCTTGAACTCACAAACCATGACCTGAACCGAAATCAAGAGTTGCACACTTAACCAACTGAGCACTTGTAGTAACTTTTAAAAGAGAAACAAATAACCACAAAATCTTATATGTTTGGCGTATTCAACCATTAGACTTGAATTATGGCCCAGTTCTAATAGCCAAATCTACTAGCATAATTAATTTTGGGAAAATATAATAAGGGTAATGTGTTTTTGTTAGAACATAGGCACTCATATAGATAAATCTTTAGCAGTTTTTCATTTTTTTAAACATTTTTTCATTTCTGAGAAACAGAACATTAATGGGGGGAGGGGCAGAGTCCGAGAGGGAGACACAGAATCCAAAGCAGGCTCCACATGCTGAGCTGTCAGCACAGAGCCCAATGCAGGGCTCGAACTCACGAACCATGAGATCATGACCTGAGCTGAAATAGGACACGACCATCTGAGCCACCCAGGTGACCCTACTGTAGCAGTTTTGAATAACTGAGAAAACCCCACTCTGGTTTTAAAAATTGATGAATGACATCAGCTTTCGTTTTACAGCAAGTTTTGATTAACATTTTCTGACAGAGGAAGTGAGGAAAGCTCTTAGTTGGTGACTTCCCTGGACAGTACGATATCCACATGTGGCAGGAGATAAGATGAGTTCTAATTACACAGGGTGCATGCTCCTATTCATCCCTTTCTAAAGAGAGAAATTTAATGGACCTAAATCATAATTTAATTTAATCAGTTTATATTAATATGTCCGCCCAAAGTTATATGGGGACTTCCTGAATTTTTGAAACATCTGAGATTGAATTTATGTTTCTTTTGAGATTCTAGTTATATGGCAAATAAAATATATTTTTATCATAAAAACTGGGTGAGCCAAAATTCCAGCAAGATCTGGCTGAATTCCCCTTGTTCTGTTTTGACTCTGCCTTGCCATAGTTTCCCACATAGTGTGGTTGTTATATAAGAAGGCAATGTCAAATGATATTCCAGACCTAGAAAATTCTTATGTATTTTACCTCCAATTTTCTGAAATCACTTGCTCTGTGTGGGCACAGCTAATCCTCCTTTAGACCAGCTCTCCTTTCCTAGACTACTTTTAAAGTTAATGAGATAAATAGACCAAAATCTCGCTGACATACTTCATCTGAATTATAAACATCAGGAAAACGTTCACAGAAATTGTTCTTCATTCTTTGCCTCGATTCACCTGATTCTTTTTCTGTCTGGTCAGTGCTGGTTCCTCTACCCTCAATACCAAACTGCTGCACCATCCCTGGCTCTTAAAGTTGAACATCTGTGAGAATTATTAAGAGTTCGCAAATCATAACGGTTTATTAATAGGTAAATTAGAGCTAGTTAAAATACAATAATTCCCACCACATTGAAGTGTAATGCTTTATAATCTGTAAAATTTTTGCAGTATATTATCTAAGTTAATATTTACAAAAAAAGAAGTGATTGACACAACAGTTTTGGCATAGTTTATCTGTTTGCCTTTTCTACATTCCTTTTCTTCTTTTCTTCTCTCTTTTCTTTTCTTTTCTTTTCCTTTCTTTTCTTTTCTTTTCTTTTTGTTTTTAAAGTGAGCTCCATGCCCAGCATGGGGCTTGAACTCATGACCCTGAGATGAAGACTCTCATGCTTGACCAACTAAGCTAGCCAGACGCCCCTACCTTCCTTTTCATGAAGAGAATTCATCCTGATTAGTGTACAGAACTCTGTGAGAAGAAATAAGATCTTGATCAAGCAGATCAAGAAAATGCTCAAATGTAAATTTTTTAGACAAGCTTTGCAAGATGTAAGCAATGTGTACAGGTTTCAATAATTTCATTTAGGTCTATCTTTAAATACTAATGATACTGTACATCATAGAAATGAATAGCTAGAAATCTTTCCATAGATCATTTAATTGATTTCCCCGATTCCTGAAGGAATATTCTCTTTTTCTCTCTGCTTAGTAAAATAAATAAAATTAAATTAAAAGTCCAGAAAGTACGATTTATACAAACTTGTAGTTCTCACTTTCTCACCTACATCCAAGAGAAAGAAATTGGTTATAAATTGATCCTGGTATTTCAAAATTAACTGTTGATATTTTTACTTAAGCAAGTGTATTTTAAACATTTCCTGATGCTAATTTGACCCATTTCCACTATATTTTCTGTTTTTATGTTTCTCTAAAAGTTGAGATTTCACCTCAACTTTTTCTTGAAATAATTGATTCTTGATTGATTTTTCAGTGCAGAATAATCTACATACCAAAAGAGAAAAATGGGTTTATCCTGGTCCATGTAGTACCAATAAATATTTTTACCTGTCTCTGGAAATGCTAGAATTCTGGCACATCAGGGTGGGGGTGGTGGAGGGGGGTGGTGCTAAATATGATCTTAAAATTCATCACAACTGAAAAAAATAAGTAGAATCCTATGGGTTTTTTTTTTTTTACATGTCTTTATGATGTAAGCAATTAGTACCATTTTGGCTTTGCTACTTAAGAAAATGTTTAAATATATTTCTATATTGAACATCATAACATTCGATGTTTTCTTTTCAGTATTGTTTTCAGGCTCTGTGTTAATTTAGATTTTACATTCAACTCTAGGTCATGAGAGTTTCCAACGTTATTATACATTGTTTGAAAACGTGATTTAATATCTTCCGAAGTTGGAATTACTGTAGTATCCCAACTGAAGGGTCTCTTTTTAGTGCCCTGAACCATGTTGCTCTCCAGGAGAGAGCTCTCAAGGAGAGCAGAAAGAATTGCTTGGGTTCTGATGTCACCCAATGACTCAAATCTAAGAGTGTAATACCTCCACCTTGATGCTCTCGCTGCCACAGTCAGATCCATTCTCACCATAATGTATTTTACGATGCTTTTAATTAAAGTAATTAACGTGTTTTCAAGTTTAATAGCATTTAGGTCCAAACAACTGTTCCGTCACACTGATTTTTGTACACATCTGTGTGCCCACTGAATTGTGAACTTCTTATGGGCAAGTCAACTAAGTCTTTTCTGATTCCTCTATCTATATGCTTACTCACAGAGATGGATTTGGCACAAAGCTAAATAAGCTTAAGTTGTGGTATACAGCCTTCACCAAGCTATCCCCAGCACCTCCTGGATGGATCCTCCCCAGTGTTTTCACATGATCCTAAGTTTTTGCAAAATTTATAAAAGCAAGGTATTTTAATTAGACTACTGCATAGTTCTGTGGTTTAGTTTACATTAGTAATTTTTGTCGTCTTGTTCTTAAATACAGCTTTCCAACTTTTAAAGATTTGGCCCCACAAAACTTAGATTCTCCCTTGCTGACACATAAGTTTTAATTTGCCTTTTTTTTGAATGAATAATAAAGGAGAGGGTGATGGATGAGTGTGTTATTAATCAACACATTCCATTAATCAACACATTCCACATAGTATTTGGAAATTAGCATTACTGGCAAAAAATGTTCCACAAGCCACCAAACAGGTAATCCTAACATATCACTTTTGTATAATGTCTATGAATTTCCAAAACTCGCATACAGACATATCTTTAATTGAATCTTCCTACCAGCCCTTCGCTTAAATTTGATCTTCAATTAAATTGGTCAATATCAAAATGTTTACTACTGTGCTATTTATAGGAAAAGTACTGTTATGCTCAATGGTTATAGTTAAAATTGAGTGATTTGCTCATGTTTGTACAGTGTTAAGACTGGGAGGCAGCTGATAACCCTCTGATACCAAGTGCACTCATTTCATACAACATGGTGCTTACGAATGTATTTAAATAAACTAAAACTTATTCTATAAACAAGAAAGCTAAAATAAAATAGAATTGATAATATTGTTGACCTCAAATGATGAACATTCACTTTCCCTTTTTTTCCCCTTATCCTATCTTTTTCTTTCCTTTCCTTTTCTTTCTCTTCTGTTTTGGATGTAGGTGTTTACTATCCAACTGTCATAAAGCTAAAGCTTTTTTGAAAAATCAAAACTAACTTCTGCACCTAAGATGAAAATGTGGTTGCTGGTCAGTCACCTTGTGATAATATCTTTTACAACCTGCTTATCAGGTAAGAAGTATCCTTTGCATATTCTCCATAAATTATGTCAATGTAATCAGTATGTGTGTATTCACCTTATTAAATCTGGTGCATGAAGTTAGTATTCATATTTTTTGACATCTGTGTCAGACAAGTAAATTAATACATATTAAGGCCGACCCTACTTTCCTTTTTATTTTCAATTAAAATGCCACAAGATTAAATCAATCTTATGTAGTAGTGTGCTGCTTAATGTTTAAAATGTGGATCTCTGGGAGAGAAAAGTGTCCCTGCTGCATAACATTTATCAATGGCTGGGGACTAAATATTACCGCTATACCCAATCTTGACAAATTGACATAATTTTATGTGCCATTGGAAAAGATATACAACAGCTCACCATTATATAGTATTTTCACCGCAAGGATACAGTACCTTAAGTAACCTCAATTGCGTAAATAAAAGTAAAAGGTAGTAAAATAATTAGAGTAATGGGCTTTAAGCATTTGTTACTTTTGTTTTTAATGAATTGATTTGTAACTTAATATTCAATTCCTATTACTGGCTGGTGTTGTGAAAGACAATTTTATTTTATTTTTTTTTTTTAATTTTTTTTTTTCAACGTTTATTTATTTTTGGGACAGAGAGAGACAGAGCATGAACAGGGGAGGGGCAGAGAGAGAGGGAGACACAGAATCGGAAACAGGCTCCAGGCTCTGAGCCATCAGCCCAGAGCCCGACGCGGGGCTCGAACTCACGGACCGCGAGATCGTGACCTGGCTGAAGTCGGACGCTTAACCGACTGCGCCACCCAGGCGCCCCGTGAAAGACAATTTTAAAATAATCTACAGTGTGTTCAAGGACATTAAAAACAACAAAGCAGTTTTGAAAGTGCTGTAGTTTTAGGAGAGATACTATACCTCTGTCTTTCAAAGACAACTACAAAGGATTCAGAAATATTTCCTACAAGGAGAGGGGCATTATATTTTTATCTGAAAGCAACATGTTTTCTAACAATCCATTTTTCTAATACCTTCATTTCATTGCCTTAACTCAGTAAATACTTGTTTGGTTATTATTGAGTGTAAGACTCAGGTGGAAATTATTTTTCATTTATCAGTCCCCATTTTTGTTTTAATGATGAACCTGCTAGACATCCTACTGTACTTTTTCTTTATTGTTAAGGAAGTAAAAATGCTATTTTATTTTGGGGACTAGTTTTTATTATGATGACTTCAGAATCCATAAAATATAATAATTCCATCAGTGCTTGAGAATTTTAATGATGTTGCTATAATGACAGGAATTACACACACACACACAATTACATGCATATTTATATACATATTATACAAATAAATAAAATTTTGTGGTAGGATTATTTTGGCTAAGTCTTATTTGTATGAATAAAATGAAGGAATAACCTTATTAGTACTGAAAATTTGTCCTAATTCTATTGACCACAAATTTTAATGCAACTATAAAATGCAAAGAGATGAAACAAATAGTTGCTAACATGTGAAGATACATCAACCATAAGAAAGGGCCAATAATGTCATTTTATTAACTAGTATGAGTTACTTGAGTAATGTTTCAAACCACAGCTTGAAAAGCTTCTTTGGGATTAAAATTGCTTTTTCTTTTATTTTTAGAGTTTACATGGTACAGAAGATATGGTCATGGAGGTAAGTTGAAAAAAGAATAAATTTTTTAAATAACTTTTCCAAATGAACCATATTTTATCTCTAAGCAATTAAATCTATAAACTTAATGGCAAATAAATGTTAGATAACTTGGAGATTCTATAAGATAGTTTATCTGGGGTCATAAAACAACTTGTTTGATTGCCAAAATGAATGAATGGATACGCCACAAACAAATATGCTATTGGATTATTATAGCAGATTGAAAATATATTCTAGGTGGCCTTTAGTTTTTCCTAATGCTTTGTAACAATTTGATGCCATGAAGTTTTGAAGCAATATTTTAAATATTGTAAACACCTAACTTACTTTTGAAATCCTCTTGCTTTGTTGAGAGAAAAAGAACTCTCAACAAGTTCTTTAACTTGTTAAAGTTAATGACATTGGAACCTTAAGATACAGTTTAGTTAGGACCCCAAAGATGGTGCAGAGTTTATTGTTTATAATTTAGTAAGTATAACTAGTGATTCTGCTAATTTAGATTCTACTTCAACCACTGAACATTTCTGGCCAGAAATAGAGGCAGTGGTATACTGGAGAAGACAGAATCTAGAGTAAGACCAACTTGGATTTGCATATTCAACCTGGTATTCACTAGAGATTGTGATCTTGTGCAAATTATTGAACTTTTATGAGCTTTGACTTTCCCATGTATAAAAATCACATGGTTCTTGTAAAGACTAAAAAAGAATGTGGTGATAGATTCTAGCATAGTGATCTTACATGATAGGTGCTCAGTGAACACACTAAGACTCGTAGCTTATAAAAGCTACTGCATAGTGGTAGGAGAATGAAAAAATTAGAAAGAGGCACTGAGCAAACAGTGCTACAACTTGCATGCCAAATCAACAATATTCATGCTAGAGTGGGTCAGAAGAACTTTCATTTGTAGGTTGCCATGAGGGTTATGGGAAAGTCTTAGCATGAATTCCACCAAAGCCATTTCTGTTCCCACCTTGTGAATTAGGGATCACTGCATGTACATTATATAAAGATCAGTAAGATATGTTTCTTGACTTCAACAACCTTACTGTATACTAGGAAATAAGTAAGTAGATAACGAAATTATAAGAAAAATATAATGAGCATTTTAAAAGATTTTCCTTGAGGAAAAAAGGAATATTTAAAGATGGGGGTAGTACATTAGGGAATCTTGAAGGATTTCAAAAGTTAGAAATGGAGCTAATTCCAAATAAATGATGTGGAACAAAAACAACACAGAGTTAGGGAAATAAGGCTGTGTCAAGGCAGTGTTTCTCCAAGCATTTCAGAAAACACTTGTTCTACAGGATCTTAGTAGGAATTACATTAGAAAGGACTTCATTGTCAAATAAATTTGGCAAAGGTTAGTTCATAAAAGTTCAGTGGTTATTGTTAACTTTAAGTAATAAGTATTTATACTATGTATGTAATAAGTATAATACATATATTACTTGCTTAGGACTGCTGTAATAAAGTAACTCAACTTGGGTGGCTTATAACAATAGAAATGTATTGTCTCACACTTCTGGAGGCTAGAAGTCTAAAGCAAGGTATCATCAAGGCCATGTTTCCTCTGCAACCTGTAAGAGAAGGCTTCTTCTTTGCCTCTGCCAACTTTGAGTAGCTTTGGACATTCCTTGGCTCATGGCAGCATGACTGCAAATGTTCACCTCCATCTTCATATGTCATCTTCCCATGTCTCTTCACATCTTCCCTCTGTGTGTGTCTACGTCTGTGTCTGAATTGCCCTCCTTAAGTTTGTTTGTTTGTTTGTTTATTTATTTATTTATTTATTTATTTATTTATTTATTTTGAGAGTGCAAGCAGGGGAGGAGCAAAGGGGGAGAATCCCAAGCACCTTCCGTGCTGTAAGCACAGAATCCAACGCAGGGCTCAATCCCACGAACCGTGAGATCATAACCTGAGCCAAAATCAAGTGTGGGTCACTTAACCAACTGAGCCACCCAGGCCCCCCTGAATTTCCCTCTTTTTAAAGTTGCCAGTCATATTGGATTAGGGCCCACCTTTAACCTCATTTTAATTTGATTTTACTTTTGCAATTATCCTATTTCCAAATGTGTTCACGTTCTGATGTACCAGGGATTAAGACTTCAACATATCTTTTTGTGGGAGCACAATTCAACCAACACTATTACACCGAGAGAAAAGTACTGTGAATCTCTGAGGAAAGAAGAGTTGTAAAATATCCAGATATTCCCAAGCTTATTCACCCACCCAGCTAGTAGTTATGAAGGGAAAAAACCTCATTTATGCTGACCGATATCAAGTTAAATTCATGACTACTAACTTCAAATTAAGAGCTGGTACTGCCCAGCCAACATACTCCACTTCCCCAGTGAATTCATCTCCTCATTTTCCTAGCTCATGTCAGAGTTGCTTCCCTCTCTTCAAAACTCCAACAGCTCCTGGCTGTCCTTTACTTTCTATTACACAGAAGTGTTAGAGACAATCTCAAGAGAACTTCCACAAGTTCACCCCACTATATGTAGTTTCCTTCCACATCTATACTCATAGACTGTGTCTTCCTGCTTGTTTTGTACATGATCTCACCATACCAAACCCTATACCTGTGCCCTTGTCCTATCCCATCTGGTTTATTTAAGTTCATTGCTCCAGTAATTGCCTGCCGTGTCTCCTCATCATCAGTTTCTCCCTCTCTACTCGATTATTACTGTCAACATATAGACATTCTGTAGTAATTTCTCTCATTTAAGTAATCATGTCTCTGCTAATCCCATACTGTATAGATAATATCCCACTTTTCTATTCTTCTTTTCAACATTATTACTAAAAAAAAATGGAGTATGCTTTCTGTCTTTCCTTCTCTGACCCATATTTCCCTTTGAACCTACTTTGATCAGACTTTCACCCCAAGATGCTTTCAAACCAAGATGCTTTGTCCATGTCACCAATGATGTACACATTGTGAATCCAATGGTCAACACTAAGGCTTTCTACTTGACCTATTGGAAAAGTGATGCAGTTGCAGATATTACGTGTAGACATAATAACATCTACAGGTTGTATTTTTTCTCATATGTATTTCTTTTAAAAGTAAGAGACCTTTCAGTAGTTCTCCAGTCACCTCAATGTCCAGAGTGGGGTCACACATTTACCTCCAATAGGAAGGAGTAATGTAATGACATTAATGAGAGTCAACCTATATTTCTGAGTCATGTGACTGAAGATTTGATCCTTAAACATATCTGACCTTTGTCATCAGGGTAGGAGGGGAGGACTAGAACAGGTTAGTCAAAGAAGAATGTCTGCTACATCACTTAGGTGAGTTGAAAGTAAGGTTTGTTTTTTCACTTATGAATAGGAGAGTTCTATCCAATATATCATTTTGGATCTACAATAGTTTTTAACTATTACTTCATAGTAGTCTTAATAGCCTAGGTGACTAGCTTTTAAATAAAATAAATATATGCATTAAAATAATACATAGATATTTTTAGTTTGAAAAATAAAATACACCAAAATTTATTTAAAAATACTAAAGCCCAACTCCACTCTTCTCCATATCTCTTAAAAATTTCTTCCTCTTTTATTTTTTAGATTGTATGAAACCAACATGTATCCTATTGAGTTAAGAGAATGAATACAACTGAATTCCATATAGTGAACCTGTAATATTCAGATATTTAATTAATAACTGATATTTGAGGGTAAATACTTATTTTAGATGCTTTCTCAATTACGGTCTGCTGTTACTTTACTTTAACAATAAGAAAAGAATAATAAGATACAGCTATTTCAGGACCAACATTCACCTATACTAACCAAAAATGAAAATAAGTATCTCTTTAATTCTTTTGTAATTTAGTGACAAAAAAGAATATGAGAAGAGATAAAACAGCAGTATAATACTTATTCTGTAGGAATTAGAATATAAAACAATCTATAATTTGTGCAATGGGATTACCATATGACTATAATATTCAAAGGTAATATCAAGGAAAATTAAAATTCTGAAGAGAGAACAGATATGGAATTTCCATTGTCTTCACGGCACTTACACCCAAATTTTCATGACATGTTTTCCATAAGACTACCATCAAGTACTTAGCATTATTTTCATTTCATATAGCATTAGTCTATCTCTAATTATGGCTGGGATTTTATAGCATTCACTGCCTTATCATTATTTTGTGATATAGTCATTGTTATAAATTAAAATAGACTAGAGATAGCCTGAGGAGTCTAAGTCATACAAATAGGTCCACTAACTGGAGAGTGCTATATAGTGGGATATAGTCAGATATGAAGTAGGTGTGGGAAGATGCCCAGACAGTTAAGGAAAACACAGTGTGTAGAGGCTTTAGCAGTGGTCAAGGAAGGGGCTGCTATCAAGGACTTGATAGGCTCTTCTCTGGAAGATAAAGCCATGCAAAGGGAAATATGGTCAACCTTTCGCTAACCTGACCCTAGTCTCTGTTCTGATAATTTTGTTGCTACAAGTTCTTCAAACCAATTCCTTTACATTTTAATTATAGTGAATTACTACAACATTATATATTCCCCATGACTCTAAAGGATTGGGACACCCAAGTATTCAAACTCCAAGCTCTGAACAGCCTTGTTTCCTTATCAGTGGGGAATGGTTGACAATGAAGACAGTAGGAAGAAGCATTCTTTGAGACTATTTAAATGCTGTCTCATTTAGAGAATTTATTGTATTTCAAGAGACTGGTAACACTCTCCATCCTATAATAATTGTAACATTGTAAATATTGTAAAAATCCCCCTGTTAGACTCTGTTCAAAATTTTTTGCCATTGCTTTTTTCTAATAGTTTTTTTCCTTGAGATTCTTCTTATACTTATGTAAAATTATGTTTTTATAACTAACAGATTGAGATGACATATTACAGAATGAGAAACAGAATTTGTTTCAAAATAGATATAAAATGAATAAAAAATTATCTCAAGTACAAATCATAATTATGCTTCCAATTTTCAAACATAAAATAGAATAGCAAGGTTACAGTGGACCATCTCCACATAAAGAGAGGTGAGGTAATCCCAGTTTAGAGAATACAACTGATTATGTTAGTGTTGGAATTAAGAATGGTACTGAAAAAAGCAGTAACTTTTACCTGTCATTCACATTTGTAAATTTGACAACAAATATTCTTATATGATTTTATTCTTATTAATCTTCGTGATCAAATTTAAGAAATGAACTTATAGGGCACCAGGGTGGTTCAGTTGGTTAAGCATCAAAGCTCTTGATTTTGGATCAGGTCATGATCCCAGGATTGTAGGATTGAGTCCTGCTTCAGGCTTAGCACTAAATGTGGAACCTGCTTAAGATTCTCTCTCTCTCCCCCCCCCCCCCACTCTGCCCCTCTCTCCCACTTGCACTCCTCAAATAAATACATAAATTAATTAATTAATTAAATAAAGAATGTAAAGAATTGAACTTATTTCTGCAAGAGACTAACATTACATGGTAGAAAACTGGTGATTTTGCATTAAGAGTAAATCAAAAGAAAGAGTGATATGAAATGTTGTCTTCAATTAGCTTGAGAAATCATCCATAATTTTGTGCTTCTTTTTAGAAGAATTTACCCACTAAGAAAAAGGGCACATATTTAAAAACTAATCTTCTTTTTCTGTAACGTGATACCTATTTCTTGTCTTGGGTGCCCTATACCCTCATAATACATCCAAAGCACTGTAATTTATCATGTAATTACTTCCATGGCTGTAGAAAAAAACAGTAAGATGGTCATATTTTCTGTTTCTGAGAGTGTAATGCTTGTATTAATGATTCCTTTACTGAGCCTCGTGTCCTCCCAGAAATTTCTTTTTCCTTGATCTGAGTGCCCTAGTGGAGTGAACAGAATGATGAGCTCAGACCCTCTTCAAGGGGGTTGTGAGGATCACATTCAGAGATTCACCCACATGCCCATGCAATTCTCAAGCTTGACTTGAGTAATTTATCTTTTAAGGACCCAAATATGTTCCGCAAATAAAATATGTACAGTAATTGCTAAACCATCTAAGTGAATACATTGTTTTATTTAGGCCTGTACATTTTACAAAAGCAGGGACCCTCTATTTATAAAATAATACTTACCAGGAACATTACTGTGATGTGAAGTGTGTCCTTTTCTGCTTTTGACCTAGAGAATGAGACGAGGAAAGTATCTTGCTTGAATGCAGTGTTCTCTCAATGTGAAAAATAAATCCAATATTTTGGTGGAAAGTAGCTTCATATTTTTGTCCCCTGAATGTTTTGTTGTCTGTTCCTATAAAGGCCAGATGGATGAGGAATATGAAGAAATATACATGTAATTTATGAAGAGTCCTTGTCTTTGAGAAAGAAAAATAGCATGGGGTACTACTAATATTATCCAGTTTGGCATATAAATTTCAACTCACTTCACCCAAAAAGTGTTTAATCTTTACATATACTCCTTGAGATATTGCTTGGCAAGAGATACAATCTCGTCATTATAAGTATGTGACATTTGATTATTTTCCATGGAAATTTTCATTGCTGGTCTCTTTTCTGAAAAAAAAAACATAATTTTTAATGCATATGATCAAGATGAAGAAACTACTGAAACATCCTCAATTTTCTAAAAGCTGACCAACTTTTATCTCGAAAGCATATATACCTTAAAATCAAAAGATACACTATCAAATGAAATATTTAAGATTATACATTTAATTAAAATATGCAAGTCCACATTCATATATATACATATGTGTGTATATATATATATGTATATGTGTATATATATACACATATACATATGTGTATATATATGTGTGTATATATATATATATATATATATACACACTTCTGTCTTTGTTGAATTTGAAGGTAGCATACAGTCCTTTTTTTTTTTTTAATTTACTTTAATGTTTATTTATTTTTGAGAGACAGAGAGACAGAACACGAGTTGGGGAGGGTCAGAGAGAGAGGGAGACACAGAATCTGAAACAGGTTCCAGGCTCTGAGCTGTCAGCACAGAATCCGACGCAGGGCTTGAACTCATGAACTGCGAGATCATGACCTGAGCCAAAGTCGGATGCTTAAGCAACTGAGCCATCCAGGCGCCCCTATACCATACAGTACCATAAATAATTTAAGGCCAGTTTAGAATGAACATAACGCTGTTTCAGAGTGATAAAAGTAGTCGTTTCAAGAAAGCTAATGAAATTATAAGTTGAGAATTTGTGATTTATTACAATCTCTTTCATGGCACTGCCAGAGGGCACTAGAGAAGCAGATGTTAGATGGGCCAGGACTGGCTATTTCTGCATTGAAACCCAATAATGTTAAAGGGGGTTTAACTATTACAAACCTGTACCTGTGGAGATGAGGACAAATTTTGTGAAATAGTGTGCAATCACTAATATATCCCTCTTAATAAATACAACAAAGATTTAGTTAGTTGTAAGTCTCTCCTGTTTGCTCTTGTGGAATACACGTTGGAGAAAATCGAAAGGAAAAACCCTAACCTTGAAGACCTGAGATTCTCTTAAGAGTATCTTTCACAGAACAGAATTTTTTTATTTTAATAAAATCAAGCTTGTCTGTTGTTTTCTTTAATGAACCATGCTTTTGTGTTCTGTCTAAAAATCCATCGCAATACCCAAGATCATATTCAAGTCATTGACTGAACTGGGAACAACTAATACCTATAGTCCTATAGTTCATCAAAGGTCTCCCAAGTGACTTTCTGAAATTCTTACACTATCACTAATGTAGCAAATGGAAACTCAAGATACAATCCAGTGCAGATCAATGATATTCTATTTAAATTATATGCATAAGTGCATCAAACATCCATTTCCCCTTAAATTTAATGATCTTATGCATTGGTAGTAACAGTAATGACATAAACATCAGGATCGTTATATAAATACAATGTACTTAGAAGATATTTATGAGCTTTAAACTTCTATAAATAATATTTATTTTTACTCTCTACATATCTAGTTTACTTAAATTTTTAAAAATCGTTTGAAAAATTCACACTAAAATTGTCATTGATTGAGGATAGAGTTAAAATAGTAGTCATCTTGTCTTCAAGAAGAGAATCTAAAAATACTGATAAAACTGCACTTCTCTGCTTGTCGTTTTAAGCATTTTCATGTGAATTGGGAAGAAACAAAGCATCTCCAGATCAGCAGGTGTTGCTAAATTGTTCCAATCAGAAAAGCTGTGCAATTGGGAGAGACTCAAGGAAGAGCTTATAAAATTGTCCAAGTGGGAAGAAAAATGGCATATGATTTTTATCATGGATACGCACAAGGTCATTTCTTTCAGAGATTGAAAAATCTAGAGCCTACATCCAAATGAAAGTCCCCAGTTATCACAGATTTGGAATTTACTCCTCATTTCCTCTGGTGTGTGGTTATATCCCAAAAGGCCAGGAAATACTGGGCATCATCAGGAAAATTATTAGAAGTGAAGCAGAAAATGTTATATGCATTTCTGGCTTTTTACAGCCTCGGGAAGAATATGGAACTAGACACTGCTCACAGCAGGACTTTCACAGTCATTAGCAGAGGGCTTCTGTGAATACCTTGCATTTGTGATCTTATTTATGGTTGTATTGGGCCTGAGGGCCTTTAGAACATATGCCCCCACTCTTTCCTTTCTTGTTTAAATGTTGACCATGTAAACCAAAACATTTTTAAATGTTGATCATGTAAACCAAATAGCTTGCATAAAACAACAGTTTGGAGAAGTACATTGTTGGAACTAAATCTTAGTTTCTATCATTCCTCTGATTCTGATCCAGCAATTTGCTATCTGAAATAGAATGGTGATATAGAATGTAACTGAGGTCTATAAATTCTTGAATGGCAATTTCAGTGATTCCAACTAAAAATGAGTCATCTCCTTTTTAAAATATTTCATGCAAGTTTAGAAAAATTGTTGCTTCATACTTAGAGAAACTAACTTGAGGATTTTATTAATCAGCGACATGTACCAAATAGGTATTGATACAACGCTAATAACACTAGAACAGGAAGAGTGAATAAAGTGTGGCTTCTTGCTTTTAGAAAGTTCATAAGTTGATATACAAATATATGCATATACATATAATGATATATGCATAAGATGTACATAAGATGTATAAATTAAATTTTGAAAGGATTGGCAAATGTATGAGAAAGTTGGCAAAATCATTTATTGAATCCTGACTGTGAGCCAGGTACACTGCTGTCTTATGTGCATTGTCTCAAAATAATTCTTGCAGTGTCTTAATGGGATAGATTTTATTATCCTCATTTTATGAAGGGTGATATTGAGGCTTGGAGAGTTTAAATAATTTTTCCAAAGACACTGTAAACACTACTGAGGCAAGATTTAAATAATATAATAAAACTACTCATTCAGGGAAGCTGGAACAAAGCTCTCATCTTCAAGGTTGTTTTTAGAGAAGACAAACATGTCTCTGTGGCGTTCACCTTAAACTCTCTTAAAAAATAAATTGGAGGAGTGAACCATAGCTTTGCTCTAGCAGAGACATTTTAATGATCTTATGTAAGAATATCCTCCTTCCTAGCCACACATGCTAGTATTAATTCATATGGGGCATATGGCTCTTAGCTCTTCTCTGTAAGTGCTGCCATATTGATGTCATATGAGTAATTCTCTTCTCGTCTTCCTGCTGTGAAGCATCACTCTCCCCTTCCAGAGAAACAGCTGCTTCCCAACATGGGTATGCTTGTGATGAATTCTAAACCAGTTGGTCAGATCCCATATCCATGTAATTTGTCTATTGACTGTTCTAGATGTTCCTGAGTACAGGCATTGGTCACATGTGTAAAAAAAATAAAACAAAAAAGAAAAAGTGACTCAGGGAAGAGCCTAATTTCCCCAGAGCATCTACAAATTCATTCATTCTCTTATTAAAAACTCATTCAGCACCTATTGTGCTCCAGACTGCTTGACCGCTAGCTGAGAGATTATCGACACAGCCACCTGTTCCAAGCATTTGCAGTCTCGTGGAACAGACAATTGTATCAAGAATCACAGAAGGTGTGTTAAGTACCATAAGCTATGTGAGGAGTTATGAGAGCACAAATGAGGACCAACTGAGGCTAGGGGGGTTGAGGGGTGGCTTTCTGGAGGAACTAACTACTGTTGCATCATAAAGGACATTTTGAGTATTGATAGGAGGACAAAAATGAGATGATTAGTCTAGAAAGGGGGAAAAAACATGTTGCAAAAGCTCAGAGGCATGAAAGCATGACTCATTTGAGGGACTATAAGTAGTTAAGCGTGACAACACTGGGTGCTTTGGGAGATGCAATGAGAGATGGGCAGAAAAGAATTTTGAATAAAGCACCTAAATGTTTTCCTCAGGATTATGAAGGCAAATATCTTTGTTCAAATGGGAATGGAGATTCTGCGTTTCTGGCATTTTTTTCCAAAATCTTTTTAAACATGTCCAAATTTTCTTTCACTTATAGCAACACAATGTAAAATAATTTTATTTTTCTTGTAGTTTCTGAGGAAGACAAAGGATTTGGACCAATTTTCGAAGAGCAGCCAATCAATACCATTTATCCAGAGGAATCACCAGAAGGAAAAGTTTCACTAAACTGTAGGGCACGAGCCAGCCCTTTCCCAGTTTACAAGTAATGTACCTCACTGCTCTTTTCATAGTGGCGTGTCAGACCAGATTATAGATCAACATCTGTGACCCTGTAATGATAGAAAAAAGTTATAATATAAGGCTGTTAACAAAATACAGGGATATTAACAAAAATATTGGCATACAAGTTATCAAAATAGAGTAGTTTAATGCCCAGATAAGTTTCCTTAAATATATGCAAATAATCCACTTACTATTTTCTGCACAGATAATGCCAATGCTTTTTGATATTATCCATTTAAAAATTTTCTAATGGTGATCATGGATTTAAGCACATAAAAGGCTATGTGAAAATCATGCACAATTTAAATATACTCATTTGACAATAAAATGTTCTTATATGCATTGACCTGGATAATGCATACTTACATATTATAGATGATATTCCTGTATCAACTACATTTAGAGAGCTTGCACTTATAATCCTGAAAGCACCACTTTTTTCAGTAGTATCAAATCTATATTCCAGATAATACAGCAAATTTCTTAAATATCCCCGCCTATTAGACAATTCATATAAATATATCTCCCTCTGTTTTTCTGAGGTACGTATTTATATTATAAAAAAAGAACAATGGGTTTTTCTGCTTCAGATGGTTCAGAAAAGTATTCTAACAATTCCTAGCCTGATACAATGAATTAGATTAAAAAATCAACCTGACACCAATGGATTTGAATTTCACCTGTGAAATGGTTCCATGAAGACAAAGCAAGTGATTGATGGGGAAATTGGGACTTTAGTGCATTAATGTCAGTTAACTTAATTGAAGGTTGTCACTCAACATGATTGATTTTCATAGTATTTTTTTCTCAGTGGAAAAACAACTGTCTATTGTTATAAAAAGTCATTATCAAATTTCATTCTAATTGAGTTTGTTTTCTCTTGAGTTCAAGAGACTCTCTTAAGTCTCTGGGTTAAATTACAAAATTATTCTTAAAATAAAATATGAATTTATATACAAAATCACCATCCCTTTGAAATTATTTTTATTGTTTCAATTTCATGCATGGGAGTACAAAATAAATAGACATTTTATAAATTATAAGTAATATGTTTGTTCTGAAAATATTTGATGAGCTAGACTTGTTTCTACCCTTAAGCCATACATGATAGGTGTTTATATACATAGTTATGGGCATGGAATAGTATAACTAATAGGGACTGTAGAGGAGATCTAACCCAAGCACATAGTTTTATAGGAAAGGAAGTTGAATCTTGAATATATAAACTGACTTGCTTCAGAGTTAGTAATCACAGATCCAGGACTGAAACACAGGTTTTATGGCTTTCAAAGAAACATATAATTTTTTCAGTATGTGTCTATATAGATAGGTTGATAACATCTCAAATGCTATTTCAGTGATCTCAAAAGCTATTTCGGTGATGCTTGTTTTGTGACACTTTGTGTTTGACACTCATACATGGAAACTTAGCAGATCAGTCTATAGGCTGAAATGGAGGCATCATAACAGAAGAGATTGTTCTCAGATAGTGTTCTACAAATGGGAGTTTCTCACTGTGCTCAACCCCTTCCCAACCCCACAGACACAGTAAGAAGCAAAACTTTGCATAACTGCAACTTAATACACATTGATTAACAACTCCCTTTTTTCTCTTCTCTCCAGTCTCTGGCATCCACCATTCTATACTTTGCTTCGCTAGTTTCACTATTATAGATACCTTATATAAGTAGATCTCATATTAAGCGTTCTTATCAAAATTTAAAATGTAAAAATAAGAGAGAAAGCTTTGCTTGATAAATATATCACCAACTCCCTTCCATAAGTTGTACCAGCACTGAATGCCTAGGATGAGTGTGGCCTCCTGACCTTGCACCTTAATATAGAGAGCTGGAAGGAGAAGTAGATGTTTAATTCTGTTATGAAGGCAGTCTGCATTTGACAACAAGAAAGAAAGAAAGAAAGAGAGGAAGGGGGGAAGGGAGGAAGAGAGGAGGGAAGGGAGGGAGGAAAGAAGGAAGGAAGAAAGAGGAAGGGAATAAAGAATTCAGCTCATGATGCAGCGTGTCTGATTGAAAAGAACATTTGAAGTTTTTAAAATTTACTTAATATTCAGAGCGAGCCATACTAACCTTGGTCATCATGCAAAGTGTCATTCACACAGTAGTTTTATATTTATGGCATATTCCATGGTAATGTCTTATTCATGGCAACACCCTGAAAGGCACAGCAGGGAACCTTACCTTTTACTTACCAGGCTTGAAGCTTTCATCATCTTGCTTTGACCTCCAAAATAATAAGAATGCTAATTAAATTGCATTTAAAACTGTTTGAAAGGAGTTACAAGAATGGTGTGTATTCCTGAAAGTAAAGTAAACCAGTGAACCTACCCAAACGTAGCAAAACTTAATCATTATATAACCTAAAAGGCAGAATCAAATGTACTGGAGAAGAATTAATGCAATAAGCAAAAATTTGGAGTCATCATAGTGGAAAAACAAAATAAAATTGGAATTGCTCAACAAGGAAACCTATTGCCTTGGCAAGTGCTAAACAACTTGACAATGGATTGTTCAAGTAGGGCCAACATTGCCATCAAACTGGGGGGAAGGAAGATTTATTCATTGGGTTGGAATTTGGGAGGCTTTCAAAATGCAAAAGCCCAGTTTTCTGGGTTTGCTTTTAAATTACATCCTATATTATAAAAGTTAAAACTAAAAATGTTCCAGTAATTTGATTTAATAAAAAGTATTCTAAAATGTTTAGGCTTTTTTTGGTAAGATTCTAACCCTAATTAGAAGTGTGCAAGGCAATGAGCCATGCGGCCCCAGCCCACTAATTGACCATGTCTCTTGCCTGTGACATTGCTGAAGACATGAACCCTGATACAGAATGAGTATGTATATCACACAGATGGTCAGCTTAATTGAAAACTATTTTCTACATTTATTCTTCTCATAATCTCACCAAGGAAGTTAGATTCCTGTTTTTAGTCGATTTATTTATAACACAATCCCCTAAATATACCTGCAATTGTATATTGGCTTGGAAACAAAAGATCCAATTGATTTTTGCAATTTTCAAATTGTGTGATCGACCTCTAGTGGTCAGAATGTGACATTTACTCAGTAGAACCCTGACTTCAATTAGTTTTATTGAAAAATTATTTTGATATATAGAATCAGAAATTTATATTTTATTTTTTATTTTTTACTAGAGTAATGCATTAATATCTTATGCAACACATATGGATATGCATGAAACTTACTAGTACATAGATGATTATCATTTATAATCTATGTGTATCTGCTAAGAAACCAATTAATGTAGCAAAATTCAGTGAAATATATGTCTCTGCAGATGTCTTATTAATAAAGAGAAAATGTTTCATGCACTTTAACATTTACCTTTATGTGCCTGATCTAAATCATAAATTATGAGCCCAGCGACCCAGAATTATAGGGTGTGAAGAAATACCATACCAAGTCATCTACTTAATCATCTGATTTCACATGGAGCCATACCCATATTATTTTAGAATGACATTAGCCCGTTATGCTATTTGCAGGCCTTATGACCTTTGATATGACATTTGTTTTTCTTTCTCATAGATGGAGAATGAATAATGGGGATATTGACCTGACAAGTGATCGGTACAGTATGGTGGGAGGAAACCTGGTTATCAACAACCCTGACAAACAGAAAGATGCTGGAATATATTACTGTTTGGCATCAAATAACTATGGGATGGTCAGAAGCACTGAAGCAACCCTGAGCTTTGGATGTAAGTGACTGTAACTTTAACATGGTCAGTGTATTTAGGTGAAGGAAAAATTAGATGTCATCATAAGAGTCAGTAAGAAAAATCAAGATGAAAAGAAAATGAAAGAAAGGATCCATAGATAAAGTGGGTCTTATATGATCACATTTAAAACTGTGTGGAGAGGGGCGCCTGGGTGGCTCAGTCGGTTAAGCATCCTACTTTGGCTCAGGTCAAGATCTCACCTCTCATGAGTTTGAGCCCCATGTTGGGTTTTGTGCTGACAGCTCAGAGCCTGGAGCCTGCTTTAGATTCTGTGTCTCCCTCTCTCTCTGCTCACACTCTGTCTCTCTCTTTCTCTCTCAAAAATAAATGTAAAAAAATTTTAAAAAAAGATTGTGGAGAGAAAATTTCAAGAGTGAAGCTTCGTGAAACAAAGGCCATGTTCTGCGGGATTTTGAATAACTTTCTAAAAACTAGTTTCAGTGGAAGTGTCAAGCCATGTGTTCTCAATGGAAGCTTTTGGGGGCAGAAACCATCTTTGACATTGTAACTAACAGTTTCTGTTCTCTAAAGTTCAACTCTACCTGACAGAATCTTAATCCATAGTACTTAATTTACCTTATTAAGAATACATTTAATTAAATTAATTAAATTATTTTAAGTTTAAAATATTCTCCTTATGGAGGCAGTTGTGAAAAAATACCTTCAGGAACCTTGTGCTAAACTTAAAGATAGAAGCTATTCTAGAAGAAAATTGCACATTGAAAGAGGGGTTGGGCTAGATGATCTCCAGTATGTGATTTAATAAGTTAGCACTTAAATCCTTTGCAAAATCAATTATAGGATGAAAACCATGTTTTTTTAATAAAAAATTGTTTTAATGTTTATTTATTTTGGAGATAGAGACAGAATACAAGCAGGGGAGGGGCAGAGAGAGAGACTGAGACAGATTCTCAGGGTCCAGGTACTAGCTGTCAGCACAGATCTCCATGCAGAGCTTGAACTCATGAACCGTGAGATCATGACCTGAGCCAAAGCCGGACGCTTAACCGACTGAGCCACCCAGGCACCCTGAAAACTATGTTTTAAGAGGACCCATGTGGCAGTGATTACCAGAGGGTGTGAACAATCAGACTCAATTAATGTGGCCACAGTTGGAATATAAATAATAAACCCAGTCCTTGAAGAAACAATAGAACAATTGCATTGCATTGCATTGAAGAAAAAGGAACCTAAATAATTTTTTAAAAGGAAAGTCAAGTCAAAGGGCAGAAACATTCTGCTTTCTTTAATAATGGAATGGGATCAAGTAAAACCAATTTCAAGGTTGGGAGGAAGCATTTAAATAATGGCTTCACATGCAGAGGTTATAGTGACATTAAGTTATCATTGTTGAAATGTCAGCTAAGTATTTGAGGATAGGGTTGGCATTCAAGTGAGGCATCAGGATGAGAGATATATATCTGAAGGGCTCTCTGCAAAAAGGTAATAATTAGAATGATGACTTTTCTGAGATACAAATATATTCAGAGAGGTAACAGTTTGATTTTATAATTCACGTACTGAGAAGTAGGAGATGAGGCAGGGCTGAAACAGAATGAGCATGAGTAAAACAAATAAAGAATAAAATAGAGTATCATGAGGGGTGCCTGAGTGGCTTAGTCAGTTAACCATCTGACTTCAGCTCATGTCATGATCTCGTGGTCTGTGGTTCAAGCCCTGTGTTAACAGCTCAGAGCCTGGAGCTTGCTTCAGGTTCTGTGTCTCCTTCTCTCTCTGTCCCTCCCCCACTCATGCTCTGTCTCTCCCCATCTCTCAAAAATGAATAAGTGTTAAAATTTTTTTTAAAATAGTATAAAAAATAGAGTATCATGAAACTAAACAAAATGTGAATTCTAAGTAAACAGAAAAGAATGAAGGAGATGAGACTAAGGAAAACTCAGAATTTGAAAAGGAGAAAAAGTTGGTGACTAGGATCCTGCCATTCATCCTGTTCCTTCACCCCCTTGGAGTCCTCCCCTCGGGAAGAGAAATAGACTTTTCAAATGAGTTTGTGACTCCAAGTCACTCCTCTTTACTTATTTGGTAGAATCCTGGTTTTGTCTGAGCCAATTGTATTTCCAGATGGAAATTACTTACTGAGATTGAAATTACCTTACTAAGATTCTACCTAAACTTGAAGCAAAGGTTGAGGATATTTGTAATCTTCAGGGTTGTTAGCACACTTACGTAGGCTGATACTAATATCCAGTTGCTGGAGTTCGTCACAGAAGTCTTTTAGAGCCTATGCAAATGCCAGCGTATAAAAGCAGAATTGACTCGCACAGGCTCCACCAAAGCAACTGAGAAGTATCATACCCAAAAATGAGTTAGTAGGTAAAAGATATACTTTAATGAAAATCTCTATTGACTGGAGAGTGAATGTTTTCCTTTTTGCTTTCATAATTAGATCTTGACCCTTTCCCACCTGAGGAGCGTCCTGAGGTCAGAGTGAAAGAAGGGAAGGGAATGGTGCTTCTCTGTGATCCTCCCTACCATTTTCCAGGTAAACTAAGTTCCTCTGTGACTGTAAGCATCTGTGCAATGAACACATCAGTTTTAATTTTCTTAACAATAATGGTACATTTATGATTAAGTAAGACTCAATATCTGTCTAACCTTGTAATGTATCACTTAATAATGGTTATAGACCCTTCTAGGCTCTTTAGTCACTTGGCCCTAATTCCAAAGATCTGGAATCATATTGGTTTATAAACAACATATATGTTAGATTATGCCTTTATTAACATTCTTGTTACACAGGAGAAAGTATGATAGAATATTTACAAATTATTTTAAAAATAGAACAGTGCTGGTCAGTCATTTCATTAAAACTATTATATCTACAGTATACTGTGAATTATATAAATGCTTGAAAAGGATAAAGACATAATAAATTACTAATCTCTTTAAGGCATCTATCTGCAAGAATAATCATCCAATTTAGAAAGGGGTTAAATTGTCATCTGTAACAAGATTCAACCTTTGAATACAGGTTTTCTGTACTTTGATATGGCTAAAAGAAAAGCTATCAAGTGCTAATTAAAAGATGAACACTTTATATACTTTCATTAATTTTCATTTGCTGTTTTTATAAAATATCTTCTTGAAACAATATATAAACACTACTTTTCACAGTGGAAAAAAACAATGTTTTATATTCTAATATTATGGCATAAATTTGTCTTTAAAGACCTTCGTAGAGAATATATTCTATTACAATTATATGTATATGAAGTCTGGTTGTTTATATATCAAATATCAGTAGTTTTCTCTCTAATAAAACAGGAGAAATACTATTAAATGCTAAATATAGGAGGAACATAGAATTCAAAATGATGTAACAACCTTTCTATGAGAGAGTAATCTTTTACTATGAAGAACTGCTAAAACTACCGGGAAAAAAATTCCCTGATCTCCATAGCATTTCCCACAAACAAAGGTAATGATCATAAGTAGCCAATGACTACATTTGACTACATTCAGCACTGGATGGGCTTCATTTAACCACTCATTCATTCAACAAATCTCTTGTGAGCACCTGTTATACAATTACGTGTGCCAGGCACTTAGTATGCCTGATAGGCAAGAATACCTATTTGAGTAACACAGGAAAATCCACCTACCCTCAGGGATTTGCTACTGGAAGAGACAGCCAACAGACAAGATCCATAGTTAACAGGTATAGCTTTTCCAAGATTCCATTTGAACTACATTCCTACCAAGGTATCGGTAGTAGGTAAGCTCCAGGGTGGAAAATTAATTCAGGGAAGGGAAAGAGTAAGTGTTAAAGGGATAGCTGAACTCTTATAAGGGACAATGCCGTGAAGGTAACTTTGAATAAAGCCCTGAAGGAAATGAAGAAGCTAACAGTGCAGATGTCTGAGATAAGGGCATACCAGGCGGATGCAGCAGCAGGAGCAAGGGGTGAGAAGGGACTATGGAAGGAGATCAAGGAAGTCAGGGTGACTGAAATAGAGTGAATGAGGTAGAAGGTAGTAAGAAATGAAATTGGAGAGATACAAGAGCTGTATCACATGGGACCTTATAATTCATAGTGATTACACTGGCTTTAACTAGAGTGAGATTTTCATTGGAGGGCTTAGACCACCAATGACATTGCTTAAGTTATAGAAAGATGAGCATGGCTGCTGTTTTAAGAAAAGACTTAGTGGAAATTCATTTCTAAATCTGTTACTCAAAATAGGAGTGCAAAAGGAAAAAGATATAAAGACACAGTGTGGTTAACAATCTTCATTTTATTTTTAAAATGCATTAGGGAAGATGGGTCATGAAATTTTGGAATTTCCTATATTAATGCAGGGTCTGATTCTACGTACCAATCATGAAATTCTAAGCAAAACATTTAACCTCTGAGTCTCATTTAGCCTATCAGTGAAATCGAAGTAAGAATATTAATAGTCCATACAATATTTGAGAGAGAAAGAGAGATACCATTGCTTATCGCCATGCTTATATTTACTCAAAAAAAATATGGTAGCTTTTGGAAAAAGCACTGTTTGTCTTGGCTTACATCCAACATTTGTTCTGCAATAGCCTAGTTTGGATTATGCCTTAGCTTACTGCTAGAAAACAACAGTTTTAAGAGACAATATTTTTTTCCAGATGACCTTAGCTACCGCTGGCTTCTAAATGAATTTCCTGTATTTATCACAATGGATAAACGAAGATTTGTGTCTCAGACAAATGGAAATCTCTACATTGCAAATGTCGAGGCATCAGACAAAGGCAATTATTCCTGCTTTGTATCCAGTCCTTCTATTACAAAGAGTGTGTTCAGCAAATTTATCCCACTCATTCCACTACCTGAACGTAAGTATTTTGTTACACACTATTTTTGCAGATTGTCTGCTTATGGAGTACTTACAATATGAAAAGAAATATCCAGTGGGAAGACTTGTTGGCTGCCCATTCAGGGCAAACAGAAGATACACAAACAGAAGACTTTGAAAGTCTTGGTCATTACTTAGTTTTTCTGATGGAGATTTACATGTTAAAAGTGCCCTAAGATGGTCCAGGTCAGACTGGTTGCTTCTAGTTCAGAGAATGTGTAGGGACTGCTTCATTAGCCTAATACCCATATACTGGTTACAGTGGGAATCGCTTACCTCTGCTTTTATTCTCATGTCCATTCAAAGCTTTTAGTAACTTAATGAAAGAGAACAAATGATTAGATCAAAACAAGCTATAGTGATTATAGAATTAGGAAATAAATGCAGTTTCATTACTTTGATATTTTAAGGAACTGTTTACATGAAGCAAATTAGTGTACGTATTGCCTTTATGCTGTAAGTAAGTAGCATGGGGTATCACTACCATGATGCCATAATTGATGATCACTGACAGACCTGAATGGCATTTCCAAGATTCCAGTTGAACAGCATTCCTTATTTTAATGCATCACTTCCTAAGAAAATCAGACTTCAACATATTTGCTTACTTCCCATTGTTTTTATCATAGTCCTCCTGTTACCACTCACATCAGTGAGTTCAGGCTTCTGAAGAAATACTGGGAATTGTTGTTCACAGACCTAGGCTTGGTTCCTGCCTCTATTCTAAATAAGAAATGGGGAAAATGTCATCATATCACTGTGGCTGCATTTTTTCTACTCAAGATTGTGGTCACGTAGTTGATATTCAATAAATATTTTTTGACTTCTGGCTCTTTTTTCTCTCCACAATCTTGGAAATACTTGAGATCTACTACCTCATAGAATCATAAGGAGCCAGCATGTAAAAACTTCTATAGGTTTCTTTCTTATTCTACCCCAGAAGTTCATCTCATCTATTTATTTCTTACTAGCATCTCTGTGGAAGAAGTGTTTCTCTTCCTGTTCTAGCTAATTCTTCCAGTTGCACTAGTTCATTTGTCATTTGATTCATTTAGAGACTTCACTATATCATTTAATTCCTGCTTTTTTTTTTCAGAATCTTTATTCTCCATTCATTTCCCTCTGTGTATTCTTTTGTATTAACTGCAAACAATCTTGACAATTTCTTATTTGCTAAATCCAAAGTATACTTTTCAGTCCTGAATTTGTATGAACTTTGACACTATTGATCTCCTATGCTTCTCTTGAACTCTTCTTTCTTTTCCTAATTTTCCCAGCTCCTTCCCTCCCCTTATCTTCCACCTGCCTCTCTGACAAATTCTATGCAGTACCCTTCCCCAGATCTCCCTCCTTCTTATATTTCTCTCTAATCTTTTTTCAGATATTATTACCAATTTATCCCTTTCGACAGCAGCACTATGGAGATGAGTCCACATTCTTATGTCTAAAACTTTTCTCTTTGTTTAGGACTTAATTCTACCTACCTCCTAGACTTGTCATACAGAATGTTTTTGAGAATGTTAAGTTCAAAATGTTCCAGACACATCTGTCATCTCATGTCTAAAACTTCTAGTGCTCTTCATCTTGTTTGGTGGTATTGTCATATCTCTACTATCTCAGAATAACATTTTTAATCATCAAGTCCTGTCCTCTCCTCATCCTCCAGATAGCTAATTCAGTGGTCTGCAGCTAGTATGTAAGCACTTGGGAAGTTTGCGGAAATATACAACCCAGAAATACTAATTCAGCAGGTCTGGGATGTGACCCAGGAATTTGTAGGTTCAGCAAGCATCCCCAGTGATTACAATGAATTGGATCCTTTATCTATGAGTTGTGAAAACATTGACCCAAAGAGCAGTCCTGTTGATTCTGCCTCTGAAAGACAGCTTCGACCAGTTCTTTCCTTTTTATTCCTATTGCTCCAGCCCTCATCTGTTTTGCCTGAAGTAATGACAAAGCCTTCCTTAGATACTCTTCTAAAATTCTCTTCTCCATGTTCCATTCTTTAAAACTTCCAACAAGATTTTCTACTTAAACCAAAGGTGATATTCATATAAATTCTCTTTCCCAAACGCACTCGCAGTTAATCACCAAGGAAATTATTCTCAAAATGTTTAATGTCACAGTTTCAAGCCTTCTAGATAATAGATTCAAGCTCATCTTCAACACATATATTTTGTGAATTTTTGAAAAAATTCCCTGCATACTCCTGAAACTTTGTCTTAATATGTTGTTTCCTCAACCCGAACTGGTCTGGTGAATTCAAATACTCTTCTTGCCTGAAATTCCCGTAGGCCCTGCATAATCAACCATCCTCCTTAGCTGCCACCCTTTCAGACCACTTATTTTTGTTTTGACTTGTATTTTCAGTCATTGTGTATCTATTTGTCTCTCTAGTACCAATGAAGTGCAAAGTGCCATTCATACTATAATCTTAAACCATGCATTTTGCCTTTCTGAGCCTGTTTCTGTGACTGTAAGATTGAGGGAATAAAGCATCTCTCAGTATAGATGTGCTCAATACATTCAATAAGGTAACTATATTGATAAGCACAGTGTTGTCTGAATAAACACTTTTCTTCGTTCCCTCTCTCCTTCCCTCTTTTCAACTTATTTCCCTTTTGCCATATGCATGTCTTTCTTCTTTTCTCCCTCTTTTCTCGCCTGGCCTCTTTCTTTTACACTCTTCTCTCTTCCTTCTACCCTTCTCCCTCATTTCCCTTGTCCTTTCTCTTCCTTCCTGAGTCTCATTTAGCACCAGGCACAGTGTTTCACACATTTTTTTTTTAACGTTATGACAAAACAATCATGTTATTCCTTATTGGGTGACTATACAAAGGAACAATTTTAGAATTGGGTAATGTTAGAAAAACATAGATGACGCATGTTGCAAGGAAGTCACTAGTATATATAATGCCACGTTTACCGCAATAAATCGGCCGGTTCAACACACTGCTGTTGTCTCTGTCCATTTGTATTTTAGTTTTAGCTTTTTATTTTAGTTTTTTATTTTCCAGTGTTTTATTTTAGTTTTATTTTCTTTTCACCGACGCCGTTCTTCCTTTGGGAACCCCTGGTTGCTGGAGCTGGTCTCTGGCATGGGCTTAGTTAACATCTTGGTACCATTTGTAAAATTGAGATGATGAGGGGCGCCTGGGTGGCTCAGTCGGTTAAGCGGTCGACTTCGGCTCAGGTCATGATCTCGCGGTCCGTGAGTTCGAGCCCCGTGTCGGGCTCTGTGCTGACAGCTCAGAGCCTGGAGCCTGTTTCAGATTCTGTGTCTCCCTCTCTCTGACCCTCCCCTGTTCATGCTCTGTCTCTCTCTGTCTCAAAAATAAATATTTTTTTTTATTATATGAAATTTATTGTCAAATTGGTTTCCATACAACACCCAGTGCTCATCCCAAAAGGTGCCCTCCTCAATACCCATCGCCCACCCTCTCCTCCCTCCCACCCCCATCAACCCTCAGTTTGTTCTCAGTTTTTAACAGTCTCCCATGCTTTGGCTCTCTCCCACTCTAACCTCTTTTTTCCTTTTTTTTTTTTTTTTTCTTTTTTCCTCCCCCTCCCCCATGGGTTCCTGTTAAGTTTCTCAGGATCCACATAAGAGTGAAACCATATGGTATCTGTCTTTCTCTGTACGGCTTATTTCACTTAGCATCACACTCTCCAGTTCCATCCACGTTGCTACAAAAGGCCATATTTCATTTTTTCTCATTGCCACATAGTATTCCATTGTGTATATAAACCACAATTTCTTTATCCATTCATCAGTTGATGGACATTTAGGCTCTTTCCATAATTTGGCTATTGTTGAGAGTGCTGCTATGAACATTGGGGTACAAGTGCCCCTATGCATCAGTACTCCTGTATCCCTTGGATAAATTCCTAGCAGTGCTATTGCTGGGTCATAGGGTAGGTCTATTTTTAATTTTCTGAGGAACCTCCACACTGCTTTCCAGAGCAGCTGCACCAATTTGCATTCCCACCAACAGTGCAAGAGGGTTCCCGTTTCTCCACATCTTCTCCAGCATCTATAGTCTCCTGATTTCTTCATTTTGGCCACTCTGACTGGCGTGAGGTGATACCTGAGTGTGGTTTTGATTTGTATTTCCCTGATAAGGAGCGACGCTGAACATGTTTTCATGTGCCTGTTGGCCATCCGGATGTCTTCTTTAGAGAAGTGTTTCACACATTTTTGATGCTCTTTAAGACTTCTTGAAAAAAAAATTTTTATATTTATTTTTGAGACAGGGAGAGACAGAGCATGAACAGGGGAGGGTCAGAGAGAGGGAGACACAGAATCCGTAACAGGCTCCAGGCTCTGAGCTGTCAGCACAGAGCCCAACGCGGGGCTCCAACTCACGGACCGCGAGATCATGACCTGAGCCGAAGTCAGCCACTTAACCGACTGAGCCACCCAGGTGCCCCTTGAAAATTTTTTTTAGTGAATTGAGTAAAATTAGTTACACAGCTTGAGAATGAGTCAATATGATTGGAAATGCTTGATGAAATTTATGCTATATACATACTATGCATAAACAAATAAGTCTATGCATTGTGATATGATCAGATAGTTCCCAGTACTTGAGAAATGTCTTCCATACTGAAGTAATTCTATCAAAATTACAATATTGAAAAAAAAAAAAACTCTTTTCATTCTGCCTAATAATTAGTGGATATTTGTATTTTTCTTGATATTAGGAACAACAAAACCATATCCTGCTGATATCATAGTTCAGTTCAAGGACATTTATGCATTGATGGGCCAAAATGTGACATTAGAGTGTTTTGCGCTTGGCAAGTAAGTATACTTATATTTTTTATTAACATATATAGAAATATATTAATTTTTGTACCATTTAGGAAATAAATGATGTAAGTGTTTAGCTATAGAGAAACAAAGTAATTTACTTTGAAATGTTGTGGACCCTTAGCTTTTGTTATCTCCTATTTAAAGTCCCGTTCCTGATATCCGATGGCGGAAGGTCCTAGAACCAATGCCAAGTACTGCTGAGATCAGCACCTCTGGGGCTGTCCTCAAGATCTTCAATATTCAGCTAGAAGATGAAGGCACATATGAATGTGAGGCTGAGAACAATAGAGGAAAGGATAAACACCAGGCAAGAATTTATGTTCAAGGTAGACATGTTATTTTAATTTTCTGTAAATTGCATCAGTATCTTATTTATAGCCATTTCCATACTTGAAAAGCTAGTATATGATAGTTTAAAAACAGTGATGTATCTTATATTATGCAAAAAGGTGAAATATTTATCCATCTAATGAAGTCACAAATATGGCTTATAAAAGTTATAAACTTCTATTAGCATCATACTAACACCAATGGATTCATAGTAGTGTTCTTGATAATTTTCTGAAAATACAATTGATGTAACTTGTTGACTCCCTTCCTTGTTCTTTTTTTCCCCCAGTACCTTTTTATTTGTAGAAGAAACTATGCATTATGACTCAGGCTAAGCCACTGACTTGCAAACTCAAGTATGCTTCAAAATCACCTGGAGGGCTTGTTAAAACACAGATTGCTGGTTCCCAGAGTTTCTGAGTTAGAAAGTTCTATTTAGGGCCCATGAATCTGTATTTCTAACAAGTTCCTAAAAGATGCTAATGCTACCAGACCAGGAGCCACAGTTTGAGAACCTCCTTTTTTCCAAAAGAGGAAAAAAAGAATTTTTTTGAAGCAATTTTCTTGGTCAAGTGTTTGATTCAGACACACGCACACCCACACACACGCACACACGCACACACACACACTTATATTTAGGGGGATAGAATGTTGTTTATCAGGGACCACTTGAAACTTTTCAGGCTGAAATTATTTCTGTATTATTGTACAATATAAAACTTAAAGATCACAACTAAGCAAACATCTAAGGTTTCAGTAAGCCCATTCATTTAAAGGATAAGCATCCATTGAGTGTCTACTCAGAGACACACACTATGACAGGAACAAGTGGAACTAGATAAGAGAAATACTCTCTCTGTCCTCTGTCCAGGATTCATACTGTTTTCATACTATATACAAACCTCTACATTTATACCAGTATACACAAGCAACTGAACATATGCCTCCATACACATGTGAGAGCCAAACTGTGATATCAGAATGGAGAAGGGGCATTGTGGCCCCTACCCAGACCCAGGCCTCTGTCTATACAGGGATGAAGTAAGTGCCTCCAATGACTTAACACATGAAGTCTCACCACCACCATCCCATAGAATTCACCAGGATTAGGCTCTTTTTGCCTTTACCCTGTTCATTCTATTTGGCACAGAAAGCCACGCACTCCAGGCCTCCCTTATCATCTGAACTTTAACACCTACACAGCTCTGCACATGTCCTTCTCAGTCTCCATCTCCTCCCCATCCCTAACTTCTGAAACCTTTGTACCATACTTTCCACAACACACAGGCTGCTGTCATCGCAATCTCCTATATTCTCAACTTCTCTGTAACTTCTACTCTGCACTTCTCACTTAGCTAAAACATGGTTCTCCCTTAAAGACACTGCTTCCCCTGTAATCCTCTCAGGCAGTGGCTAATTTTCTTCCACAGCTCTCATTCCCTTTGGCTTGCAGTATACCTGCTCTTCTTGTTCCATACACTGTTTCTAGACTACCCTCCATCTCTTTTCCTTTAAATGTCCAGTTAACTATCTGTCAGGACAAACCCCCTCATTTCTCTAAGGATTTTGCTCTTGGCAGCTCTTACAAACCAGAACACTACTCTTGACATTCTTAGTGACATCAAAATCAACTTAGACTATGATTATCTTTAGTAGTTTGGCCTCTCAGTTCTATTGAACTCCTCTTCCCTAATGATCTTGTCTGTCAACCCACCTGAGCAACCCGTTCCCATGGCCACACTTCAGACCTCAATGTTACCAAAAAGTACAATCCCTTTATTTTTTTAATGTTTATTTATTTTTAGATAGGGGTGTGGGTGCAGAGAGGGAGAGAGAGAGAGAATCCCAAGCAGGCTATACATTCAGCATGGACCCAATGTGGGGCTTAATCTCATGATCAACTGTGAGATCATGACCTGAGCCAAAAACAAGAGTTAGACACCTAATAACTGAGCCCTCCAAATTACAATCCCTTTATCATCTCAATTTAACACATTTCTTTCAAACCACTATTTCCTATCTTTCTAGTTCAGTCTCTCTAATACCCTTGGACTCTACCAGGAACTAACCAATTAATCTAGCAACGGTTTAACATTCTTTCACTTCCACTAACCTCTACTACCTCTTCCCTAAACCTGTGATCATTCATAACTGTTCCCCTGCACTCCTCCACAATGCACTCACCACCTTCTCTTTTGTCTTACTACCTTTGTAAAAGGCCAACCCCGGAAAAATCGAGGTTTTTGCCTACAGTACCTGAACCAGGGGCTTGAATATGACTTGAGATAAACATCACCATACTTATTAGAGCATTTTAAATTATTCATCACTAACTTCAACTGGGCCCTTGGTGCTGCCTGGAAATTATATTTTACTTCCACAGGCCCACTTAGTCTTGCAGTCCCTTGGATGACCTACTCATGCCTTCACAGTTTACTTCAAACCCTAACACCTCCTCCTTCAAACTTACTCTCAGCTGATAACTTGGCTTCTTCTTTCCCTGAGAAAATGAAAGATCAAGTTAGAACTTCCACAGGCTCCCACCCCACATCTATCCAATACCTTTACCCATATCTCATTGCTATGGATTCAGCTGCTATCTGAGGCCGACACCTCTACTCTGTGCTTGATTGTACCCTCCTACTTCCTTAAGGCTGTTGTTCCAGCAATTCCCTCTCCGGCGAAAGTAATCGTTTTTTTCAATGGATCATTCTCATCAGTGTATAGTGGCTCTTGTTTCCTACTTCTTTAAAATATTTTTAACTCTGGCTGCTGCTCCATTTCCCTTCTTCTTGTCTCCCTGACAGATTTGTCTATACTTTCTAAATATGCTGTGGTCAATTTTTCTTCTTTTTAAAATTCACTCTTGTTTGAGTCTCATACCTACCTCCCTGCTGGAATCTTGTCTTGATCACCAATGACGTTATGTTGCTGAAGCAAATGGCCACTTCGCAGCTGTGTCTTACCTGATCCAGCAGCAACAGACGCCCCTGTTGACTGTGCTGTCCTCCACCGTCCGCTCTCTGTGCTTCGCATCTGGGATCCATACTTTGCTAACATCCTTATGCACCACTTACATTCTCCTCCTCAATCCATATGCCCTTCGAACATGGGAGCAAGCAGAGTTTGTCTCTGAAAATCTTCTCTATTTCCTCACAACCTTGGTGATTTCACCTATGATCATGGCTTTAATTAGGCTCTAGCACCTGAAAATTCTGACCCAGATACTTTCTTGGAACCCTAGACTTGTATATTCAGTACCCCAACAAAATTCACTTGATACATATCAAGTATACATAGGTGACCTCCAGAAGAGAGGAAAATTCTGGTTAGAGTCTTACATTACATTTTTTAAATAAAGCTGGCATTCTACCAGGTTTCTAGTGCTTATAGATCTGTTTTTATTCGGTGTACTAAGAAAACTATGATCCAGGTTTTTAGCCGAGTAGAGTTCTAAACTATCTAATGTCTAATTCTTTAGAAGAATCAAGGTGACAGCAGATATTTGTAAGGGAATCTTATTAAGGGAACTATTATTATTCCTTTACTAATGAAACACACTCAGTTTTTATCTTTTGGTGTAATCAAACAACCAGTTTACAAAATTAAATCATAGTCAAGCTGATTCCATTATTTATTCTTATTGTATTTTTTAATGTGATATCTTGTGTGTTAGAGTCCAAGGCATGAAAGGTGCTCATATTCCTGTTTTATGTATTGCCAAGATTGTCTACAAAATAAAACCTCTCTCAATTAACATTCTTATCAATATTTAATTTTTATAACTGTCTACATATGTTACCAAAATGTAATGATAAGTGAAAATATACTAAATCAGATTATTGTGTTATAAATACACACACGCATATAATCTTGATGGGATTATATCTAGTGAGATCATAAAAATGTTTTATACTCTTTATTATTTATATGTATTAAATACTTTCTATAAGACATGTATATTATTTTGTCATAAAATTAATATATCAAAGTTTTCTTTTTTAAAGAAAATAAAATACTCTCCTCCACTCACAATTAATTCTCTATTCCTACCTCCTTTATTTTATATCAATTTATTTACCTACAGCTATTTATTTATTCATTCATTTATTTATTTATTTATTTATTTATTTATTTATTTATTTATTTATTTATGAGAGAGAAAGAGGGAGCACAAGTGGGGGGCGGCAGACAGAGAAGGGAACACAAAATCTGAAGCAGGCTGTGTCTTGACAACAGAGAGTCCAATGTGGGGCTTGAATTCACAAACCGTGAGATCATGACCTGAGCCAAAGTCAGAGGCTTAACCGACTGAGCCACCCAGGCACCCCTACGTACATTTATTGAAACTATTTAACTTAAATACTCAAAAAAATGTCATAGTGTCCATTTGCTTGCTCTCTAGACATATTTACTTGTGGTATGGGAAATACTTAGCAGTTTTCTTTAGCTACCAGATCAGATGAAATGATGAAGCTGAAATTAATTTCACTAAAGCATGGATTTCACCAATTATAGCTCCTGTATGTGGTTTCTAATATTGAAAGAGTAATTATGTGATCAAGGCATTTATCTAATCCTACAGTAAAATGTGACAGTGACCACTAGGTGAACGGTACATCAAAAGGAGGACACCTGAGGAAGTGGAAAAAATTTTGATTCTTTATTCCAAAAGAAAATACTTAGTGTCATACTCAATGAAGCCATAATTTAAAAAAAAAAATTAATGTTTATTTATTTTTGAGAAAAAGAGAGTGAGCAGGGGAGGGGCAGAGAGAGAGGGAGACACAGAATCTGAAGCAGGCTCCAGGCTCTGAGCTGTCAGCACAGAGCCTGATGTGGGGCTTGAACTCACAAACAACGAGATCATGACCTGAGCCAAAGTTGGACACTTGACCAACTGAGCTACCCAAGTGCCCCAAAACATAATTTTTTAAAAATGTTACAGGTGAGAAATTTTTTTTTAATTTTATTTTTTAATTTACATCCAAATTAGCATATAGTGCAACAATGATTTCAGGAGTAGATTCCTTAATGCCCCTTACCCATTTAGCCCATGCCCCCTCCTGCAGGTGAGAAATTTTTAATTTTTTAATGTTTATTCATTTTTGAGAGAGAGAGAGAGAGACAGAGTGTGAGCAGGGGAGGGGCAGAGAGAGAGAAAGACACAGAATCTGAAGCAGGTTCCAGGCTCCGAGCTCTGAGCTGTCAGCCCAGAACCTGATATGGAGCTTGAACTCACAAACCGTGGGATCATGACCTGAGCAGAAGGCAGATGCTTAACCAGTTGAGCAACCCAGGTGCCCCAAGACATATTTTTTTAAAACCTTAATTGTCATTTTGAAAGATTTAAGTTATAAGAAAAGATAAATTAGTGTAGTGTTACTCATGAATTAGCTTTCTAACAACACATGGTTCACAAATAGGAAAATAATTATGAATTGATTATATTTACTTCATGTTATAACAATGTAGGATAAAATTTACCTGAAGACCTATGGGGATGCAATTTCAACGGCTCTAACGCTGGTTTTATGGCATATATAATATCTGATGTATTCTCCAGAAGATCAACCAAATGTGACATTTGCATTCTTGAGATTATTTTGAGTGTTGAGATTTGAGTCTGACACTTACAATGTTCTTTAACTTTCAGCGTTTCCTGAGTGGGTAGAACATATCAATGACACAGAGGTGGATATAGGCAGTGACCTCTATTGGCCTTGTGTGGCCACAGGGAAGCCCATCCCTACAATCCGATGGCTGAAAAATGGATACGCGGTATGTATGTTCAAGCATTTTGCGTTTCTTGAGTCCATACTCAGGCACCATTTCCAGTGGTCCTCAGATAAATTTAGCAAGAGAATCAATAGAGTAAGGGTATCTTGGCCCTAAAATTAAATAAATAAATAAATAAGTAAAAAAGTCTTCTAACAAAGGCAAACAAGGAAGTGAACAATAAATTATCTTCTTTCAATTTAAAACAACTTTTCTGCAATCTTATGTCTACCTTCTCTCTCTCTTCCTCTCTCTCCTTATTTTGCCCTTTGTTCCACATTTTGCCCTGCTTCCTACTTTTCCTTCTCTACTACCTGATATTGTCCTCTTTTTTTTGGCCACTATTTCCCTGACCCCACAGAAACAGAGGTAAGAGGGAAGGTTCTACTTTTAGCCCTGGGGACAAGTAGCAGCAGTGGGGCCCTTCTGTACCTTCCCTCTGTAATCTCCCAGCTGGGCCAAGAGGGAAAAAGTGGACTCCCAGCTCTGTAGGATGAATAGAACAAGAGCCACTGGGCATGGTAAGTGGGTTTTAAACCCTACCGTATCTGGCTTAGTTAACAGTGGGGGCAAAATATTGTACCTGAATGAAAAGGCAAACCGGCCCAGACTTAAATAAAAGCTTTTCTGTTAAAGTTGATCAAGGGAATGTATTTTGCTTTGTCTTCTTTTCAGTATCATAAAGGGGAGTTGAGACTGTATGATGTGACTTTTGAAAATGCTGGCATGTACCAGTGCATAGCTGAAAACACACATGGAGCCATATATGCAAATGCGGAGTTGAAGATCTTGGGTCAGTATCATTTCTAGTTTCTGATAACATTCAGCAAGAAAGCACCACATTAAACAGTGATCATAAGGGTTTCTGCAGATCATATTTGATTGTATGTTGGATCGCTAAAGGTGACAACTTTCAAAATGTGGTTTGGAACAGGGTGATATTGTTGTTTTATTTCCCTTCTTTCATTGGAGAACAGTAAATAAGTTAGAGGCAGCATGGAGTACAATAATTTAAAAAAATGATTTACAGGTAAAGCAAACTTTACATACGCCAGTTTTTACAAGTCTTATTCTCTCCTATGTCTGGGCTGTTAAATACTTCCTGAAAATCACATTGTGGTGATTGATGCTTCCACAAGGCATGTGACCCAGTCTCAGATGGATCTTCAGCACTTGCTAGTTATAGCAGTCTTTGGATCTCATATCCTACAATTGATATTTAAAATCCTCAGGACATTCCTCAAGCTCTTTACTCCACCCTGACTCCTTCTTTGGTATCGCTTTCTTACTCTGCCATAACAATTGAAACCCTTTGAAATAAAATATATCAATTTCCTATCCACATTCAAAAGTATGTAAATCTTTACTACATTTTCCCCTTCATGTTCTTCATCCAGAGGCGTGAGTATCTCTCCTCTCTAAAACAGGCATACCTTGTCTCGTTTCATTGCATTTCACAGTACTGCGTTTTTACCAATTGAAAGTTTATTGCAATCCTGCAGCGAGCAGGCATATTTCCAACAACATTGGCTTACTTCATGTCTCTGTATTACATTTTGGTAATTTCACAATATTTAAAACTTTTTCATTATTATTATATTTGGTATGTTAATCTGTAGTCAGTGGTCTTTGATATTACTATTGAAACTGTTTTCAGGCACCATGAACCAGGCCCATATACGAGAGCAAACCTAATCAATACATGTGTGTGTTCTGACTGCCCACATTCCTTCACCTCGAGCCTCCCTATTCTCTGAGACACAGCAATATTGAAATTAGGCCAGTCAATAAGCTTACAATGGCTTCTGGGTGTTCAAATGAAAGGAAGAGTCAGACATCTCTTACTTTCACACAAAAGCTAGAAATGATTAAGCTTAACGAGGAAGGAATGTCAAAAGCTGAAATAGGCTGAAGGCTAGGTTTCTTGTGCTAACCAGTTAGCCAAGTTGTGCATGCAGAGGAAAAGTTCTTATGATTAGAAGTGCAGGTCTAGTGAGCACATGAATGATAAGAGAACAAAACAGCCTTATTGCTGATTTGAAGAAAGTTTTAGTGGTCTGAATAGAAGATCAGATCAGCCACATTATTCACTTAAGCCAGAGCCTAATCCAGAGCAAGGCTCTTACTCTCTTCAATTCTGTGAAGACTGAAAGAGGGGAGGAAGCTGCAGAAGAAAAGTTTAAAACTAGCTCAGGTTGGTTCATGAGGTTTAGAGTAGAGAAAAGAGGAAATGGCTTCACAGCTGACACTTTTGTTGGGGACTAATGTGGCTGGTGACTTTCAGTTGAAGCCAATGCACATTTGCCATTCTGAGAATCCTACAGCCCTTAAGAATTATGCTAAATCTAATCTGTCTGTGCTCTGTAAAGGGAACAACAAAGACTGGATGACAGCACATCTGTTGACAACATGGTTTACTGAATATTTTAAGCCCTCTGTTGAGAACTACTTATCAGAAAAAAAAAAAAAAAAAGATTCCTTTCAAAATACTACTGCTCCTTGACAACACACCTGGTCACCCAAGAACTCTGATGGAGATGTACGTGAGATTAATGTTGTTCTCATGCCTGCTATCACAACATCCATTCTGAGGCCCTTGAATCAAGGAGCAATTTCAACTTTCAAATTTTATTATTTAAGAACTGCATTTCATAAGGCTCTAGGTGTCACAGATGGTGATTTCTCTCATGTCTCTTGGCAAAGCAAATTGAAAAATCTATGAAAAGGATTCACTATTCTGGATACCATTAAGAACTTTCATGATTCATGGGAAGATGCAAAATATCATCAACATGGGCAGGAGATGGGAAGAAGTTGATTCTAACCCTCAGGGATGACTTTGTGAGGTTCAAGACTTCAGTGGAGGAAGTAGCTGTAGATGTGGTGGAACTAGAAAGAGAAATAGAATTAGAAGTGGAGCCTGAGGATTTCACTGAATTCTTCTAATCTCATGATAAATCTTGAGCAGATGAAGAGTTGCTTCTTATGGATGAGCAAATAAAGTAGTTTCTTGAGGTGGAATATACTCCTGGTGAAGATGCTGTGAAGATTGTTGAAATGACAACAAAGGATTTAGAATATTACATCAACTTAGCTGATAAAGCATGGCTAGGTTTGAGAGGATTGGCTCCCATTTTGAAAGAAGTTCAGTGGTGAGTAAAATGCTATCAAAAGGCATCACATACCACAGAGAAATCTTTCATGAGAGGAAGAGTCAATCGATGGGGCAAGCCTCATTGTTGTCTTTTTTCAGAAATTTCCACAGATGCCCCCCCCACCGCCAACCTTCAGCAACCATTACCCTGATCAGTCAACAGCCATCAACATGGAGGCAAGACCCTCCACTAACAAAAAGACTATGACTCGCTGAAAGCTCATATGATGGTTAGCATTTTTTAGCAATAAAGTATTTTTAAATTAAGGTATGTACATTGTTTATTTTCAGACATAACGCCATTTGCACAGCGAATAGGCTATAATATAGTGTAAATATAACTGTTGTATGTATTGGGAAACCAAAAAATTCATGTGACTCACTTGTGATTTTTGCTTTATTGGGGTGGTCTGGAACCTAACCTGGAATATCTCTGAGGTATGCCTGTAATCCCTTTACCTCTGCCCTATATTCATTTCTTTTCACTTACCCTGTACTTGATATGAACAGATATCTCTTCTCCATGTGCATATGTGTGTTCATATCTTTCATGCTGCCTCTCCTTTTAATCATGTTTTATTCTTGAATTCTCTGCTTCTTTGGCTTTGGAGACTCCATGCTTTCATACCTCCCAGATTATTTCTTATTGATCATTTTTATTTTTTCCTCTTTACCCTTTCCTCTGCTCAGTTAGAAATCTTGCTCTCAGATTCCATTCTTATGGTTTCATTCTATTCTGTAACCCACTTTTTTCTCATATTCTATATTATTATTCCCAAATTATTATTTTCAAATTTTTAGAAATCCTTGATAATTTCTTCTTCTTCCATTAACTATCATTGATTCTTTATATCACTGGCTCAGGTTTTTATCCGTAGCGCAATATAAAGCTTCCTAATAGGAATGTTCATCTGGTAACCTCACAGATAACCCAGACTTAGTGTGTCTGAAGCTATAATCCTTATTTCTCACTCACCTTATCCTGAAAAATTCTGTTCTATAGAATGACATAATTCATTACATCTTTTATTTCTATCACATCTACTAAATTTCTCAATGTTACCCCATAAATCTCACATTCTCCTTACTTTCATTACAACTACTTTAATTAAGGCCTTACTGTAATGTGTCCTTTTCATTTTATTTTAATTAGCTGTCATCAGCTTTAGTCATGTTATAAGTAATGAATCTAGATGTAGCCAGGCTTTGTCTTCTACAACTGATTACCAAAAAGATAAAGCAGTGACTATAAAGTGTGGCCTATTTTATTATTGCTACACCAAAGGGAAATTCTTTAAAATATTGCTATCAGGGGCGTCTGGGTGGCTCAGTTGGTTGGGTGTCTGACTTTGGCTCAGGTCATGATCTCACATCTCTGTGGGTTCAAGCCCCGCGTCGGGCTCTATGCTGACGGCTCGGAACCTGGACCCTGCTTCGGATTCTGTCTCTGTCTCTCTCAAAAATAAATAAACATTAAAATTTTTTTTTTTTTTTTTTTTACGTTTATTTATTTTTGGGACAGAGAGAGACAGAGCATGAACGGGGGAGGGGCAGAGAGAGAGGGAGACACAGAATCGGAAACAGGCTCCAGGCTCTGAGCCATCAGCCCAGAGCCCGACGCGGGGCTCGAACTCACAGACCGCGAGATCGTGACCTGGCTGAAGTCGGACGCTTAACCGACTGCGCCACCCAGGCGCCCCAAAATTTTTTTTAATTATTGCTATCACTATAAATTAACACTAAAAAATATGAAAGAATATATAAAACTAACTTTAAGAAGAGTTGAGGCCTTCTTAATTTTAATTTTCCCAGTCTCTTGTTATAATGCTGAAGATCATATTCCATTTATTCCCTCCAAGGTAAAAATTCTTTGCTGATATATTTAATCTACTTTATTTGGGTATCAAACAAACATTCAGGCTCAGGCTTCATACCATATTTCTTTATTATGAAATACAATAAAATAGTTTTGACTCTTATACAAGATATGAGGTGACTTTGAATGTTTTTCCAAATGTTAGCTTTTTATTTTTTGTTAAAATTTACTTATCATGCTATGTTACAAAATAATAAGAAAATTCAACAGCTCAGGATGAAAGATCTCTCCATATTCAAGCACAAAATTTATCAGTAGTTTAATGGCTTTTATTAAACAAACTGCTTGAGTGTTTTCAGCCTTATAGTAATGTTTCTGGGCATCTTTATATTTGTTTGAATCAATTTTTGTTTATTAGCTTTAGAAACAATGCTTCTCTCTATATATATTCCTTTGCTATCTAGGTAATTCATTTATTCACCCACCAAATATTTTTTGGGAACTTATTCTACACCAGATACTATTCTTTTTAATAGACACAGTAAAGAATGATAGACAGGGGCGCCTGGGTGGCTCAGTCGTTTGGGTATCCGACTTCGGCTCAGGTCATGATCTCGCGGTCCGTGAGTTCGAGCCCCGCATCGGGCTCTGTGCTGACAGCTCAGAGCCTGGAGCCTGTTTCAGATTCTGTGTCTCCCTCTCTCTCTGACCTTCCCCCATTCATGCTCTATCTCTCTCTGTCTCAAAAATGAATAAACGTTAAAAAAAAATTTAAAAAAAAAAAGAACGATAGACAAAAAAAAATGCATGTCTTCTTAGTTTGGGGACAAATATTCCCTCATTTACCCACTTCTAAAATATGTAGGAACATAGTTTGGATTCTTTCACTATAAATTCAGATACTGGATAAGTATGAAGTCATTTAAACAACTGTATGAAATCAACTTTTTTCATTAAAACTCAGACTCAGGAAAAATTCTAATTTTCTAAATGAATTTAGGTTTTTAAAATATAATTCCATTAAACTTTCTTTCCTATTTGACAAGCAATATGTCACCCAGAATATTTATTGAGCCTCTACAAAATTCTACACACGGAGTTAGGTGTACAACACAAGTTGGTTGGTTACTTGTTTGTTTATTGTCAGTTATCAAAACTCAGCCCAAAAGAACAATGAGATAAACTAAATCCTTGCTATAAAAGTGTGTCCCACAGAGCAGCAGCAGCAATAACAGCACCTGAGAGCTTGTTAGAAGTGCTGAATCTCAGGTCCACACCAGGCCTACTTAATCAACATTTTACCAAGATCATCACATTATTTTGATGTACAAATAGAATTTGAGAGTCACAGGACTAGCAGATGACAAGCTAATATCTGGACAAAGATATACTTGGGCCTGGAAAAGCCTACAGAATGGACACAGTTACATACAGAGACTGGATGTATAGAAATAAATGGATGCCCCCTCCGCCAAGAATTCTGCTAGAATACAAGGAAATTGAGAAATGAGCCAGATGTGGGAGACCTAAAGAAAAATAGAGCACGTCATCACTGAAGTAACCTTTTAAGAGGCTCTGTATCCTGTTTTTCGTAAGCTCTGTACTTTGACATAAGGAGAAACTATAGGTGAATCATGTACCCTTCAATTAATTGCATCCATCACTCCCATGGATGTTTGCAGGTAGGTGTGAAGGCAGACATATGTTCATTTTGGCATCAGAGCGTCTGCACACAGTTGGTGCTCAAGAAATGTTTGCATACTGAAGGGGGAATCATATTGTTTAATTAAAAGAGGATGCTGGCAAATCAGTAGGAAAAAGATTCAATTGTGAATCCTACCTGATACTGCCTATGGCATCTTTGGCAAATTATATAATCTTAATAGATATCAGTTCTCTCATTTGTACACTGGAGACAGGTCATTCGAAGTATGGTTGAGGGTATTAATTATGACCGTATGTCGATATTAATAATGATGCTCAATATAACTCCAGTCTTCCACCTAACTTCCTTTGTGCAATTAAGTCAAAATAATTAAGTTGGATGTTACCTTCAAGGTAAATATGTATATAGCAATTGATTGTGACTAAAATTCATAATAATTAATTCTGTTAACAGCAAGATTTATACATTTAAAATGGGTGAATTTTATAAGTAAAATATACCTCAGTTAAGTTACTAAGTAAAAAAATGTATGAATACTAGGTATGAAATATTTATGGTCATATCTGATAATATTTGGTGGGATTAATGTTTTCTGTTGATTATTAATCAAAAGAATAAAAGATGCTATAGAAGAAATGTTTTATTTTCCCTTTTTAGTGAAAGAGAAAAATAATCATTTGTTTCCTTTTAGCTTTGGCTCCAACTTTTGAAATGAATCCTATGAAGAAAAAGATCTTAGCTGCTAAGGGAGGAAGGGTCATAATTGAATGCAAACCTAAAGCAGCACCCAAGCCAAAATTCTCATGGAGTAAAGGGACAGAGTGGCTCGTCAATAGCAGCAGGTCAGTTCGGAAACTAGAAATCCAATTGCAATGAACTATTTGGCCAAGTTCATTTAAAGAGGACTTTAAAGAGGACTTATGTAAATGTTGGCTGTTCTAACTTTCCTCTGCAGAAGGCACTGTAATTCTAAGATAAACAAAAGTAAGAAATACTTACCCTTCACTGTTATCTGTGATAATCAAGGTTCAATTTTTAGGCTTCTGTAATTTATAAGAAATTTAGAAAATTGAGACTCAGGGAATTTTGGTTAATTGCCCAAGTCCTGAGGGGGGAAAAAATGAACAATGGGAAATAAAATAGGATCTCTGACTTACTTTTCCCCTAACACGGACTTCTGTATCCATTTATATTTGGTTTAGTTTTATGAAGTTAGCCCATTAAATATTTCAGTAGAAAAAATATAAAGGTACATTTCAAAGAATAAATCACCCCTTCCCATCTTTTAAAATAAATTGGAATTTCTCACCTTCCTAACAAGTAAACGATTACCAATGTTTTGGTAGCTTTAGGATAAAATATAAAGCATGTGACTTCATAATATTTATTTAAAAGCACACTGAGGGGCGCCTGGGTGGCGCAGTCGGTTAAGCGTCCGACTTCAGCCAGGTCACGATCTTGCGGTCCGTGAGTTCGAGCCCCGCGTCGGGCTCTGGGCTGATGGCTCAGAGCCTGGAGCCTGTTTCCGATTCTGTGTCTCCCTCTCTCTCTGCCCCTCCCCCGTTCATGCTCTGTCTCTCTCTGTCCCAAAAATAAATAAACGTTGAAAAAAAAAATTAAAAAAAAAATAAAAGCACACTGAATGGTTTCTATAAATGTACTAGGAGAAGATAAGGTAATATTGAGTATGGAGAAAAGAAAGTCAGGATAGGAAATGGGTTGTGAAAGTGGGGGAGAAAGAAATATTATAGGCAATGAAAGGACTATGTACAAGGGCCCTGAGGCAGAGAGTATAGGATGGTGAAGAATTTAAGAATTCTTAGGTTTCTGAGGTTTTCCCTTAGGAGAAAGTGGAGAAGAGTTTTAAGAGATAAGATATAGTAATCCAGCTCATCAATAATGTTTTCTAGGCTAGGGGGCTTGGACCCCATCTTTGAGTAACCAAATCTGTTAAAGACTTAAATAAAGGAGAAAAAGATGTAGTTTTTGCATTCAAAAAGAATATTCTAGCAAAAGTGCATAAGACAGATCTTCTTCACAATAATAATTTAAAAAGTAGGTAAGATGGGTATTATTATGTCTATTTTGATGTATCTGAAGCCTGGAATGGTTAAAGTAAACTTTTGAAAGTATGTTGATAATCTCCAAACTGAAACTTCAACTTGGGTCATATTGACATGGAATGAACATATGCCAACACAGTTCTCTTATTAGGATGGCCACAAGTGTGGCTGTGTATGGGACAGAGATCGAGATGGGGGGGGGGGGATGGTAGGGAGTGCACAAGGTCAGTAGTTATTTCCACAAGCACGTTAACTTTTAAAATGAATAGATTTGACTAAGATTTATTAAGACCTTAGCAAAATGATGCTAGCAGAATCATTGTTAAAGGAAGAATTAATTTGTTCAATTTTCTGCCGAAACATTAATGATCAGACAGTGAGCAATGCAGAGACTGTGACCAAAGGGTAAGTCCCTTATCTAGGTACTTAGTTACCCCTGCAATAAACTTGTGGCACAGCATCGCCCTCAGCCTCCCCACCCCCGCCACTAACTTTCTCCCCTAAATGAAAAAAATCTTGCTCTGATTCTGATGAGGACCAATGTCATGAGCCTTTCTGACCAAGGATTTCTCAGAACCTGGTTTCATGGCCTTGTTTTTCCTAAATATCAACATGTGTTCAAAAAAGGAAAAGAAAAAGGATATTTTCCTAAATATCAATATGTGTTCTAGCTCCTAAAATCTTACCATTTTAATCTTGTCAGAATATTTTTAGTCTTTGAATCAAGTTGTATTACTTCTTGACAAAAGACTCTATAAATCCAATTTTTGCTCACTGCTTTAATCCATTAATTTTTCAGATTATAAGCACCATTTTATAATAGATACAGTATTTTACATAAAAATAAAGTTCAATGTGGTAAGATAGTATGCATTAAGAAAAATTCAACTAATAAATTGGTTTTAGAGAAATAAAACATTTCTGTTTAAAAATAATATTCAAGGAGCACCTGAATAACTGTCTTTCAGCATAACTGTAATCTCATTCTGATTAATAAACTACAGAAAATGGTTCCACATTACAGTTAGCCACACTTGATTAGTGGCTTGTAAAATGGTTTATGTGATATTTCCTATCAGTAGAGAAGAAACATACATCTTGATAAATTGTAATTAGGTTCTCAATTGTATGATTTTACTTGGCGCTAAATGATATACAGTTTACAACAGAATTTATTTGTAGTTGTTCATTTCATATTAATGGACTGCTATCAGCTCTAAAGTGATCTTTATCTGAGCCATTTATGTGAGAGCAACTCCAAAATTCTTTTCTTCTCTAGAGTTAGTATTCTTTAGCAATTAACAAGTAAAATGAAGGTTATCCTGGGGTAATTTTGGCAAAAGTGAGTGACTAATTTATTAAAGACCAAGTAGTTCCTAGTTTATTGGACTACTTATCCATATCAGATTATCTGAAAATAAGGATAAGATCACTAGAGTTTGATCTGCATTGATTTAAGAATGGGGACCATTAGGGGCTCCTGGGTGGCTCAGTCAGTTAAGGGTCCGACTCTTGGTTTCGACTCGGGTTTCATGAGTTTGAACCCTGCATCAGGCTCTGAGTTGGAAGTGCAGAGTTGCTTGGGATTCTCTCTCTCTCTCTCTCTCTCTCTCTCTCTCTCTCTCTCTCCCCTTCTGTCTCTGCCCCTCCCATACTCATGCTGTCTCTGTTAAAATAAATAAATAAACCAAAAATGTATTAAAAAAATAGGGACCATTATTAGAGAAAAATCAAGTTAACTTACCATGGTAATCCTTACCAAAAATTAATTTTAGTATCACGAAATAAGTGCCTGAAATAATAGGTGAAATGAGTGACATAAAGAAGAATATTCTTTGGATATACTAAAGGTTAACTGAGAGCTAATGTGAGAAAACAGAATAATAGTGTGGATTCTAGAAAGAATGATTACTGTTGTTCTTTCCATTGCATATTGGCTATAATTTTCATAGCTTCCTGCAAAATAATTAAATGATAGTGCAGTGGAACATTGGCTAAGGGCTCACATTAGATTTTAGTGAAAAAAAAAAGTGTGGCACATTAATGTTGGTCCTTGTTAATATGATTCTGGAGAAGCAGGTGCCAATATAGGAGTAAGTATTCAGGAGATTTATTAATGGCAGTGCCTACATGGGAAAATATAGCACTGGGTAGAGGTTTGGACAACCATCTGACCAAGATGCAGGACTGATTCCAGATGAAGGAGAAAGGGAGGGCAGGAAGGAAGGCCCAAGGAAATGACTCAGATTTCAGGGCAGATCTGAATATGGTGAGGCCACTGGAGAGTCCTCCAGCTCAAACTGCTCCTAAGAATCTGATGTCTCCTAGAAACAGGTTTGCCTTTACATTCCTCTCAGGTTGTCATTGGCTGAGACCAGCCTTTGGAAAGTATAGCCTTGGCTCATACACAGTGATGGATTTCTGAGTGCAACAGCTGTGTGGATCCATTATACTTCTTACAGTGGAGAACTTAGAGCACATGCCAAAGCTTCTGCAGTACCAAATAGTTACTTTTAAGGTGATATTATTTTGAAACTACAGTTTCTCTTCAAGGAAAAGAAAGTATTCTGAAATAAATTTAAGTTGGAACTGGATAAAGAGGCAAAAGGAAATCTTGGAATGTATTATTGGTGGAATTTTTGGTATTTTCTTATGTGGAAATGCATTAAGAAAATTTGGTATTTTCTTAATAAGGTAGATATACGGTGTTTTTCCTTTATCAAGCTCCGCCCTTAAGGTGGAATAGATGGATAATTGTTGGCATGTGCTCTACCAAGCTTCAGAGATAAATTAAGGTTTTTGGAATGGTACATTCAGGAAAGTGAAAATCTAATGATAGGCAATTCGATATTGAATCAAAATGCAAAGTATTATATAGCATAGTAAAGTTTTTTTTTTAATTTTTTTAATGTTTATTTCTTTTTGAGACAGAGAGAGAGAGAGAGCATGAACGGGGGAGGGTCAGAGAGAGGGAGACACAGAATCTGAAACAGGCTCCAGGCTCTGAGCTGTCAGCACAGAGCCCGACGCAGGGCTCAAACTCACGGACCGTGAGATCATGACCTGAGCTGAAGTCGGCTGCTTAACCGACTGAGCCACCCAGGTGCCCCTAAAGTTTTTAAATAAATATACAAGTTAAATACAATTTAGTTATATATAATGAGTTTTTATAGTGTCTAGTCTCTGAGGAAGAGGCAGACAGGGAATAGATTTAGGTTGTTAGTATGAAAGATTTAGGTTCCATTGAAAGAAGAATTTCCTAAATATTAATCTGTTACAGAAGCTGTTAATAAGGAAGGTTTTAGAATATCCTTCTTTAAACATTACTAAAAAATATTTTTGCATTCCTCTGTAGCTGTGGAAACGATAGTCTGTGCTAACTTTAAAGTCTGAGTTGAATAGGGGCACGTGTACCCCAATGTTTATAGCAGCACTTTCAACAATAGCCAAATTATGGAAAGAGCCTAAATGTCCATCAACTGACGAATGGATAAAGAAGATGTGGTATACATATATGATGGAATACTACTTGGCAATGAGGAAAAATGAAATCTGGCCATTTGCAGCAACATGGATGGAACTGGAGGGTATTATGCTAAGTGAAATAAGTCAGGCAGAGAAAGACAGATACCATATGTCTTCACTCATATGCGGATCCTGAGAAACTTAACAGAAGATGGAGGGAGGGGGGGAGGGGAAGGCGGAAAAAAGTTACAGAGAGGGAGGCAGCCAAACCATAAGAGACTCTTAAGGACTGAACAACTGAGGGTTGATTGGGATTGGGGGAGAGGGGAAAGTGGGTGATGGGCATGGAGGAGGGCACTTAATAGGATGAGCACTGGGTGTTGTATGGAAACCAATTTGACAATAAATTATATATATATTTTTTAAAAGTCCAAATTGAAGTCCTGAGGTCACATTTCTGGAAGACCTGGGCTCATTCATCTCAGTCCTATGACTGGTTTGACTGGTTTGAGGCTGTTCCACAGCAGTTTTTAAGTCATTTTATGGCAGTATATGAAAAACCATTTGCTTCAATTAAACTCCATGAAGTGCATTCATTCAAGAAAAGGTTGATTGACTTCCTAATCAGTAATTAGTGTCTTCCTCTTCTAAATTCCTGGCACGCAGATTTTCTTTTTCTAATGAATGAATGAATGAATGAATAGACAGATATATTACCTGCTGGAGACAGGGCCACAAGCAAAGCAGATAAAAAATTCCTTGCATGGGAATGTTACCATCTATTGGAAGGATAGATTAATAAGTAACTGAAGTATGTGTGACGGCATGAATATTAGGAGAGAAAATCTTAGAGGAGGGATGGGTTGGAGAGGGTGCCTGGACAGCAGCGGTGACATATGCATGCATGCAATGCTAAATAGAATTATTAAGCAAAGCTTTGTTGAAGGTTCCAATGTGCAAAAGCTTTGAGATTGCCCAGGGACTAAAAGGGCAATCAAAGGACTGTGTCTCTTACTATGAGTGAGATGGAAAATCACTGGAGGGAGCTGAGCTGCAGAGTGATCTCACTGAGCTGAAGAGTGACATGGTGTGACTTATGTCACTTGTGTCTTCATGTCTGACTGACATGTGGAAAAGAGACTAGAGACAGGCAAGGATAGAAGCAGGAGGCCGGTTAGAGACTACAGCAATAGTCCAAGAAAAAGATGAAGATGGCTTTCTAAAGCAATTGGTCAATGCTGGAAAAAATAGTATAAACAAAGGCTAGAATGTTTCATCTTTAGAAAATGTTACTGTCGAGTAATTTGTATAAATAGTAATGATCAAAAGATAGTGTTTGTAATCTAAGACAGAATAGTAAAATGTTTATTAAATTAGTTTTGTGAAGAATGTGTTTCTCTCATTTGAATAGAATACTCATTTGGGAAGACGGCAGCTTGGAAATAAATAACATTACAAGAAATGATGGAGGTATCTATACATGCTTTGCAGAAAATAATAGAGGGAGGGCTAATAACACTGGCACTCTTGTTATTACAGGTAAGAAACCATTAGATCAATATTAATTTTTTCTAGTTTAATAGTACTTAGTTTCTAATATAGTATAAGACATGATTCACAAAGACAGTCCATGTATTGATAAGTTTCCATTTCAAAAACCTATTGGGCAAATCTCTTGCTTAATGAAATTGTTCCTAGAATTTAAATCTGAAAACATCTTTCTCCCTTTGTTCAGAGAAATAAAAATGTAGTACCTTTTATTCTTTGAAACTGCCAGATAATATGATATCTAATGTTTTCTTGAATTGTGCTTTATTCTTTTTTTTCCAATGTGTAGATCCCACGCGAATTATATTGGCCCCAATTAATGCTGATATTACTGTTGGAGAAAATGCTACCATGCAGTGTGCTGCGTCCTTTGATCCCGCCCTGGATCTCACATTTATTTGGTCCTTCAATGGCTATGTGATCGATTTTAACAAAGAGAACATTCATTACCAGAGGAATTTTATGGTATGTGTTTTAAGTTTCATCTTATTAACATTCCATTGACCCCTATGTGTCTGCACTGCAACTCCTTTTACTCTAATCATTCATACGAGACTGAAAAACAAGCAAAAAAAAAAAAAAAAAAAAAAAAAGAAAAGAAAAAGAAAAAGAAAAAGAAAAAAAAGCTTTTCATGGTTTACTTATATTACCTGTAGCACTCTTGAACCTTTTCAAAAATGGCTGGCTGTAAGTATTCTGGTAGAGATATTAATCAATACATATTCATTGGGCTTTAGGTTCATTTTTCCTTTCATTACAATATCATTTTGATATTGCTGTGTACTATACCTCATTGTATCTGTACTCTTGGTTGTAGTGCCTTCGTAATAATTTTAAATAAGGTAAGAGCAAAGACCTTATCCTTTGTTATAATGATGACTTTAAGGCATTTCTCTTATTCTTTGAGGGTAAGAAATAGGCAAAATATGTATATGGGAGGGTTTGAGGAAATAGTCACGTGATTTTTAGAAGGGTTAAATGGCTGTATTTTAAGAATAGGAAATCATACATGACACTAGTCCTATAAGTACAAATAGTGGTGTCCCTGTGTAGAAATAAAGAAAATAAAGGGAAAGGACTGGTAAGTAATGCAGGAATACTGACTTGCATAGGAACATCGCTGGTGCAAGATAGGACTGTCTCTGTTACAGCGAACAGTTGACCCTTGAACCACATGGGGTCTGAACTGCTAGGTCCAATTACACGTGGATGTTTTCAATAAGTACAGTACATAAATGTATTTTCTCTTCCTTATGATTTTCTTCATCACGTTTTCTTTTCTCTAGCTTGCTTTATAATAGGAATACAATATATGATACATACAACATACAAAATATGTGTTAATTGACCGTTTAACTATTACTAAAGTTTCTGGTCAATGGACGGCTCTTAGTAGTTAAGTTTTTGGGGAGTCAAAGCTATAATGGATTTTCAACTGTGCAGGGGTTTAGTGCCCCCAACCCCCGTATTGTTCAAGGGTCAGTTATATATAAAAGATAAATTGGCCACTGTTCCTGTCTGTTCCTAGGAATGCTATTGTTAAGGAACCTAAAAACCTCTTTAGAACATATGCTTAGTAAAGAAAACTGATTTTAATTTTAGAAGTTAATTATAAATATATAAATAAAAGTTTGAATTAACTCCATGGAATATGTGGGATTTTTAAAGTCCTATGAAACCTTAAGATTGATATGTACATATAATAGCATGCTTTCAAATTGTCTAGCTTTTAAAAAAATTCTAGAACTTTACACTTTAAAAAGCTAAACAAGCATTCAACCAGGTTGAGTGAGACTGATTTTAACTAGATGAAAACATTTCTTCTTAAATTTTTATTAGATAGATTCATAAAACTACTATCAATGCAATAATCAGTATGTATGCTTTCTACATATTAACTGCAAATCTAACAGCTCTAGCTATGAGTAGAAATTTACTGTAAACCTGCTGATTGTCTTTCATTTTCAGAACAAAACTTACACTTTAGAAAATAACAACAGGGAACTATTTTAACATTATACTCCTTATATGATATCTCTCCTTATATTTCTGAAAAATATTTTGGTATGCTTACTCATACCTGTTCCCAACATGAGTAAAATTAGCACTGATATCTTTAGTAATTTCCTCAAATTGTGTTTAATTTTGCAAGTAAGGTGAATGCTACTCAGTTTTCACTCATTTTAAGGGGAAAAATGAGCTAAACAAATATCTTACTTAAAAGAAAAAGACTTTTGAATTTGCTGGAACTTCATATATGGAGTTTCTTTATGTACTTTAAAATGATAGCTACATTATGTTTGTTGATGTAAATAAATATTTCAAAAAAAAGAGACAGGAATAAAGGAGAAAAGGAAGGAAAAGAGATAGGGATAAGAAGGAAAGGAGAAAGGAAAAAAGGAAAAAGAGCCTGGTAGCTTAAAAAGAGAGGAAAATAAAGAAATAACTGGAATAATAGTTAAGAAATAAATAATAAAATGGATCATAAAAACATAAACGACTTTGGTCATTACTTACTGGACTCCTTTTGCAGATGACAGCCACAGAAGTTCATGTGCTTGTCCCTCAGCTAATCCAGAGCACAACTCACTGCAGGCCACGCTTTGCCTCACCAACTCTGCTTCAGCTTTATTCCACCAAGTGATAACCACTGGTAGAACACATATTCACTAGCTAAATATGTAACTTAATTGAGTAAAAATATTAAATGCACATTTGGAGCACATTAGATGGACAGGCCGATTCAGTTCTCTAAATAATTTTAAAAAACCTAGGTAAGAAATTTATTTTAAAATAAATTATTAAATTTAATTCTGTCTTTTGAACCTAAGACCTATAAAACCTTCCCTTGCATCTTCCTTCTCTTTTAAAGCCAAATTCAAAGTCAGACTTCACTGCTAAATGTACAACACAAAGTTTGAGTAAAAACACCATATGTGTTTGATCCACCTCTTGGTAGATCATGCTAATGACTGGTAATTGCTGCTGGATGCATTGACAGACCACGTCAGAAGGAGTGGCCCTTCCTACCTCAAGCGTAGTGAGGGAATACAAAGGAAGGGACATTGCTGACTGCGTTTGTTGATTATTCAAATTGCATGGGCAAATATGTCAGTACATCATTTTTGGGGGGGGTCTTAAATAATGTGTTGATATTTTATTTGATTCTGGCAGCATTTTAATCAGTGAATATCATTTTTGTTCATTTAAAATATTGTACTGGGCACATACCAAAAGCAGGAACAGGGATAGACACTAGGGTGAATAAAACACTGAATAAAATAAACACAGGCACTGATCCAAAATAAATTAGAGGCACCCTGTGAGTTTAAAATTCAAATGTAAATGTTTCCATAGCTATCAAAACCGATGTCATCATCATCATTCGTTTTAATAAATTTAACTGCTAAAAATTAATATCAGAAGTCCTAATTAATGAAGAATGAATATGTAAACCAAAATTTAAGGTTTCCACTTCCAGAAACTAAGTTTGTATTTTCCAATTTAGTTTCAATGAGAAATTTTATTCAATGTCAAATCAATGACGATGCTTTGATTTTAGCTTGCTATTCTCAAATTTGGCCACAATGTGGCAACCTTGCATAAGTTTTCAAATTTCACAGCCTGGAATAATTGGGACTTGAAGGTTTATGAAATGAAACAAATACATTTTCCCATACTTAGGTCTAATATATGCGATTATAGGTAATTAAAAAATTTCTACTTTATATTTTTTCAATTATATTCATATAGTTATCAGGAAAAAAGTATATTTTCAAGAGGTGCATTTCTTTTTTTAAGTTTATTTATTTTTATTTTGAGAGAGGGAGGGGGAGGTGCAGAGAGAGAGAGGGAGAGAATCCCAAACATGCTTCGTGCTGTCAGTGCAGAGCCCCAGGCAGGGCTGCATCTCAGGGACCATAAGATCATGACCTGAGTGGAAATCAAGAGTAGGTCACTTAACAGACTGACCACCCAGGCTCCCCAAGGTGCATTTCTTTTAAGAATTTATAGTGAACTCACAAAAAAAGTAAAAATTACATCGCCATTACATTTAATGATCCTACTTCATGCAAAACTCTTTTGAATTGATTATTAAAAATATGTATATATATATAGATACTAATTTTAAAGCTGTGTGGAAACACTTCATACTGATTATAGAAAAAAATAACTTAAATATCTAATTTACCTGCTATGTCATTTATTCTTTCATTCATCCCATAAAGAGTCACTCAGCATTATATTATTATATAATCAGGTTCAGTAAATGTTTCATTTGAACTTATGCATAGAAGGATATTAAGAATTATATATATGAATCATAAATTTTAAAAATTGAAGCTTGGATGCAATAAGCTTATAAGCAACTTATCTGGCATTCTTTTATTCTATCAAAGTTATGTGACAAATAAATAAATTTTTCAAGCCCAACTATAAAATGGCTTTTATTTTTATTTTCCAGTGAAATAGCTGCTTACTGCCTTAGAGTAAGTATAAAAGGCAGAGTCATTTCACTTATCAATTTAATTTATATTCCCTTTTGTTCCTGAAAGGACTTAAAACTATCCACCAAAAAAATAAAAAAAAAAAACTATTTAACATACCATTTTATGCCTCTCCCACGGTAGTGTCTGATCTGCGGAAGTTACTTTTTTTCAATAACCATATAAGTTTTGACATCTACTTTGAGTCATTTTCTTTCAAATATTTGACAACGCCTTCCTGTCCGAGCCATTATCTTAGTTAACCGCATGAGTTGGAACTTTCCAATTCTAGGTATTGCCACTCTAATATCTTCTTCCTGTTTCTCTTAATACAAATAAATGTTAAAATTGAAATTTGGCAATAAGTTATTATGTATATGTTTTGAATTCATTAATAGCATCTGAATTGTTCAGAGGCTCTGCCACAACCAGTCCTGGGGTCTAGGCTTCATTTTGTCACTTCTTATTGTGTGACCCTGAGCCAGTGATTAAACCTCTCTAAACTTTCAGATTTCCATCTCTGTAAAATTTTTTTAATAATTCACTTACTTGATTCAGGTTGCTTCACTGGGTTTGCGAAACTGGTGCTTCCTAGTATTTTGGGATGATTCCGTGAAAGAATGCCTACGAAGCACTTGACACAAGTTCTGGCAGATTGTAAGCAGTTATTCATACTCTGCATAGAGGGCAATCATTCCGCACTGAAATTTCCAGAGGGTTTTGCTGCATAGTTTTTTTCAGCTTACAGGTCTCAATTTTTCATACTTTAATTCTTGCACTCCTGCTGCATTGGATACCTAATCTGAAACAAAAAGTTCTAGCTATTTCCTTGCTGAGGGAATGGTTAACATTTATTGAGTGCTTCCTGTTTGGCCAGCATTGGGTTAAATGTTTTTCATGTGTTTCTCCATTGATCTTCATAGCAATCCTCTAGGAAACATATATTATTGTGATTTTTCTTAACTTTCAACGTGAAGAAACCGAGGATCAGAAAGGTTGAGTCACTTGTCCAAAGCCCTCATACCACTTGTTGGTGACAGGGAGGATTTGAAACCAAGGTGCTCTGACCGCAGACACTGTGGCCTTCACCACTTCGGATTCTCATCCACTGGTTAATACCCACCTCCCATTGTTCAAAGCACTATAAGGCAGTGCCGTTCAACTCCCAATTTATTCTATCATTGTGTTAAATGAACCTTTTTACATTCACTCAGGTTTATCCAAATTACTTCACTTTCCCTATACTATTAGCAAACTTTGCAATACATTGTAAATCAAGGCTACATGGTTTCTGGTGGTCTTTGTAGTTGTAGGCAATTCTTTCTGATCTCCTTTAGGTAGATAGGTGTAGTGCGTGTTTGCAGGTGTGTGGGTGTGCATTTGTTCTGCTTGTATATACAACACCATTCAAAACACAGGAGGACAGAATTCTTATCCTCAGGTTTTCCTTTTAAAAGAAAATATTAATTATACTGAACATGTAACATCATGGTGCTTAAATTTAAGACCTATGTGTTCCATACTAGAATATGTTATGAATTTGAACAGAAATTTTGCTTCTGCATATCCAAAGGTAGAGGGGCTGAGGAGGAGAGGGAGAGAGAGGAGGAAGGAATGACAATAAAAATGTTATTGGTTCTCTGTTACTGCTCAGCAAGAAGGTGATGATTGTCCAGAATTGGGGGGTAAAGGTTTGAGGAGAAAAGGAAGGTTGGGCCATCATCCAGGCAAGGACTGCTTTAGAGCAGAAGACCAGCAGGCACCACAAAATGATGCAAGCCCTGAAGTGGTGGTTTTAAACTGGGAGCGATTTTCCTCCCCAGGGGACTTTGGCCGTTTGTGGAGACAATTTGGGTTGTCACCACTATGGGGAGGAGGGAGAAGGGCTATGTATTATGGGCATCTGTTTAGCACAGGTGTTGCTAAACATCCTATAATGCTGAGGACATTCCCTCACAACAGAGAATTATCTGGTCCACATTGTCAATAGTGCCAAGATTGAGAAACTACTGTCAAGGGAGATGAAAAGGGAGATGTCTATACATGTTCTGGCTTCTTTTAGAACATTATACTTCCTGTGTAGAGACCATGTCAGCTAAGGTTATTCTGTAGCATAACACCCCATAGTCTGGTCATTAGTGAGCATTTGTTGATGGCAATGCTAAGTAAGTGGAAATAAGAACATAGAGCAACAAGTCTTTGTTCTTCAGAAATATCTTGGCTTGGAAAATGTCCAGAAATACATTCAAAGTTAAAGTCCCTTTGTTTTACGTAGAACTCCTTGCATACTTAAGCATCACGGCAGTTATTATTCTGGCAAAATATAAGTATTTAGATAAAAAGAGGAAGAAATAAACATGTAGCCCTTCGGTATCTTAAGAATTTTATAATTTTTACATTGTGGACTTTGATGTTTTATTTATATCACACCAGCAGTACACTATTTTGTCATTAGCTGGCATATTCCAAAAATTCTATCTAATTTTTTCATTTTGTTTTTAAGAACATAATAGTATCTAAAGATCTGGAGTGTTTTTTCTGGTTTTGCCTTTGACAGAGTTCTATGTCCTTGGTCAAAACAGTCACTCTGAGCCTTAGGCTTTTCATCTATTATATAAGGAGGTTAGTCCACATCAGAAGTTTTAAAATAACAACAACAACAACAACAACAACAAGTTTTTAGCAGCAGAATCCTTTTTGCAAAGACAATTTAAATCAGAAGCCCAATAAATAAAAGACAAGAAGATGAGGTTGTTGTACCACAAAACTTCCCATATGATTCCTTTCTTCTACCAAGTGATCCTTGAAGATCTTAAGAACCCTAAGGCTAATGGGAACTGATATGAAACCATACAAATTAATATCCAAGCTACTTTCAACTGTAGGGGCACTTGGATGGCTTAGCCAGTTGAGCTCTGATTCTTGATTTAGGCTCAGGTCATGATCCCAGGGTCATGGGATCGAGTCCCACATCGACCTCTGTGCTAAGCATGGGGCCTGCTTAAGATTCTCTCTCTTCCCCATTGCCCTTCTCCCTCGTTCACCTGCTGTCTCTTAAAAAAAAAAAAAAAAAAAGTGAAAATATTAAGTGTTTAAAAAAAGCAACAAAACAAAAAAGTAAATAAAATTGTCCAAATGATCAAAATTGGACACTTTAGCCATCAAAATAACCAAATTTAAAGATATTCAATATTTACATTGACTCTGTAAATACTTGGTTACCTTAGAAATAATCCTAGACCACTTCCCTAATTTAAGTCTTTATGATAATATTATTTCATTTTCATAATATTTTTAAGTCATACCTTTAAAAAAATTTCCACATTAAATCTTAATGCTGAATCGGGCTCTGGGCTGATGGCTCAGAGCCTGGAGCCTGTTTCCGATTCTGTGTCTCCCTCTCTCTCTGCCCCTCCCCTGTTCATGCTCTGTCTCTCTCTGTCCCAAAAATAAATAAACATTGAAAAAAAATTTTTAAAAATCTTAATGCTGAAGCATTGCATACAATAACACTTGAATATTAGGTAGTAATATTAGTAATATTAGGTAGTAACACTTGAATATTAGGTAGGTAATATTACACCAGGTAATATTAGGAAACTGGTGTTAATTATGTTACATGTGAAAATGGTTTTGCAATTATGTAAGATAATAACCATTTTTGGAGATTCAATCTAATATTTTGAAGAGTGAAAGTGCGATAATATCAGTTATTCATTTTTCACATACTCAAAAAGATGGACACGTTGTATATATAGAGACAAGGAAAGACAGAGCTAGCTAGCTACTAATTAGGTAAAGCAAGTATGGTAAATTTACAATTATTGAATCAAATCGTTGGTATACAGGTGACCATGGTAGTATTCTTTCTATTTTCTCATGTTTGGACCTTTAAATAAGCTAAGAACTTAATAAATAATTATGTAAAATAATAGCATTGTATTCTTTCTGCTATGAGAAGATACCCATTTTTACCTGCAAAACTGTGAACTTAAATCCCATTGTCTGATTCATAAACTAGAATTTTGGAAACAGTTTAACACCAGTAATGAGTGTTAACTGTGGAGCCTTCCACAAGCCCCTCAACTTAAAATCTCAAATTCCTTGTCCTTAAAATGGAAATATAAATACTATCTCCCTGAGTATAATAAAAGCTACATAAGAAAAGGTATGTAAATGTATATACGTAAAGCATATTGCCAGACATCTAAACGTCACTTAATAAATTAGATCAGTTATTCCAAGGAGTTCAGGAATAGTGGCCACAGTGGCAGCAGCAATAATGCAATTAACAGGTGCAGTTTTAATAGTAGGATTAGTAGCAGCAGAAGTGTTCTATCAGCAGCAATTCTATTCCATCACTACTGGCAATAGTAGTGGCTTTAGTTATAGTAGTATTGTGTCCTCTTCCCTGAAATGTGACTAAGAATAGTATCTGTCTCACAGAGTTGCTGTGAAGAGCAAGTGAGTCTGCACACATAGAATATTTATTTATAAGAGTGTCTGACACCTATGGAACCCTAACTAAGGCTGTAAATTGTGTTGGTGATTGTGATATTGAAGTTTATAGTTGCAGTGATACATCTGCTATAGTTATGCCTTTTTTAATCTAACAAGCCAAAACTAAAAAGAGAATTTCTTTAATCTCTCATAGATATAGCATGTATCAAACATGTTTAATAGCTTTTGCTTCTAAGTTTCTAGAACATTCTCTTTAAGGGATATTCTTTCCTTCAACCTTCTGTATCTGCCCCTTCCTTCTGCATTTCAATGGAAGAAAATAGATGTTTTCATTGATGTTTAGCCATTTTCATTGGTGTGTATATATATATATATATATATATATATATATATATATATATATGGCCTTTATCTAGACCTTGTATGCACCATACAACCTATTTCTTTGTTCATGATGATTAATTCAATTTACATCTTAGTAATTCAGATTCATTTATACTGCAGAGATGAATTTGTAGATTTAGTTCACGGGGGAGGGGGAAGGGGGGAAGGGGCATTTATATTTTGGAAGTCTTTTGATTTAAATTTGGGAAATTTCTAAGTGGTAAACCACATATACACTTTGGAACATCCCTGAGCTGTGCTATCACAATTTCCAGTATGTGATTCAACTCTCCTCACATGAAGGGAAGCATTTTGTAATTCAGCCAAGCTGTGGTTTTTTTAGTGAAAATATAGAGAGCATTCGTATCTAATTTGTGGCTAGAATGTGCTGAGGTCCATGATCTTTACTTGCTTTGTAAGCGTTCTGCTGACCAGAGAACCTCAGCTTCTCTTGAGGTATGGAAAGAGCTATTACCATTTATAAAACTTCAGGAAAGCTCTTATACATACACAACTATATTGGAAATGAAATAGTATATTTTCCCTTGCTTTCCTTCTTGAGACATTCCAGTGCCACACCTTTACCAAATATAGAGCAAATGAAAATAAATGTTAAAATTCCTTATTATTATAAGTATAAGGTAATAATATACAAGAAGTCTGTCATTACCTACCTAAGTCCTAATGTTTAAAACTCGCTGACATTTAAGTTACTTTAGTATTAAACTTTTATAATAGTTTTAAATAAAACTTTTAAAGGGTTTATTCTAGGGGCGCCTGGGTGGCACAGTCGGTTAAGCGTCCGACTTCAGCCAGGTCACGATCTCGCGGTCTGTGAGTTCGAGCCCCGCGTCAGGCTCTGGGCTGATGGCTCAGAGCCTGGAGCCTGTTTCCGATTCTGTGGCTCCCTCTCTCTCTGCCCCTCCCCCGTTCATGCTCTGTCTCTCTCTGTCCCAAAAATAAATAAACGTTGAAAAAAAAATAAAAAAAAATAAAGGGTTTATTCTAAAATAGTTTATATTTAATATAATGTTAAGACATAAAATAGTTTGCAGTTTTCATTATACGTGAAAAGTATAAAAATCATGCCACATTATTTCTCTGAGAATAAAATAACTGAATATGTAAACAGCAATATGTTTCAAACTGAGAGTCTGGAGGAAAAAGCCATTTTATTAAGAAAAAAAGAATTTAGGTATGCAGAATACAAATTTTTTACTAAAGGCAATTATGGTGTCACAACTTGTTTATTTTTATATTATTTTTCTGCCCTCAATTTTTTATTGTGAGGTTGAATGAAAACATTTAATATTTCTGAAGTGTTTTTTTTTTTTTTAATTCCAATCTAATCACATGACTCATTGAAATAGTGTGAGTTTAGCAACAGGATTAGCTTTCGTTTAAACATAGGAATCAAACAGGGTAGTGAGTTCACATAATGAAAGCATATAATAGAACGGCTTTTTATTTTTTATGCAAACATTAGTTTTCTCAAATATACCTTATTATCTTATGTCATAATAACTTAAAAAGATTTTACTTAATATCCTTCCATTACTGAATATTTAGTATTACAGTACAGTGCTGTTAGGAATGTGAAAGCACATTGAAGCTGTATGCTTTACAAATATATAGTGTTTAAATTATATTATTTTACTATAATTTTATTTTTTCTCACTAGAAAATTACTCATGGGGGAAGGGGAAGGAAGGAATGGGCATTTATATTTTGCAGGTCTTTTGATTTAGGTTTGGGAAATTTCTAAGTGGTAAACCACATATACACTTTGGCTAATGTGCCATAATGGCCCGTATGATAGCTCAAGAAAAATTTATTACTACCTTCACTATACACACACATTTATTCTCTCCTTACTTCAAATATTTTTAAAAAGTATTTATAAATAATACCATAGTATTTCTTTATCTCCTTTCTCAGAAGAATTCTATTTAGTAAGGCACTATGAGGAACTAGGCCAATTACAAAGGGTACAGTTTCCAAGACCATCTTCACTTCTTAAATGAACTACAAGTTCCAGGGGTTGCCAAAACCACCCTCAGTTTTGATTTGCTGGAAGGGACTCACAGAACTTCCTGAATGCTATTATACTTATGGTCAGTTTGTTATAGGAATACAAATTAAAATCAGCCAATGGAAGAAGTGCGTAGGGCAGAGTCCAGGAAAAAAACGAAATACAAAACTTCCATTGTTCTCTCTCTGTAGAGTCAAGATGCTTTACTTTATCAGTCTACGTGTGTGGCGGTGTGCACAGATATTGCCAACCAGGGTAGCTCACCTGAGCTTTCGTATCCCGAGATTTTACTGGGGCTTAACCATGTAGGCATGTTTGATTGACCATATGGTTAATGTCAGTCTTAAGATTGGACTGATACCACATGACCAAAGCCACTACCTAAGTCACTAGACAGTGTTAGACCCTAAGTCTAAAAGTATACAGGTGTCTCTAGCACCCACTCTAAATCATGTTGTTAGTCTATCCAGTATCATCCAAGATACCCAAACAGAAAAAGACGATATAGATTACCTTCCAGAGGCTGAGAAAATAACAGACCTCTCTTCCGACAAGGCCAGATTCTTTATAACACATATAAATGGTTGGAAAACTCAGAGGTTTCCATTCTTATACGTTAACTGCATTTTTTTCTATAAATTTGTATGTTAGTGCTAAAACTTTATTTCCTAATAAAATTAGTTTGAAATATATTATTATATATATTTGCTCTCATGTATGTGGATAGCAATAGTTGTTCTTAATTTGGTTATTTTATCTTATAATATTATTATCTTACCTGAAGAAGTCATACAAAATTACTAAAAGAATTTAATAAAAATTTTACATAATATTTATTAATTCATTTGTGTAATATTTGTTGAATTTCCCCTATACGTCAGATATAATTAATTTGTATATAATAATAAATACGATCTAGTCCCTCCCTCAAAAAATTATCATGTCTCAGTAGAAGACATCTTTGTACATATATAACATAAGGATGCAATGATGAACAAAACAGGCATGTTTCCTCCTCACGTAAAACCTATAGTCCTCAAGGAAAACCAACTTTAATCATACAGTTGTACAAATATTTTATTGCAGTTGAGATGTATTATATGACACAAGGTAAAAGGTGCTGTGACAAAATATAACAAGAGAAAATGGAAAGTCTTGCTTGAGGAAATGAAGTGGTATTGGTGAGTGGAGAGTGTTACTTAGGTGAATGAGGGGGATCACATTCCAGGAGAGGAAACACTATGAAGAACCAGAGATGGGAGAGAACAAGATGCATTTAAGGGCCTAAAAAGGGAAAGTTTTCCTGGAGAGCAGAGTAAGTGAAATGGGGGCACTAGGTAAGCTGCAATATTGGACAGACTCTAGAAAATGGCACCAGATTGGTCATTATAACACATATAGGTTTTATTCCAGGAAGAGGAACATTTTTAAAGCTTTCAATAAGTTGTATTATTACAAAGAGGGGTGATTTGATCACACTTGCATTTTAAAAAGGTCACTCTGGGTACCAAGTAGAGAAGAGAATAGAGTAGAATAACGGTGGAGGTTGTGATCTAATAGGTCATAGTAGTTCAGTGAGAGATGTGGGTAGCTTAGAAAAAGAAAGAGATAGTGGTAATGGGAGGAATGGATAAATTCAAGAATTTATGATTGAATTATAAGGAAGTTGAAGAAGAGGATTGAAAATGCCCTCAAAGTTTCTGAAAAGTGTGTTGTCCTAGATGATTGGAAATTGAGTGTGTAGGAAAGCTCAAATGCTATTAGAAGTCAAGTAAAATAAGTTGAAGAGGTGGGAACCAGATTAAAATGAATTGAGGATTAAGAGATTTTTAAAAAATGGGGAAAAAAACCTAAGAACAGAAATTCAGGTTTTAAAGAATAGATATTATTCAATCCAAGCAGCCGTCGTAGAATTAAGCAGTTTAACATGAAGAAAGAAGAATAATTCTCTGTTTCCAGGGGAAAACAGAGAGAAGTAAGAGACGGGAGCAGGAGTGCATGCCAGCAAGATGGCAGGGCACTGGGAAAGGTAAAATCACTGTGACATTCCCAGTAAAAATATGGCCAACAGGACTTTTAAGAATAGAAATATGTAGTGAATGATCATTTTTAATGTTGATATGCCCCACCCTGTGGGATACAACCAATTCCACCATCTTCAGTTCCGTAAACCCACCTTACTAGAGAGTACCTTGTGTTACTAGGTTGTATGACAAAATAGAGAAAGAGCTAAATTTCTTGTATGGTGTTCCTTGGTGGCACCAAAATAACTAAAAAATATAGCAGGAGGAAAATACTCTCCTACCCTAAGAATTTTCAGAAATCTTGGAAGCTGGATTTTTAGTCAATCTAGACCTCAGGGCACAAGAAGACCCCCAACTGACATTAAATTGTGTAAACTTTATCTTCATTTTTACTAAGACTGGTTACTGTCAAGGAACAATGTGTGTTGCCACTGACAAGTTCTTTATATGGAGATAGTAGTGATCCCATTATAACCAACTGAACCAATGTGCTCAGATTATAACTAGTGATTACAAGCATACCTTGTTTTTTTGCACTTCATGGATATTTGTAGATAATGTGTTTTTAAAGATTGAAAGTTTGTGGCAACCTATGTTGAACAAGTCTGTCAGCACTGTTTTTCCAATAGCATTTCCTTCCTTTGTGTCCCTGTGTCATATTTTGATAATTCTCACAATATTTCAAACTTTCATCATTATTATATTTGTTATGGTCATCTGTGATCAGTGATCTTTGATGTTACTCTTGTCATTGTTTTTGCATGCCATGAATTGTACCTATATGAAACAGTGAACTTAGTAAATGTTGTGTGTGTTCTGACTGTGGTTGGCCTACCCTATTACCTGACATACAACAATATTGAAATCAGGCCAATAACCCTACAATGCCCACTAAGTATTTGAGTAAAAGAAAGAGTTTCATATCTCTCACTTTATATATATGCATACACACACACACACACACACACACATACACACACATATGACAGGGCACAAGTGAATGAAGGGCAGAGAGAGAGAGGGAGAGAGAATCTCACAAAGGGAAGAGAGAGAGAGAGAAAGAGAGGGAGGGAGAGACAGAGAAGCAGGGCCCACCCAAAGCGAGGCTCGTGCTCACCTGATGCCAGGCTTGAATTCACGAATCGTGAGATCATAACCCGAGCCGAGGTCAACATCTCTCTTTCAATCAAATGCTAGAAATCATTAAGCTTAGAGAGGAAGGCATGTCGAAAGCCACGATAGGCCTAAATCTAGGACTCTTGTGTCAAACAATTAACCAAGTTGTGAATACAAAGGAAAAGTTTTTGAAGGAAATTAAAAGTTCTACTCCAGTGAACACATGAAGGATAAGAAAGCAGAACAGCCTTATTGCTGGTAAGGAGAAAGATTTAGTGGTCTGGATAGAAGATCAAACCAGCCAAAACATTCCCTTAAACCAGAGCCTAATCCAGAGCAAGATCCAGACTCTATTCAATTCTGTGAGGGCTGAGAGAGATGAGGAAGCTGCAGAGGAAAAGTTGACGCTAGCACACATTGTTTCGTGAGGCGTGAAGGAAGAAGCCATCCCCACAACATAACAATGCAAGGTGAAGCAGCAGGTGCTGGTGGAGAAGCAGTAACAAGATGGTCTAGCTAAGACCATTAATGAAAACTAAACAATACATTTTCAAATCTAGCCTTATACTAGAAGATACCATCTAGGACTTCCATAGCTAGAGAAAAGTCAATGCCTGCCTTCACAAATTCAAAGGACTGGCTGACTTTCTTGTGGAGGATTAACGCAACTGGTGACTGTAAGTTGAAGCCAATTCTCATTTACCATTCTGAGAATCCTAGGGCTGGTAAGAGTTATGCAAAATCTACTCTGCCTTTGCTTTATAAATGGAACAGCAAAGCCTGGATGACAACACATCTGTTGACAATATGATTTACTGAATATTTTAAGCCCACTGTTGAAACCTATTGATCATAAAAAAGTGACTTCTTTCAAAATAATAGTGCCCATTGACAGTGCACCTTGTCACCAAAGAGACTTGATAGAGATGTACAGCAAAGTTAATGTTGTGTTCATGCCTGCTAACACAACATCTATTCTGCAGTCCATGGATCAATATGCAATTTCAACTTTCAAGTCTATTATTCCTTTCAAGTTATAATTAAAGTGCAACTGACATACAATGTTTTATTACTTTCAGACGTATAACACAGTAATTCAACACATTCTGTACATTACTCAGTGCTCACCCCAATAAGCATAGTCACTGTACATCATTACAAATTATTGTCTATATTCTCCACACTGTACTTTTCATCTCCATGACTTGTGATTTTAAAACTGGAAGTTTGTACCTCTTAATTCCCTTCACCTATTTTGCCCATTCCCCCACCAGCCTCCCTTCTGGCAACCACCATATTGTTCTCTGTATTTGAGTTTGGTTGGTTTGTTCATTTATTTTGGGTTTTCTTGTTAGATTTCATATGTAGTAAATACTGTGGTATTTGTCTTTCTCTGACTTATTTCATTTTGAATAATATGTCCATGTCCAAATTGTAGTAAATTACAAGATTTCCTTCATTTTTGTGACTCATATTCCGGTGTGTGGTGTGTGTGTGTGTGTGTGTGTGTGTGTGTGTGTGTGTGTGTGTGCATGTGTGTGTGTGTGTGTGTGTACCACATCTTCTTTATCCACTCATCTATCAGTGGACACTTGGGCTGGTTCCATATCATGGCTATTGTAAATAATGCTGCAGTAAACATATGGGTACATATATCTTTTAAAATTAGTGTTTTCATTTCAAGTCTTATTACCTAAGAACTACATCTTATAAAGCTATAGCTGCCATAGATAGTGATTCCTCTGATGGATCTGGACAAAGAAAACTGAAAAACTTCTGAAAAGGATTCATAGTTTTACATGCCGGTAAGAACATTTGAAATTCATGGAAAGGTGCCAAAGTATCAACACAAACAGGGTTTTGAAAGAATTTGTTTCTAACCCTCATGGATGACTTTGAGGGGTTCAAGACTTCAGTGGAGGAAGTAACTGTAGATATTGTGGAAAGAGCAAGAGAACTAGAATTAGAAGTGAAGCTTAAGGATTTGACTGAATTGCTGCAATCTTATAATGAAACTTGAGCAGATGAGGAGTGTCTTCTTATGGATGGGCAAAGAACATGTTTTCTTGAGATGGAATCTATTCCTGGTGAAGATGCTGTGAAAATTGTTGAAATGACAACAAAGGATTTAGAATATTAAATCAACTTAGTTGATAAAGCATGGGCAGGGACTGGATGAACTCCCATTTTGAAAGAAGTTGAGTTGTGGGTAAATGCTATCAAACAACATCATATGCTACAGAGAAATCTTTAATGAAAGGAAGAGTCAATCTATGGGGCAGGCTTCACTGTTGTCTTATTTTAAGAAATTGTGGGTACCTGAGTGGCTTAGTCAGTTAAACATCCAACTTCAGCTCAGGTCATGATTTCATTGTTCATAGGTTTGAGCCACATATCGGACTTTGTGCTGACAGTAAGGAGCCTGCTTGGGAATCTTTCTCTGTCTCTCTCTCTCTCTGCCCCTCCCCTGCTCTCTATCTCTCCCTCTCAGAATATATATTTTAAAAAATTAAAAAAAAAAAAAAGAAATTGACACAGCCACCCCAAACTTCAACAACCACCATCCTGATCAGTCAGCAAGCATCAGTAAGGCAAGACCCTCCCCCAGCAAAAGATTATGATTTGCTGACAGCTCATATGATGGTTAGCATTTTTTTCAATAATGTATTTTTAAATTAAAGTATGTATATTGCTTTTTTAGACATAATGTCATCACACACTGAATAGACTATATAGTATAAACATAACTTTTATATGCACTGGGAAGTAAAAAAAAATCATTTGACTTTCTCTATGGTGGGTGGTCTGGAACTAAACCTGCAATATCTTCAAGGTATGCCTGCATTCCTAATCTCATTAACTAAACAAGTATAGCAAACCAGAATACTTTCCAAAACCAGAAGGAAATTAACATATGAAAGGGCCATTTGCAAAACCCATGGTGAAGTAGAGCCTTCATTCCACAGTCATTAAAAAACCAAAATTTAAAATGTGTAGGTCTATCATATCATATAAAAATCATCCTCGTTTATTTTCTCAGACATTAACCTAATCACCAATTTTTCATCTTTTAAGATAGCTGGATATTTGTGATTAGAATAGTAAATCAATATATTTGGTTCTTGAGAAAATTAAATATCTACTTAACAACTGAGTTTTCCAAATTTTTCTCTAAATGAATAGTTTGGAGATAATGAGCATGCTCCCACTATGCAACAAGCTCAGTGACCTTGGTTAAATTACTTAGCTACTCTAAGTCTCACTTGTATCTTCAATAAAATGTACAGAATAGGACCTATCTCATAGGACTGTTGTCAGAAGAGAATTGAAAGAGATTTTATACACTCACTCACGCACATGCGCGCGCCCGCGCGCGTGCACACCCACCCACACACCCACCCACACACACACACACACACACACACACTTCCATACTTGCATAGCCCAGCACCTCGTACAGAGTGGGCATTCAATAAATATTAACTATTTTTAGAAATTGCATTGAGATGGTGCCTTATCTCTCAAGCACCCCTCAGCCTTCTTCAAAACATATATATTGATCAGTCAAATGCTAAGAATAGAGCAGTGACAGAACAAAATTCTTTGCCTACATGGAGCTTATGTTTTGACCTAAATGGAAAATATTAGAATAGTCCATTTTGAAAGTTTCTACACACCTTTAGTATCTTTGTGTAATTAACCTTAGTACATCTTGAAATTAATCAATTATATTGGCTTTGCAAAACCAAATTAATAATTCTTCTTAGCCTTCTACCATTTAGTTATCCTCATTGACATTTACAATGAAGAGGTTTAGACTTTATCATTTATCTTTTAAAGATATCAATGAGATATTTTATCTCTGTATGGCCTTCTGATAATACAAATAATAGAACGTTAAAGATATTAGGACTAAAAGGATCTCACAGGGGCACCTGGGTAGCTCAGTAAGTGAAGTGTCCGACTTCTGCTCAGGTCATGATCTCTCGGTTTCTGAGTTTGAGCCCTGCATCCGGCTCTGACAGCTCAAAGCCTGGAGCCTACTTCATATTCTGTGTCTCCTCCTCTCCCTGTCCCTCCCATGCTCATGCTCTATCTCTCTGTCTCTCAATAAATAAATGTTAAAAAAAAGGGATCTTATACAATTCACTCACTTTATTTATCTCTTGAGATACCAAAGTCCAGACTTTAAGTAACCTAAGTAAAGACAGAATTGTCATTAAAAGACATAGGACAGAGTTAGCATATCTAAAAGATATACCTTTTCACGGTACTCATTTTGTTAGGGAGAAAATGTACCTCTTGAATCCTAAATGCCATAAAATTGGTGAAGATTATGCTGACGTGAATGACTGCTGTCTTTGCTAACAGCTGGATTCCAATGGAGAACTGCTCATCCGAAATGCCCAGCTGAAGCATGCTGGGAGATACACGTGCACTGCTCAGACAATCGTGGACAATTCTTCAGCTTCAGCTGATCTTGTTGTGCGAGGTAAGAGTTTCAACATTTTAAAATTATGAAACCAAAGGTATTTGACTTGCATAACTATGTATAATCTTCTGGTCACTCTGGTATGAATTCTTATATATTTAGAGTCTTGGTCCTTGAGAACAGCTCCTCATCCATGCTTAAGAATGATTTTTGCTAGACAAGTAGTAAACAACACTGATTTTGTTTGTTTTACTAACTACATGTCTTCTAGAAACTTACACCACATACCTCCTACTAAATGTTTGTGCTTTTAAACTCAGTATTTACCAGAAGTTCTCAGTTTCTGCTAATACTTTTCGTGTGTTGAGAATAGTGTTTCCATTTTTATTTTTTATGGAAAAAGCATACTGATACTGTTTACTATAACTTCAAGTGTTACGTATTTATTACTGTAATCTTAGAATAAGAAGTTAATTTATACATGCATCATGTTTCTATTTGTTGCCAGCTTTCAGAGCAGTGTTTTTGTTCTTATATATAATTGAGAATGTGCTGGAATATGCCCTTTTTGAAAATACAGCTCCTTTGATACTGGTCTTTGCTGTATAGCTGTAAGGCCATCTCAAAACATCATTCATTGGCTCTTCCCTCACCGCCTACAGAATAAAGACCACTCCTTTTAACTAAGCACCAAGAAGGTCCATGTATTGACATCAGCCTGTTTAGCTTTAATTTCTTACCATTCTACGTTCCTTGGTTCACAACATTGCTTCCATTTCCTGTAGTTATTATTTGTTGCCCAAGTCTTAAGTCATCCTTCAAGGCTAGGCTAAAGTATTACCAAATTAATGAGTCCTTTCCTGATGTCACCAACATAAGCTCTTCTCTTCTAAACTTTCATAACATTTACTACTTTCTATAATGCATTTTATAGCAATCTGTGCATATGAGTTATCTTCTCTACTGGATTGTGAAATTCACATATGTATTTTTTATTAATCCTTAAGTGAGTTGCAGAATTCCATTTCATATTTTCATAGCTCTCTTTTTCTCTCTCAGTGTCATGTTAACATTTTAACTTTATTCTTTTTTATGTTAAAGTTTTTATGTTTTCATATTTCATCTACTAGAAATATTTATTGACTAATATTTATTGCACACTTGTTCAGACACTTTTTGCACAATCAAACAAATATTTAGTAAATGACATGAGATATGTGGTTTGTCTTCATACCCTTTCTGGATCATTATAGTTTCATTCAACCTCATACATCTCCCGTATTTCCCTCTAGAGCAATGGTGATATGGAGTCCCCAAGTCATACTGGGGAAATGCTGAGAAGACTTATAGTCCAGTTAACATATTCTCCAATGGAGTAATAGAAGTCCAGCTGAAGTTCATATCCAAATGAACTTAGACATTCATTCCATACATCTCTTATGCTAACTTGAAGAAAGTGCATTTAAATTCTGTATTTCCATTAAAAGTATTTTATGATCTGGGACATCTAGCATTCAAGAGTTATCAGAGAGAGAGAGAGAGAGAGAGACTAGTTCCCTGTATTTTCCAGTCAGACTACTAGCTGTTAAGCCTTTTTTAGCAATAGCTTATGTATGTATTTAATGGAAATTGCTTGCATATTAACAGATTTAGCATTAATGTTACAAAAGGGGTTATGTTACAACACTTGTACAGCAGTGTTTTTATATGATTAGAGTATGGTAAATTCCCAGTATTTAGAAGGAAGAAGAAGTTTGGCAAATGCAATCAGGGTATTAATGGTATTATCCACACATACTTAGGTAATTAATAATCATCATAATGTATGTTTTTTATAGAGGTAAAACAAATAAAAGGAAGCTATTACAGGTATTGTTTGGAAATATAAAGGTTTTACTGTAAGCTTTTTAGTTCCAGAGAAAATACTTTAAATCAATAGAACCTGGGAAGTGCACTCAGTAGAAACATGATAGAACATTTTAAGCCCCTAAACTATAGCAGGATATTAAAAAACAACCATATAGGCAGATAAAAAGTATTGCTTAGTACTGTTAAAAGTCTGCAAGTTATAATCATTCTCCAAACTTTATTTCTATTAATATAAAAGGTATTCAATTTATGTCAAGAGAAGTTTGCTATTAAAAAGCCAATATTTGCATAGCTTGTGCCACAAAATGTATATAAATTAAACCTTCAAATATGCTTTATATATTAAGTCATGGGATATAAAATTAAACAGTTCTTTTAAATTTATTATAGTAACGATGAGTAATATATAAGAAAATATAGCATGCCTCAAGTAATATTATTATTGGTCCATTTATCCATTTAATTTATTTTCTCATCTAGTCCAGGAAATCATAATCTGGAGTCCATAGACAGGATTCAAGGGGTCCCATTGACTTCCTGAAATTGTATGCAAAATTTCATGTGTGTGTATGGCATTTATAATTGTATATTGTGGATTTATAATTTTATCAGATTTCCAATGCTGGCAGTGGCCCAAAAGACCATTTTTGGCCCAAAGGCCAAGAAGCTTAATCTGTTTTTCTTTCTTTCCCTTTTGTAGATCAAGACTCTCTAAAAAGAGAAACTAAGGGATGATTATTCACTTCATGCCAATAAAAAAAAAAATACTAACAAGTTCCACATAGTGAGATCTAGTAGCGCATTTAGATTATGAACTGCTTTTGAAAAACTCAATTTTAACTCAACCTTCCAAGAATATATGTCTCAAAACATATTGAGTATGTTATATATTAGACATTATATATATATATATGTATGTATATATATATATATATATATATATATATATATATATATATACACACACACACATATATATATATAAAAGAATTTGCCAGATTCGAGATGAACTAATTCTAATTCATTTTCAGATGTCAGTGATCTAAACTGCTGATTCTGAAATTAGTGTTAGGAGTGGGGCAGTGAGCAGGTTAGAGAGGAAAGTAATTTTCTCTGATGATCCCTGATAAATTTTTTGGACAATAAAACTAGTTTAGTGCGTAAACTGTTATGCCTTATCAGAAGGCTGAAATGAAAGTAGAAATATTCAGATATAACTTAGACATTGTGGTTTCTTTTAGCCTATGTTACCTTGAAGGGAATGAATACAAATGAAAATTATTGTTATCACACCGTATGTGTGTGTGTGTGTGTGTGTGTGTGTGTGTGTGTGTAACCATGGATGGGTGAATGTGGGTATGTTCATAAAGTTTGATGAAAGGAATTTCTGTGAGGGAGAAAAAGGTGTTTTTGGTTTATATTTTTCATCATTATTTTAAACTGAGTTTAGAATAGAGGCAATGCATTAGTTAAATCTGAATGCTTCTACATATAAAATGAAATTAAATATAGGAAAAACACAGTCCAAGTAAAATGTAACATTGGATCTGATTTCATGGAGCTTTTGCCCAGAGAAAACTCATCTTCCACGCTTTATCTGTTTAATGTATGATGGGATTGAGAAATAAGGAAAACAATAGCTAATGTGGTCAACCAAAACCAATTTATAGAAGATGGTCTAATAATCAGCTACAAGTCATTGTAACAGTCCTAAGTGTTTATGTTTAAAAATGAATAGGACTTCAGGGGTACCTGGGTGGCTCAGTTGGTTAGGCATTCGACTTCGGCTTAGGTCATGATATTGCAGCTCGGCTCATGGGTTCGAGCCCACGTCAGGCTCCGTGCTGACAGCTCAGAGCCTAGAGCCTACTTCAGATTCTGTGTCTCTCCCTCTCTCTGCCCCTCCCCTGCTCATGCTCTGTCTCTCTCTCTTTCTGTCTCTGTCTCAAAAAATAAACATTAAGAAAATTAAAAATCTATAGTACTTCAACTTATTTACCCACTAAATGAGCCAATGGATGCTCAAGGATTAGACCATAAAAGTGGCGCACATTGTCCATTCCTCCAGTTATGCAAACAATTTCAAATCATGGGGTCATACTTACTGTGTGATTTTCACTTTTTATTTCCAAAGTTGCCTTTTATACTACTTCTGTCCTTTCACTATGGATATGTTTCTGCTAGTCTTTGTACAGAATAGAGCTTATTTTTGCACAAGTAACCTTTATTCAAGCAGTATGGTTTTGGAAGCCCTATATATAGAATTCAAGTGGCACTGATTGAAAGAAATCAAAACTATTTACTTTACTGGCAATATGCTCATTCAGTGTTCTAAAAACTCTTTCATTAAAAGCACCCAAAGTTTTGGATAAATCAGTATATGTTCTTCCTCACAGCCTTGGCAAAGGCAGAAGAATACCCTCTCTAAATAGTGAGCCTTCAAATATAAAATTATGCAAAGAATGACAAACAAGCCATAATGAGAGAGAACCAGGAGTTAGATTGATGGACAACAAGAGTGTTTAAGTTCAAGGTACTTCACATATTCTAATCATTGGAATAGGAATGAGAATAATCCTGCCCATATCTTTAAATAAATAAAAGAACTGGCCAAAATGAGTTTGAAACAAGATACTATAAAAATTAGCAGTTTGGAGGGGGAAAAACAAGGACAGTTTCTATAAATGATAAATATAGTCATTGAAAATAATAAAAACAATAGATTAATCAATAAGTTAAACAATAATTAGAGACAGATCAGGAAAGGATCAGGGAACCTAAGAGGTAGACCTGAGGAAATTAACACATTTCAGCACAGAGAAACAAAAACAAATTATGAAAATGAGATGATGATATTAAGGATCTAATGAGAAAACAGTATTTGTCAAATCAGATGATCAGAAGAACTAATAGATGAAGTAGGAGAGAAAAACCTTTCAAAAAGATAATGACTACAGATTTTTGGAAATTAGTGAGAAATATGGTTTCTCGTTTTTAAGAATCACAATGAAACACAAGAACAATCAATAAAAATAAATAATGAAAATAAAACCCAAGAACATTAAAAATAGATAGAAAATGGTAAGTGCAGCAAAAGTGAAAAATACCTTTTTGCAAATGCATAGCAATACATCGACTGCAGACTAATCAGCATCAGCAATAAAAGTCACCAAGTAACTGGGGGGAGTCAGACTTCAAGATGGCCTCCACTCATTTTGCTTTCTGGTATACCAACCCTTCTGTAATCCCTTTCACACTAAGGGTTGCTCTATATGCCAACAGGAGTGACAGTGCTGAACACTGTCATAAATCACATCACTTCTTCCCCCTTGGTTCTTGGAACTCTTAATCGCGAGGAAGCCATGTCATGAGGACATTTCAGCATCTTGTAGAGAAGCCTATGTGAGGAGGAGATAAGACCTCCTACTGATAGCCAATATCAATTTCCCAGTCATTCCAGTAACCCATCTAGAAAGTAGATCCTCCAGGCAAGCTTTCAGATGACTGTAGCCTTGGTCAACATCTTGATCAAGAACTATCCAGCTATGCCACTAAAAAGCTCTTAATCCACGGAAGATATGAGAGGTAATGTTTATTGCTGTTTTAAGCCACTGGGTTTCGGATAATTTGTTATTCAGCTGTAGATACAACAACAGCCATGGAGTTATGTCTTCAATGTGCTAAAGGAAAAGTAAATGTCCACCAAAAAGTGTATATCCAGACAAATTATCGTTGATAATGAGGAAAAATAAAGTTATGTTTAGACAAACAATAACAGAGTTTATCCTCCAAGAAAGTGTTATATATAAAGGAATGTCTAATGGGTAGAATTCAGGAAGAAGGAAAATAATCCCAGAATAAAGTTCTGAGATGTCAGAAAGCATGGTGAACAAAGAAGCCAGTAAGTATGTGGATAAATGTAAGCAAACTAAGCTAATAAGCCAGACTTCAGGATATGCTGCTGTTGTCTGGGTTTGAGGACTAATGAGAATGATAACTTGTCCTCTGATCAAGTTGGTAGTTGCTTTTACTTCAGGTCTGTTAAAAATAACAAATTAGACATATATGAGTATATATGCATATGTGTATATATGTAGATATATATGTACATATCTGTATATATGTAGATACATGCATATGTATGTGCATATTTTATATGCTCAAATATAGAGAATGCATGAAAATGATAATCATAAAATATAGGAGGGTGGTTACTTCTGAGGTTGGAGACAGAAGGGGAGGAGGATGTGGCCGAAGAGGGAGGGGACCCACAGGAAGCTACATCTTTATAAGTAATATTTCATTTCTTAAGCCAAGTAGCAAGAACATAAGTAGCCATTTCTTATTTTTTATAAGTTTCCCTAAATGTCAAATATTTGTTAATTAATTTAATAAAAGAGTGTCACAGAGTCACCTGATACCCTCCACTTCCTCACCACCAACCTCAGCAAAGATTCATGAGAGATCTTTGTGAAACCTCTGGGTAGAGTACCCAAACATGGTTGTACATTAGATTTACCACTATGATTAAAGACACACAATTCTAAGTCCTCTCTTAGAGAAGTTTTTGAGTTAATAGTGCTGGGATGAGTCTAGCAAAGTTGGATTAAAGATTGGCCTGATGAAACATGGTGCATCATCACTGGGCACAAAAAATAACTCCTACAAATATGCCCAAATGATTTTTAACAAAGATGCTAAGGTTTTTCAGTGGAAGAAAGATAGTCTTTCCAATAAATGATGCTGGAACAATTGGGCATTCATAGACCAAAAAGAAAAAAAAAAAAGAGCCTTGACCTAATCTTCAAACCTTATATAAAATTAACTCCAAGTAAATCATAGACTTAAATGTAAAATGTAAAACTATGGAACTTTCAGGAAAAATAATGAAGATGAAAATGTTCAGCAGCTAGGAGTAGGGTAAGAGTTCTTAGACTTGACACCAAAAGCATAATGTATAAGATGAAAAAGTGATAATGTGGACTTCTTCAAAATTAAAACCTTTTGCTTTGTGAAAGTGTGAAGATAACGAAGAGAAAGCTACGGACTGGGAGGAAATATTTGCAAACTACATGCCCAACAGAAGATTTGTGTACAGAATATGTGAAGAATTCTTAAGACGCTAAAACAACAATGTGACAAATGACAAAAGACATGAGCAGACATTTCAATGAAGATGATATACAAATGGGAAATAAACACATAATTTTTTTAAAGTTTATTTATTTTGAGAGAGAGAGGGAGCAAGTGCGAGCAGGGGAGGGGCAGGAGAGGGGCCCAAGCAGGCTCTGAGCTGTCAGTGCAGAGCCTGATACAGGGCTCAAAATCTCAAAATGTGAGATCCTGACCTGAGCTGAAACCAAGAGTCAGATGCTTAACCGACTGAGCCACCCAGACACCCCAGGAAATAAACATATAAAAGATGTTGAACATCATTAGCCACTGGGAGAAAGTACATTTAAAACCATAATGGCTTATCACTATATACATATCAGAATGCCTAAAATAAAAAAAAAAATAGTGATGTAGAGACAGTGAGTTACTTACACATTGCTGATGAAAATGTGAAATGGGACAGCCACTCTGGACATGAGTATGGCAGTTGGTAGCCATGTGCTTACCATACAACCCAGTACTCCTGGGCATTTATCTCAGAGACATAAGAACATATGTTCACATAAAAATATATACACAAATGATCACAACAGCTTTATCCATACTAATCAAAAACTGGAAAAAAACACATATCCTCCAATAGGGGAATGGTTCAACTGTGGTACATGAGTACCATGGAATAATGCTCAAAAATAAAAGGGAAATGATCTATTGATACACACAACTTGGATGTATCTCGGGAGATTTATGCTGAGTGAAGAAAAAGCCAATCTCAAAGGTTACATACTGTGTGATTCCCTTTACATAGCATTCTTAAAATGACAAAATTTTAGAGATGGAGAATAGATTAATGATTGGCGTGGGTTACGGAGGGCCGAGGAAAGGAAGTAGATGTAGCCAGGAAAGGATGCCACAGAGGATTCTTTTGATGAAATTGTTCTGTAACTGTGATGGTCTATGCATTGGATAAAAAGAAAAGTTGCTTAGGACTACAGAAACATACAGGCACACAAATGAATACATGTAAAACTAGTGAAATCTGAATAAGGATGATGGATTATAGCAAAGTAAATTTTCCTGTTGTGCTAGTATACTTTAGTGATATAGTGATGGATGAGCAAAGGAGATACAGAATCTCCCAGTATTATTTTTCACAAATACATGTGAATCTACAATTATCTCAAAACAGGAAGTTTTAAAAATCACTGAACATATAATACACTGAAAGTATAAAGAAAATAAGTATTTATGGGCTCCTTTTTTCAAGGATAGTATAATTTTAGAAGAAGTGGAGTATGGTACACCCAGAGGTAATATTTAAACAAGTGATGGCCACAAACTACCTTCTAAGGAAGTGGGTCCAGTTAGCCTCCAGACCTAGAAAAAAATCAGTGGGCCTGCAGATTTGGGACCAGAGCTGAATTACTGGAAAGTGACAGAGAACTGTATGTGTTTTCTTCTTTCTTCCCCAAAACCCATCTTCATTTTTTTTCCCTATGCATTTCTGTCTTTCCTTGAAATAAACATTAAATATTTTTTTATATTTATTATGGAGGACATCAAATTAATAAAGCAAACCAAAGTGACCAAATGTTCAAACCTGGCTTGGGTTGGCCAAACTCTATTTTTAATAAGGCTCCAGATGGTTGTAATAAAGTGGTCTCTAACTGGTATTCGGGAATTATTGTTCCAGGGTATCCATGGAAAATAGTTTGCAAGTAATCCTGTTTTGTTTATCCAATGTATTTTGGGGATAATTTATTTTAGAAATATGTTTCATAAGATAGTAAGGTCCTCTTTTCCTCCAGTGTGTCCTAGGCAAACCAAATAGAAGTCAATCAGGCGACAATTGAAAAAATGATATTAATGTTTTTCCAGAAGCCACAGAAGGCCAGGAGTGGTATGGGAATGGAGGAGAACAGCCCAGGTGGGGAGAAGAACTAAGGCCTTGAGTTTTTCCCTCATCCTCATCATCATTTTAGCACAACTGGACTTAAACCCTAAGTCCCACTAAGTAAGATCGTTTAGCTTCAAAAGCTCTACAGTTAATCATAGAACTACTCAATATGACTGTATATCAGCAGTAAAGAAAAAACAAAAACCAAATATGATGAAACATTCCCCAACTAGAGCACTACTATAAAATTTAAGATAACTTTACAAGAGGTTATAATACCATTCTTGGTATTATGATGTTTAAATTTGTTTATAGAAGATTTTAGTGAAAGCTTTTTTTTCCTACCAATAGAGCATATATAAACTCAATTAAAAATAATATTGTATCAGAGAAGGAGGTAGCTTCAGAATTAACCTTTTAAAACAGATGTGTGCATAGTATAGCCAAAGGGATTTAGAACTCAAACAAATATAAATTTCGTAATATTAAAAAAAAACTTTATAGTTTAAAACTATTCTTAGTTACAAAAAAAGAACCAGTTATTAAACTTCAAATGTTTTTAGACCTCTTAATAAAACTCTGAACTAAGAGAATTGATAAAAATGTCCTCGTTGTTATAATAAATGTTTTACTTCTTAGGTGCCATAAAAATGTATTTCAGGTCAGCCTCATCAAGCAAGCTTTGGCACACATGAAGAGCCCTGTATGAATGTTCTTTAATGAAAGACACTTCTGAAAAACCTGAGCTCTTCAGCTAAGAGTGTCCTTTAGAGGGAAAGGTTTTCCAGGATTTATTCAGCAGCACTTATGGGAATATTTATGCAGATTGCCAAACCTAAATTCTCTTTCATGAGTGTACTTTTGGACAACATTAAAAAATGGACCATAAAATTAGGTCACAAAGGCAGGAAATTAGGCTTTGACATCCGTGTTTTACCACTTTCCATGGTATTTCTGTTGTATTATAAATATTCTTGGCATTGCTACCAATTATTAGGAAGACCTTCCTGACACCCAGCTGAACATAATGTTTGGCACTAAACTTGCCAAAACAGAAAATGCAATGAAGACCATATTTTTCAGATGCCCTGGCTTTTTGTTGTTGTTGTTTTACATCTTAAATACCATGTTAAACAAAATTTCTTAGTGTAAGTCTGAGATTTAAACACAAAAGGAAAAAAGACTTTCACTATCTGAAACTTTTGTTTCCTTTTGTTTTGGTCAAATTCTCAAACCCTGACATATGCTCTATAAATTTGGAAATGTTTGAAAAAAAGGGTAGCTGAAATTCATTTTTATTTAGATGACTCTGTGTGTGTGTGTGTGTGTGTGTGTGTGTGTGTGTGTGAAGCTTTCCGCTTTATTCCTAAAGCAGAGTACAGTTGCAGAATGGAAATGGATATGTTAGATGTCATTTTTATTTGATGTAATTCATTGAAGTTTTTATTACTTGGCCTAATCACATGGTTACCAGATTCTTTCTTAAGGAGATCATTTTGGCTGATGACTAACCCACTTTTAAAACCTGCATTGAATAAGTTAACATAGCCAAATAAATAACCTGATGGAAACTGTCAATATACATTTTATCTGAATAATATTGCTATATTTTATTTAATTTTATTTTATTTTTAACGTTTTTATTTATTTTTGAGAGAGAGAGATAGATCACGAGCAGGGGAGGGGCAGAGAGAGACAGAGACAGAGACAGAGACAGAATCCAAAGCAGGCTCCAGGCTGTGAGCTGTCAGCACAGAGCCTGACATGGGGCTTGCACTCATGAACTTCGAGATCATGGCCTGAGCCAAAGTCAGATGCTTAACTGACTGATCCACCCAGGCGCCCCAATATTGCTATATTTTAAATCAATGGTTGGCTAGTGGTCTTTTCTACAGGAAATGCTCAGCTCTTTTATATTAGCAGAGTTCATATCCAGAGCATATCCAGGCAAAATTGGTTTTGATGCATTTACTCAGATATTGTTGTTTCAGGTTAGTTAGTACTCTTTCCTTAAAAAATATGGAATACATAAACATTTTCTTTAAGATCAAAAGGCTTTATTGGTTCTGTTATTGTCAAATCATGCATTAATTACATCTTGTTTGCTCTTCACAGTAACTATATGAAATCTCTGCAGTTATGTTCAAATTTGAATATACAATTTTAAATTTAATATTAATGCTAGAAGTCATTTGGATAATTCCTATGCCTTCATTTTGTAAATTTGGACTCTAAGAGGGATTTGCCCTGTATTACCATCTGCTTAGTGATAAGCAGTCCAGTTTTGTCATTGTATTAGAGCTTCTTCCAGAGAATACAAATAAATAAAATCTATAGTTAATTTCTAAAACTTCTGTATCTAATACTTTAAAGCTTTCTATAGTTAATTTGGTGTAGTATCAGAACGATGACCAAGTCCATTCTAGAATTGCTGCTACTAAGTAGTAAAAGTTAGAGATTACAGCTTCTGCTCTTTTCTCTTTCCTTCCCATTGTGTGGCATATGCTAATAAATAGCAGTTAAGGGTTTAAAACATTGTGGAAAAAGATAAAACCAAAGACAGTCACTAAAAGAGATTAAACTATTAATTCCTGGGTTATTTGGAATTCTACTTGTATGGCTAACCTACAGTCCTTGGCTATAAGTAAAAGCAAAAGGAAAGAAAGTCTGCTGTCATGTTAAGATTTGTGGAACTTCTGATATTAAATCACAATTTAGATTTTTGTGGTATCTGGCATAAATATTCCAATTGTGTTTAAGAAATCCTATATTCAAATTATTATCCAATATGAGACTATGGATTTGTATTCAAAACTATTAAGACATGGCATGCCTAAATGAATCTCAAAGGCCTTTGAAATTAATCAATTTAGTCTCTATAAAATTAGGAAGAACAGACAGAAAAGTTTCCTGTGGTATGTGTACCAAGTTAGGCATACCAATACGCACACAACTTACCACCCCTGCCACCATACGCACTTATATGAAGACATCCAGAAAAGAGATACACTTATAAAGGCAGAAAGATGTGTCCAGATAATCATAATCAAACCAAAGAGAAGAGTTGAGGTAGTTTTTCAAGTATTTGGGTCAGAAAAACACACATTTACCTCAGATACTTGGATAATTGCCTCTACTTTCCACTTGTGTTGTCCAAGAAAGTTTGCCACAGAGACAGACTAAAGATTCCATCTCATCAGCCCTCACAGGACTGAGACAGGAAAATGGCCCTTGCTGCCCACACTGGCTGGAACAATGACTGACTGGGCGCCATCCTGAGGCATCCTGAGCCCACTTGGCACTAAACCACAGTGATACATCTATTAATAGTGAAAGCCTGCCCAGAAATTAAGCATTCTCCTTTCCATTGAGATCAACAGATTCAAAAGCTGCTAGGGGGCAGATCTCCATAACTGTTACATACTAATACTGAAATAATGAGCTGGAATGTGTATCTGTTTTGAATAAATACAGAATTTAGAGAGTAGTTTGATTGCTTCAAAGTTAGAACTCAGTAGTAGTTCTATTTTTTAAAGCTGTTTTTTTAAAGCTCTAGTAAAAATAACAACTCTTCCAATACTACTGAAGTTATAAAGTACACCAATGATTTGAAATTGTATTCCTCAGTGTAAGTTCAATGTAAATTGATATAAATTCAAGGTGATTTTCAAATATATCAACACATTATGTAATTCATTCAGAATGAGTCATACGATTTTATGCTTTAAGATGGGTCTTGAAATTGATCTAGTGTAACACCTCATTTTACAAATTCAAAAATTAAAACATAATTGTGTAAGAATCATAAGCTCATACACAACACTGTAGTACATACACGGATGAAGATTTGGATTACTTATCTTTTTCCTCAATGGAATGCAATGAGAGACGTTTTCATGGAGGGTTTCTTCTCCTCTTTGTTCATTAATTATTCCTGACCCTCTTCGTCTCATAATCAAACTGGTCAGCTTTTGGCAAACTGAAACTTACTCTTTGCTACACAGTCTGTCTGTATCCACGGATCCCTTAACAAATAATCAGCAAACTCACTTCTCCTCACTCTGATTCCAGGAGAGAAAGGAGGAAAGCTTTACAGAGCTTAATAGCCATGGTACACTTTTACATGCTCCACTGCAGTGCTGTATGGTAGGCTTTATACAGCTGGTGTATTTACCAATGGTGCCAAATTTATGTGACAATTATGCCAGTCAAATTATAACAACAGTTCAGATAGAGATAGTTAAAAGTCTTTATGAGCATACATAAATGACAATTAGTTCATATTTTGAAAATAATTTCAGTGTATGTTGGAAGAATATTATGTTTACAACTCCAATCTTCAGGCCATGAAAAACATTATATTATGAATATAAAATAAAAATAAAGATATATAATTATATAATTTAATGTATAATAGAGCAGATAGAGTATCATAAAGACATGTGGTATTAAAATACATATTACTTACCATATATCATGTATTTCCTATATAAAGATACATAATATTAATTAAAGGCTTATTACTTAACAGGCACTGTTTTAAGTGATGGATACTATTGTTATCCCCAATTTACACATAAAAAAATTGAGTCCCAATGAGGCTTAAGGTCATACAGCTACTAAGCAGAACGAAATTTGAATCCAAGCAGCCTGACTACAGATGTAACATCTAGCTCATGGCTGAAACACAATATAACGAAACACTAATCCAGATATATTCAATGAGATAAAATAATAAATTTGGAAAATTTAAAAAGTAGGCCTCTTTCTTTATTGGTAAGAACTTTTTATTCCATAGAAAGTCACTGATGCCGATTTTGCAATTTTATTTTTGCCCATGATAATTTATAGCTGACCTAATAACAGGGGAAATTATAGTAGTAAAAAATATATATATATATACCTATATATATATATATATATATATAGGTATATATATAGCTACTCAGCATCATGCAATTATAATAGCAAAAACAATAAATATAGGAGGTGGCTTTAAAGTTTGATTTTAAAATGTGCTCTTTAGCTTTAAAATTGATTCATTCAAGGGGCACCTGGGTGGCTCAGTCTGTTAAGCCTCTGACTTCAGCTCAGGTCATGATCTTGAGGTCTGTGAGTTCGAACCCCGAGTCTGACTCTGTGCTGACAGCTCAGAGCCTGGACCCCACTTGAGATTCTGTGTGTGTCTCCTTATCTCTCTGCCCCTCTCCCACTCACGCTCTGTCTCTCACTCTGAAAAATAAATCAACATTAATTTTTTTAAAATAAATAACATTCAACTATTCAAATATTTAAATGTTTTACTTTATAATGGATATGTCTATAGGACTCTCATATAAATTTTATCATATCATCTTTTTGTTGTATCTTAAAATTGCTGTGAGGTAGTAGTGTAATAACTGGTAATCCCATTTCATAAGCAGAGGGAATTGAAAAAAGGAAAAGGAATAATCTTCAGCTCTCACCTTATAAAGCCAGAACGTGGCCAGATACCAGTGCTCTAAATTTACTATATAACTTATTTTACTTCACTTAATGCTTAACTTCGCAACATATAAAAGCCAGATCATATCATTTTTATTTTACATCTGTTTCACTGTTGGCATGTAGTTTATCAAGTTAATTAAATTGTCTATCCAAACCACTCTGAAGTATTGATGATCATTCAAAGTTAGGTTAGAGAGGAAAGTAAAATCTTGATATCAAATTAATTAAGATATACTCAAAGAGAAAGGAAGATATGTGAAAAGTATTCTGTAACTGACTCTGTAGACTTTCTCTTGATATCCTACAAACCCAGCTGTGGATTTGAACTATGATGCAACCATGTTTCGCATCCTCTCCACTTCCTCCTTAAAGGTAACTACAGGATCCCATACTTGACAGAATACCCCATGTGTTATCTAAATTTGACTTAGGACCTATCATTACATCAGCACAGAAGTGACTTCTGTCTTTCCTCTGCTACTGCACTTTCCCGTTATACTATTTGTTTTTTTTTTCAACGTTTATTTATTTTTGGGACAGAGAGAGACAGAGCATGAACGGGGGAGGGGCAGAGAGAGAGGGAGACACAGAATCCGAAACAGGCTCCAGGCTCTGAGCCATCAGCCCAGAGCCTGACGCGGGGCTCGAACTCACGGACCGCGAGATCGTGACCTGGCTGAAGTCGTTCGCTTAACCGACTGCGCCACCCAGGCGCCCCCGGTTATACTATTTGACTGCCCAGTACACTTACAAGTCAATGCCCATTCTGGCATAAATCCCAAGGCTTTTTTTTCCCTAAAAAGTAAAACACTATTTTAATTTCTAATGGTCCAATATTAGCCAACAGTAATGGTCACTCTATGGACATGAGAGGAGGTGAGGAAGCTGGCTGTGGTTTCTGTGAATTTCCCAGGGCAGCGAGAGTGCCAACTCCTTTGAAAGTGCGTCGGGATGATGCACGTAAGCTAAGAGTTAGCATGTTGCAGGGACAACCTTGAATCCACTTCATTTTAGAAAAGAAATAATGCACAAACATGTGAGTAGCAAGTAACTCGTGACATGCCAAGATGTAGTGATCCCTTGTATGAGTGTCCCAGAATAGTCGAGGCTCTATCACACTGAAGAATATACCTCTAAACTTCAGCTCCTTCCTGTCTTACTGGCTGTCAACACCAGAGCTTGAGCAACTCCACGTGTTCCTGAGAATCTTTCCAGGAGCAACAGACCGTTACTGACAGTAATATGTCAAATCTGTCTGATGTCACCATCTGATATGTTCTTGTGTAAGCTGGTAGCTAAGGTGCCTAAATCAAGGAAATGGAACTCTATTGTATGGCAGTTTAGGGAGACTTGCTGTGTGACTGTGCAGAGTCCCCTCTTACCAGACTTAAAACCTCAGGGTTCAGAGAAGCAAACTCTGCTAATATAGCAAAATCTACCAAAACTTTATTTAAAGGCCAGGGAGTGAGGGGCGTGGTGTTTGCACAGAATATATCCAAAATTAATACTTCCAGTTCTCATTGAAAAGATGTAGAAATCTCATGTGTTTAAAGTGACAAGTGAATTTGGCGCCCTTTGCTACCATTTATCATAAGGACAAAATTTGCAATAAGCAGTCAGCAAAAGCGAGTTTTTACATATTATTTCTCATAGTTAAATAGTCACCACCAGAGAGATAATAGTGTGGTAAAGTGGTCTAATTCTAATAATCAAATTATACTTAGTTATGGGTAAGGGAAAGAGGTGGCTGGTCATCCTATAAATTACATGATTTTCTCTAATACTATAGTTAATATATGCATACAATCATTAAAAGATCTACATGATGTGAGGCCTCTGGATGGCTCAGTCAGTTGAGCGCCCAACTCTTGGTTTCAGCTCAGGTAGTGATCTCATAGTTCGTGAATTTGAGCCCTGCATCGGGCTCTGCATTGGCAGTGCGGAGCCTGCTTGGGATTCTCTCCCCCCTCTCTCTGCCCCTACCCCGCTTGCACTCTCTCTCAGTCTCACTCTCTCAAAATAAATAAATAAACTTTAAAAAATTAAAAGAAAAATATCCATATGGTGCACTTTAAAAGGTATGACATTTGGCATGAAGCAAATGTACCTTAGAAAGCCACTCCCACTACTGATTCAGCTGTGGTCTTAGGCTAGTCAGTTAATCACTCTAAGTCTCAGATTCCATATTTATGAAAGAGAATAATAATAGTTACAGCTCACACAATGACCATGGTGATGTTTTATAAACATCTTCCTTTATTTCTTCCCTCTTTGCTATTAATGTATAATGTAGACATAAAAAATAAATACCATATACCTCAAGACACAAGTTCCCGTGACATCCAGTCCCAAACACTGGTTAGCTTTTTAGAATCATTGTTAAGTTCACCCTCAGTATTTTTTTCTTAGTTGTAAGCCTTCAAGCACATGTTTTAGTAAGTAGGCTTGCACTTCTGGAATGAAATTACAAAGGTTCTAGGAGTTTTTGTTTGTTTGTTTGCTAATGTGGGGGAACGGATCCAGGTACAGCTCTTGTTCTCTAGAAAGTCAGTCACTATTACAGGGGGAGAGAGGTTTGATTGGGCCAAAGCTTGTCACTTTAGCCTTCTCTCTTGGACTCCCATCTCCAGTGTCTAGGAGAAGATGTTTTCCTTTGCTCATTAGTTCAACTTACCCATCAAGGACTCATGGCAAATACCCAAAGCACATGGCTTCCTGCCCCTAACCGGGCATCCACACTGTCCCTTCAGCCTTGATCTTTCCTCTTGCAGGTAAAAACAGAAAAGATGGAGAGAAAAACATGGTGGATCCTTTTCTCCCCGTCTGTGCCAGCCTGCCTCCAACCTGGTGATCGTTGACACTCACCATTTGTGTGAAAGCCTTTTTTTCTTTCTTTCTTTTTTTTTTTAACATATTATTCTAGATTATACTAATTTACTCAATTTTGTAGCTTCTGCAGTTTTCCCTCCCATCTAGATCTTAGAGGATTTTCCCCCCTTTGAAACTTATAAACGTACTTTTCAGCAGGAAGATATTTAAAAATATAATTATAGCTTCACTAATATGAAAAATGGCTAGTGAACTAACCTAGTACGTCTTATAATGGCCAAGTGAAATTTTTGTGTTTTCATGTCCTGTTTTTCATTGAAATTACATATCTCAGAAATTAGCTCATTATCTGAAAAAAATTATGAAGAACTGGTGAATTATAATACAGGAGTATTGCCACTGAATGGACTGTTTGATTTAGCCAAGCAGGTAATGAACAGTGTTGTTGTCAAATTCACGAAGGTGTCATATTAATTAGGATGCATTCTAAGGAGCATTACTCCATTGGTCTTTTGTATCCTGATGCCATATATATATTCTTTGGCAAGAATGGATGAAAAGCAGCAATAAACAACTCAAGACTGTCCATGGCTCTGTAGGGTTTTTGGAACAATTCCTGGGATTGGGAAGTGAAAATGGACAGCATGCAGAGAAAATTGTTGTCTCAGTAGCAAGGTTTATGTGAAGATACCAAGCCGTTAACAGCATGGATGTGTATTTAATTTTATTAACTCCTACCATCAACCTTCTTGGATCTTTAATTTGGGCAGGAAATTTGAGACTGTGACTGGAAGGACTTGAGCAGAAGTGAAAGATTAAAATGAAGTATATATAATTCTTTCTGGAACTGCTTAAATTTCATTGTTTCAAAATACTTTAATTTTTCCCCTTTGGTCAAAAAGACATGCTTAAAATTCTTGTCTCTTTACCAGAAATAATTTTGCTCTTAAACAGGTTTATATTTAGGTATAAGGTATTATATAAACTTCTCGTTTAGTAGCTCAAGCAACCCCATCTGTTGTTGGAAGAACTCTCAGGAAAGTTTTGAGGGATATGGATATGACTCTTAAATATATATGTCGTGTTCTTTTTTAAATAACTCATTAGTCATCATAAAGGAATAAAAATCTCTGGCTCAAGATGTTGTTAATTTCCACCTTTTTAATTTTTTTAAAAATTTCCAGTCTCAATTACTGTCACAGATGGAACTATCTTAGAATTTAGAATAGAGATCCAGATCAATTGCCATTTTAATAAGATATTTAGAATTTTTCTGAAACTCTCATGTACCTGTAAATATCATCATGGAGATATGTACATGAATCGTCATTGTGGACATCTTCTTTCATAGACCGTAATTGAAAGTATACCACCAAGACCAGATGGGGATATAGTTGTTGGTTTTTAAAAAAAATTTTAATGTTTATTTATTTTTGAGAGAGAGACAGAGTGTGAGCAGGGGAGGGGTAGAGAGAGAGGGAGACACAGAATCTGAGCTGTCAGCATAGAATCTGATGCGGGGCTCAAACTCACGGGCCATGAGATCATGACCTGAGCTGAAGTCAGACACTTAACCGACTGAGCCACCCAGATGCCCCTAGATGGGGATATAGCTTTAAAAAAGAAAGAATAAAAATTTGAAAGAAAATCACATGACAACAAGTGTGCTTTTCCTGTTTCTGGGAAAGGGAGAATATTCTTGTTTAAATAAACTGCATTGATAATAAGTAGAGGTTATAAAGATTCATTGCTCTCCTGTTAGATTTATTCTCATTATGAATGGATCTAAGTTCACTTCTCTCAATGTTAGAGGTTAAAAAACTACCATGCTCCTATTAAATGGTAGGGATGTTTAATATTCACCTTCACCTTAGTAGAGCTTTAAACATTGACAAGACCCCATGACATTGAACTGTGTTTCAGAAAATTATGTAGAACCATTGTCTTAACTAATTTTGAGAACAGAAATAGGCCTACAATAATAAAAGGACTTTAGCTGACACATACTGGTAAAAAAAAAAGAGGTCACCTCTCCTAATATAACTGATGTCCTTTCAGTAATGTGATTTTTTCAAGATTATTTTATTTTAAAAGGGAAGATCATTTGTTCTGAGAAGTGTTTGTTTCCTTAACATTCAAACTTTTCATTAAAATTTGCTATTTTAGTAAAAAATAAACAAAGAATCACAGAGTTTTGCATGTGGTGTTTGCTTTAATTACTTAATGGGAATTACAGGTAGAGAGTAATGCTAGATATGTTTCACGCTTGCAGCAGCTCTGGAACGTGCAGGTTTATATTAAATGTGTGTGCCATGTGGAAGGAAGTCCCAAGAGGACCAAAAGTTTAGGGTCCGGTTGTTTAGAAAGTCAGTGTTTAAGAAGAAGAAAGTCCATTAGTGATCAGTCCTGCCTAAGTGTCAGCACAAACTCAAGCAATGCACGGGGTGGAGTCATGGCTGCTGTGCACCCTGTTTAATTCTGGAGGGTCCCAATTTCAAATCTTCTATCCCATTTGACTCATCCGAAAATGTGTCTCAATTATTGATGGAGACATTTTAAAATATTTTTTTCCTGGCGATTTTTTCTCAAGTGTCTAAACTCCTTTTCATAGAATGTTACTACTTTCCCAAAGAAGAAATGGCCAAATTGATAAATAGTTGTGTTCTTGCTCAGTTTTTCCTCTGATTACCTATGACCAAGAATTGAGTGGAAATCACATCTATATTTCGCTCATACATAGGTATTTTTACCTAAAGACACTGGCAAAATTAAGGAAAGATTAACAGATGGCTTTATGTGATCAAGAAAAACTGGGGATATATTCAGTATGAATTTATAGACAGCTGATGTGTTTATCTTCATTTATCTGAGCTAACAGATCAAGCAAAGATTTAAAAAGTTACGGTCATTGTATAACAGTATTGGTCATTTTTTCTAAAATATACACTTGTGCCCAAGATATTCATATTGTCCCCAACAAGAGAGGTCTCCAAAGAAAGCTCAATACCATTTTTTGAATTTGATTCTGATAATGCAATAATTTAAATCATCATGCTATAGTTATTGGAAAGTTGGTTTCATGGCAAAGTGGCTGTGTTTACATCCTAGCTCTGTCATTTGCTAGCTGTATGACTGTGATCGTTTAATCTATCCATGTCTCTGTTTCCTCATCTGTAAAGTAGCAAAAATGATAGCACCTACATCATTGATGATGAGAGTTAGCAGTGACTTCAATATAATAAGGGCCCAGTAAAATATATTATTTTTATTAAAATAAAAAATATAAAATTTTTATTCACTAACATTTTATGTCATATAAATTTTATGTTGTTATGAGTTCATACTTGTTAAAAAATACATTATATTATTTAAAAAAAACACAGAGAAATCCAAGAAAACAACAGGGTAAACCTGTCAGTATTCAGGTAGCTTTTTGGAGGGTTTTTGCAGATAGGCACCTTTGGGCTGCAGGATCTAAATTTCAAATGGGCCTTTTCTCATTTTGTGTGAGTTATGTCAGGACACCCAGTCTCTTGTCCCAGTCTGTACTCTGTTACAAACTATCTGGGTGACTCTGGCAATAACCTTTCTAGAGTTCTGGATCCTTTGGTAAATATACAGATATTCACTTACATGCACTCTAAAATGTATGTGATCCATATTACATACTGAAATGTTTTTGTTATTTGCCTGCAGTCAATGATTTCATAGTTAAAACATTGAGAACCTGGAGAGATTTAGGGGTAGGGAGTATCAATGTGGCAAATGAGACTGCATTGAACCACAGATGATACAGGACCATTCTGGATATTTCCCACAGTCCTTCTTCACTGGTTGGAAAAAAAAAAAAAAAAGAACAAACTTCAGTAATTGTAGATTCCTTTTGCCTGACTTTGAAGAACCCACAATGTTGAAACATAGCACTAGCAAGGACTTTGACAGACCACTAATTATCCACTATAGGTGAGATTTTTATGGAGCGTTCTCAGGCAGCAATCTCTGTGAGGGATATTTAAAGGCAGAGGACAAGAATATGAGTGAAAAACCAGGATAGTAAGACAGAGGGTAGTGCAAATAGAGAAGGAATTACACAGTGACAGCCTCTACCTGAAGAAGTACAGAAAGGTAGGTCCAAGAAAAATAGTGATAGAGCACCATGATTTTGAACAGGAGATAGAGAGTATTGACACTGAAGTTTGCACTGGAAATTTTATCCTAGGAGAATTTGGTCAGACTGTCTTCATAAAAACTAAAAATAAAAAGCGTCCTTTAAAAAGCTTTTTATCTCCTCCCCCAGATCTTTTTTTTTATTTTTCTCCTTACTCCTCTCTTTCCAGCTTCCTAAGCATTTAATGGCAGTGAGAAGAATCAAAAGAAAGTTTTGCCAGGGCTAGTCAGGGAAATATCCCAGTTCCTCCACACACACTTCCCCCTCCTCCTGCCATCCTGATCTGTAATGATTAAAAACAAAAAAATGGGGGTGCTTGGATGGCTCAGTTGGTTAAGCATCCAACTCTTGATGTAGGGTCAGGTCATTGGGATCCTCTGTCCCTCTCTCTCTGACCCCTCTCCCACTCAAAGTAAATGAACAAACATCTAAAATTTAAAAAAAAAATTTAAAAAAGAAAGAAAATGGAAGACTAAAATAATTTCTCATTGAATGTATATAAGCATTTAAAATGCATGTCAAATTCCAAAGTTCCTTTCTATCTGACCAATGTTTCTGTGTCATTATAATTTCAATTTAATTTCATTTTAATTTATATATATGTATATATATATATGTATATACATATATATATGTATATATATGTATATACATATATATATATATATATATATATATATATATATATACACATACATACATAATTCATTATAAATAACATTCTTAGGAACAATTAGCTATCTGCCTGAGGGCCACTTAAGAAATTGGAAAGATATATGAGTAGGGTAATAATGAAATAAGCTGCATGTAACAGTCCATTTGCTTACATTTTTCCCTGACTTTAATTCATTGCTTGTATATTTCTTGAGAGTGTTTGTAAAACAGTAGGAGCTTAAAGAGAGGGAGAGGGAAAAGGAAAGGGAGAAGGAGAGAAGGCAGAGAAAAAGAGAAAGAGAGAGAGAGGAGGTGGAGGTAGAGAAGAGACAGAGAAAGAGAGAGAAAGGGAGGGAGGGAGGAAGAGAAACTCTTAGAATCATGTATTGCTTTTTTCTCCTCATTGATGGAAGAATAACAAGGGTGGCCGGTTCCGAATGCCTTCTTGTGTGTGTGCTGAGGAACTGGTAGCTGCATTTTATTTTCTACCATAAAACTTTTTTCTCCATTATGAACAGGAAAAAATGAACAAGTAATATCAGCTACACTGCTTTGAAAATCTTCCTCTGGGGGATAATACAATATTGGCCCTGAGCTGACCTCCTGGGTTGTGCAAGTTTCTCTTGATAGCACCACTCCTCTGTTTTTGCTACATCGTGATTTCTTAGTACAAACTAAGGGACTTCACACGGCCAACCTTTCTTCACCTCCAACAAATTTGTCAGAAAACACTTTATTTTTAAGTGAAAACAAGTTGTAAATGAGCAAGCTGAGAAACAGATCACTCCCAATTCAATAATTACTGCTGCTTAGTAGCTCAGGTGCCCAGGAAGCTCTTACAGGAATAACAGCAATAATACTTTTGATACTTAAAGTTTACTGAGGACTTTCTATGGATCAAGTCTACCACTATATTCTTTAAAGATATTGTTTCAATCCTAAAAAAAACTATTCTATATTATGATCAATTTTTATTACTCCTAGTTTACAGATGAGGAAATGGAAACAATAATTTTAAAAAACTTGCCCATGATAAATCAGGGCATAGAACTTATTATATATATAATATTTGTATATATTTATATTATATATATTCATAAATATAAATATACACACACATATATTTTAGAGTGTGTGGAGAGTTTGTGTGAGCATGGAAGAGCGACAAAGGGACAGGGAGAGAGAGAATCTTAAGCAGGCTCCACGCTCAGCATGGAGCCCGATGCAACAAAGTGGGGCTAGATCTCATCACAACCATGAGATCACGACCTGAGCCAAAATCAAGAGTCGGGCACTTAACCGACTGAGTCACCAGGCAAAGGGCACAGAATTTAAAGTCAAGCCTCTTTTAAACTCCACAATCCCTGCCTTTAATAGTACTTTTCTCTCAGGTATTTTCCAGGAGATATTCGTAGTCACTTACTAGATGGAAAAGTGTACTTGGCATTACTAAGTAACATTGCCACACCAGGGTTTTGAGGATCTCAACCGACACCTTTCCATTTGTTCTCTCAATTTTACCTCCTTAGGATGATATTCAAGGCAAATGGAAAAGTAGAGCTTGTATTGTGGATGACTGCTATGTTTATAGATCTGAGAGCAGTTCAAATGTGATATATGCATTTATGTAGACACCAAAATATTTGTTAAGAACCCATTAGCAGCCAAGCATATATCAGAGGAAACAAAATGCACAAATTTAATTACAATGTCTTGCTTAACAGAGTTACTGTTCAATGAATGGATGACTGAGTGAAATTATTTGGCATGTAAGATTCCAACAAATATGTTCCTAATATGCAACTCTAATCTGAACTTTTAAAATATTACTCATTTGCCACTCCAAGAACTTCAGAGAATAACAGCAGGGCAATAATTTATACTTTAATGGTTAAAGGCTAACCTATGGCAATTATGGCTTAAATCCCCCTTAACATTTTATTGATGCCATACCTTTGTGCTCAGAAAAAGTATCCAATCAATGTGGTTTTTACACATGAAAAATGCAGTTTTTTCTTTCAGAATATCGCACGTGTTCTATATTACTTATGTGTCTATTTTCATTTATTCTGGATGATGTATATATGTTGCTTTTGATTAACATCGAGAAGTATAAATACACTATTAGAGATGATCCATTTATAAAAGTTTATTTATATGTTATATAAACCTCCAAATAATAAAATTTACTACCATCAATAGGATGTGTCTTGTGTTATTTTAGTATTAGCAGCAATGTATTTGTATGGATCTATCTATACTTTTTCCCCCTTGGGATCAGCTACAAGGAAATCATCTATACCTTAGCAAAAACCAAAACCCATTTGCAAAAACCAAAACGATGCATGCTAAGAATCTGATTTGATAAATCAAGAGTAAAGTATTTATATTTAGCTACACATGTCTTTAGTACTACATTCACAATGAAAAGCCAAAGGTATCATTTTACCAAAGTTGTTATTATATTTAATATGCCCAATTTAGTTGGGGATCGACTCCTTTCTGGTGTAAAGAAAACAAGTGAGAGTATTTTCTGAAATGTCTATGCAAGGATGTCTCTATTCCCTGAGAACCTTCTGTGGCATTGTAAACAGTGGGTGCCTCTGTACCACTTAAAGGATGTTTTTCTCATTTTTAAAAACAAGAAATTGTGATGTAAAGTATAAATGCCTTGTATGCCATTATCATGGCATTTACTGGCATTTCCAATTATAGTTATTTTTTTTTAGTGTTTATTTATTTTTGAGAGAGAGACAGAGCATGAGCGAGGGAGGGGCAGAGAGAGAGGGAGACAGAATCTGAAGCAGGCTCCAGGCTCTGAGCTGTCGGCACAGAGCCTGACGCGGGGCTCAAACCCACAAGCCGTGAGATCATGACCTGAGCTGAAGTCGGATGTGTAACCCACTGAGCCACCCAGGCACCCCGACAATTATAGTTATTTATTTGCTGGTCCATTTCACTCTTTTCAAGACCCTGAAGAGCTCTTCTGTACCCAAAAGTTATGCATCATGTGTTTTTTCTACTACCTGGCATAGTGCTCTCAATGAGTAATATTGGTGCTGACCTATGAAGCATCTATGAAAACCTATTTTTAACATTGTTTTATGTTCTGCATTAATAATCTTTCTGTCCTAAGACTCTTCAGTATATTATTTTGTGTTTCAGAGCATTTCTGGTGTATCTCTGAGTTGATGATTGTTTTTTGTATTTTATGGAAATAGATATTTCTTTTCATATTATTTACTCCCATTACTGTAACTAATATGAATGTGTTATCCAAAATTATACAATAATTCCCAGAATTTTCTACTCCAAGTAAAATAAACTACCTAGACCATTTAGGGTTATAAAAAAGAATTTGTTCCATCTGGGGGAAGCACAATGAAACATTTAACTAACTATTCTCATATCTGGACTTATTTGTGCTACCATATCTGATTTATGCATTCAGCAAACATTTATTAACTTGCTATACTCTGTTAGGTCCTATAATGCCAATTGCATTTTATAAGTCAAAGGTTGTCATGTGTATCCATTTTATGAACCCAAGATTGTCATATTTATCTTGAATAATGCCATTTCTAAATTATAGCATTTATCTCCTTTTTCAAAGAGACACCATGAATCATTTAGCAAAGGCCATAATATTATTATTATTATTGCCTATTATAGTTTATTTTTTTAAATTTTTTTTAACATTTATTTATTTTTGAGACAGAGAGAGACAGAGCATGAACAGGGGAGGGTCAGAGAGAGGGAGACACAGAATCTGAAACAGGCTCCAGGCTCTGAGCTGTCAGCACAGAGCCTGACGCGGGGCTCGAACTCAGCCCTCACAGACAGCGAGATCATGACCTGATCTGAAGTCGGCCGCCCAACCGACTGAGCCACCCAGGCGCCCCTGCCTATTATAGTTTATATATTCCAAAAGAAATATGGCAACACCGATTATATGATACAAATGTTCTTTAATTTCATAGAAGATGTTTTTTGTATTCGAATGTGCACTTAATTCGCTAGTTGGGATTCATTGATTCATTACCCAAATTTTCATTCCAGGCCCTCCAGGCCCTCCAGGTGGTCTGCGAATAGAAGACATTAGAGCCACTTCTGTGGCACTTACTTGGAGCCGTGGTTCAGACAATCATAGTCCTATATCTAAATACACTATTCAGACCAAGACTATTCTTTCAGATGACTGGAAAGATGCAAAGACAGGTAAGTTTCATTTGTCTGATTAATCTGTGCATATTTTTAAATGAATTATTTTCACAAAAATGAATATCTGGACTTTTTAAGGATTTCATCATCTACCTTGAAATGCTTTTTTATTTTTAATTTTTTTTTCAAGTATCCCTGTGGGATGGTAGTGAAGAAAACCACAAGGAACTTAGACATTTTAAAGCTGCAGGGGAAGCAGCATTTCTGAATCTATAATGGGAAAGCAAAGAGAGGCCTCCTAGTTTTCTAGTTTGCTATGTGTAATTCTAAGGTTTATTAGGAAAAAAAAAAACTTCAGGAAATCTTTTTTTTTTTTGGCAAATGATATCTATAGCTTATTATTTATGACTCATTTTTTTTCAATTACATAGGTACTATTCTGCATTTTTAGAAAAGCCACTTTGATTATAAATATTAATTTAAGCACCCAGTTTCTCACTACTATAGCCTTTGTTTTTCAAAGATGATCATACCTGCTTTGAATTTCCTCAGAACATATTTTCAATGAAGTTTTGGGTGTAATGTCAAAGAAAATGAAGGATTCTTTCAATGAAATAACCTGTTTCTGTTTGTCATTTTGACATTATTTTTAAACAAACTTGTAATTGCTAGAGTTTCTTTTAGATATAATGAAGAGACGTAGAAATATGTGCTCAGTTGTCACAAGGGGAGAAAAAAACAAAATGAATAAAATGTTTGTCTTTTTAAAAATTTGAAAAGAAGTAATCCCAGAATATCCCAAACCTGCTCTTATTTTTGCTTTCACTAACATAATGGGATTTAATTGTACTGATCATTGAGAAGTTTTAGTTTAGATTTAATTTTCTTTGATAATTTATTCCTATTATGTGAAATGAACTAAATATAAACCTGAAGGCTGTTATGAGGGTTTAGATATATTTTAGTATTGAGGTATTCTCCATATATTATATAAAGAACACAAGTTAGAAACAGGTGAAATATTTCTGCTACATTATGCTTGCGAATGTAAGTTATCTAGCAATAAACTTGGCAAAATCAGACCATTTGAAAAATAATATAAAAACAATTTAGATGTTTGATAAACCTAAAGTATGGGTATTTTCTATTTCTCTGAAGAGAATTAAAATGGATGATAATGATAATATTTGATATCTAGCCTAATTGACTGATTATAGACACTAGAGAACAGAATGCAATGAACACGTTTAAATTTGTTTTGCTTTGAAAAAGGAGTAATAATTGTAATCATTTTCATTAAATATATGTTCTTACTAGGTAGCTGAATAAAAATATACTTATCATTAAAATATCTATATCTATTCCACTAGAAAGTAAGTTCCATGAGGATGAAGGTTTTTATTCACTGCCCTACTCTAACTCCTAGATCAGGGCCCATAATGCTCATTTATTAAACACATGCTGATGGGGCCTCCATTGTATGCAAGAACCTGTCCTAGATTCTGGATATACACCTGGCCATCCATGAACAAAACAGAGAGAACACACACACACACACACACACACACACACACACACACACCATACCCTCAAAAGAGTTGACATTCTAGTAGGAAAGATGGCAATGAACAAATATTTACAGTAAATGTACAGTAAAATGTACAGTAAGTCCTATGGTGATTAGTGCTAAAGAGAAACAATCGTGAAGAGGGATCATGATACAGGAGTTGCATTTGAAAGAAAGGGTGCTTCTGATATTAATCTAGTCACCCCAACTTTTGCATGCTTCTTGTTTACATGTTGTGTCTTTCACAACTGTCAGCCTATTTCAGTCTTTGAATCTATAGTATGTTTTCTGTTGAAACATATAGCTGCATCTTATTTTTTATCCTGACACCCACTGCCTTTTGATTGGATTCTTTAATCATTTAATATTTCATGTTACTATTTATATAGCTGGGTTTATATATGCCATTGTATTTTATTCTGTTTATTTTTTTAAGTTTTTATTTAAATTCCAGTTAGTCAACACACAATATAATATTGGTTTCAGGTGTACAATTTAGTGATTCAACACTTCCATATAATACCTGGTGCTCATCACAAGTGCATTCCTTCATCCCCATCACCTATTTCACCCATTCCCTGCCCACCTCCCCTGTGGTAACTATCCATTGTATTTTTGCTTACTAAATGTTTTACTTGTTTTTGTTTCTTTATTCCTTCTTTACTGGTTGAGTGAATATTTTCTAGTATAGCATTTTAACTACTTTAATGAATATATATATTTATGTAGTTAATGGTTACTCTATATATACTATATATACGTTACTGAATATAAATAAATGAATTTTAAATATAAATATAAATATACATATTATTACTCTAGGGCTCACCAGCTACATCTGAACTTGTTAGAATACTTCATATGTTTACTATTTTAATTTCAGTGAGATATGGAAATGTTACTCCTAGATAACTCTATTGCATCTTACCCATTTTTTGGTGCTATGTATTATTTTTAGACCTCTCTATGTATTACAAACCTGTTATTCTTCTGTTACTGTCTTCTAAAGAAGCTACAAGAAGAAAGGAAAGCAAGTGCATATTTATAGAGTTTGTTATATTAACTTTTTTATTTTCCATTTTTAGTCCTTCTCATTTGTTCCTGTGGATTTGAGTTACCATCCTTACTCTGATACAACTTCGCATCCACCTGCCTTTAAGATATTATCAAATATATTACACTTCTGTATGTCTTAGGCCCAACAAAAAATTTTATTTTATAATATAAAATATATACAATAAATATTTTTAAATGTTTATTTTTGCGTGTGAGAGAGAGACAGAGCATGATAGGGGGAGGTGCAGAGAGAGAGGGAGAAAGAGGATCCTAAGTGGGCTCCACACTGACGGCAGAGAGCTTGATGCTGAACTCAAACTCATGAACCCTGAGATCATGACCTGAGCCGAAGTCGGATGCTTAACCGAATGAGCCAACCAGGTGTCCCTATAATAAGAAACTTATATATATGAAACTCATGAGACAGAGTAAAATGATAGTTGATGTCAGCCACTAAATTTGGAGGTAGTTTATAATGCAAATAGCAATAGTGGATGACAAGATATGCAGGGGCTTGTAGATCCTATAAGGAATTTTTAAACGAAGGAGAAATAATGATGTATGGAGAAGGGATTTCTGGAGGGCCAAAACTAGAAACATGGAGAATAGCTAGGAGGATATCGAAGGTGAGGGATGTCCAGGTCGGAGATGTCAGTGGCTAGGACAATGGGATAGCAATGCGCATGGAGAGCAGTGCGTGGGTTTGAGATATATTTTTGAAGGCAAAACAGAGCTTTCTAACAAATTGAGTATGGATATTGAGAGAAAGGGCAGAATTGAGGATGGGAAATGAGATTTTGGCTCTAGCATCTGCACAGAACGTAGAAACATTCACTGAGAGAAGAGAGATTAAGTGCAGGTGAGGACTTAGTTCCATTTTGGAAAGTGTTCTCCATTTATTTATGTAGACCTGAATTTCCATCTAGTATAATTTTCCTAAGTGAAGAATTTTTTTAATATTTCTGATTGTGCAGGTTGCTGGAGTCAATGACCTTTAGCCTTTGGAAATTTCTTTCATATCATATTTGTGATAATTTTTTGAATATAAATTCTAAGTTGTTTGAGCATTTTATTTTTTATTTCTTTTTTTTAATGTTTATTTATTTTGGAAAAACAGAGAGCGTGAATAGGGGAGGGATAAGAGAGAGAGGGAGACACAGAATCTGAAGCAGGCTTCAGGCTCTGAGCTGTCACCACAGAGCCCGACGCAGGGCACGAACTCACAAACCGTAGTGATGACCTGAGCCGAAGTTGGATGCTTAACCAACTGAGCCACCCAGGCACCCCTTTATTTGTTATTTCTTTTATTTTTTAGTTTATTTATTTTGAGAGAGAGAGAGAGAGAGAGAGAGAGCGAGCAGGGGAGGGGCAGAGAGATAGGGAGAGAGAGAATCCCAAGCAGGCTCTGAGCTGTCAGCACAGAGCCTAATGCTGGGCTCAGTCTCGTGAACTGAACCATGAGATCATGACCTGAGCCAAAATCCAGAGTTAGAGGCTTAACTGACAGAGCTACCCAGGCATCCCTTGAACATTTTGAAAATATTATTTCTTTATCTTTTTGCTTTTGTTGTTTCTGATAAGAAGTGAACTATTTATTGTTTTTACCTTATATTCCTATATTTAATGTGTCCGTCATGTCTAGCTGCTTTCAAGATTTTTTTTCCTTTTTGCTTTTCAGCTTGATGAAAATATGTTTATCCTGGTGGGGGTTTACTGGCAAGCTTGATCTTTGAGTTGATATCTTCCTTCAACTTAGAAAATTCTCAGCCATTATCTCTACAGATATTTCTTCTGCGTCATGCTCTCTTTCTCTTCTTGGTCTGTGTTGCCATGTATGTTAGGTTGTTTGATGTGTTCCATAGATCATGGATGTGTGTGTTTGCTTCTGATTGGATAGTGTCTAATGAATTGTCTTCACCCTCATAGATTCTTTTCCATGCTACATTCAGTTTGCTGAAGATCCTATAAAAATTATTTTGATTTTTTATTTCTATTTATCTCCAGGATTTTTTGTTTCCAGGATTTGGTTCCTTTTCATATTGTTTACATAGTATTCCATAGAAATTTCCTTTTTGTTTTGCAAGTGGTGCACTTTTTCCCACTTGTTACTTTTACGTATTTCTAGTAACTTTTCTATAGTCCTTGTGTGATCATTTAACATCTGGCCATCTTTAAGTCTGGCTCTGTTGATTGTTTCTTTTTTCCTTTCTTGAAAATGAATTTCTTTGTTTTCTCATGTCCTGATAACTTTTTAAATATCCATACATTGTGTAAGAAAGAACAGTGGAGCATAAAGTGAATACTACTTATATCCTGGAAAATGCATGTCATTTTTCCAAAACTGTCATTTTGTCACTACAATCTGTAATTGAGGTAATCTGACTTTTGCCATTAGATTCAGTTCAGTACAGGGTCGAGTAAATTTGAGTGGAGGAGCAAAACCTCTCTCACATGTGAATGCTTTCCAGCCTTCCCATCAGACTTTGTTTGTTCTTCTAGCCTGGCTCTCAGGGAGGGTTCTATTAGCTTCCCTTCTTCTGCCCCAGGCAGCTGTTGTCTAATCATTAGTCTGAAGCCCCGAGTTCCTGGGGGTGGGTGGGGGAGTGGTTCTCAGTTACAGGTTCACTCAGACTTCAGCAGACCCAAAACACTTGTCCCTCTCTGGGGAGGCAGATCTGTCTTTGCTCTCTTGCCACTCACACAGCCACACACAACCACATACTTATTCAGGGTAAGGCCTGGAGTGCATATGGTGGTCTCCATTTTCCTGCTTTGCTCTTAGACTTGAACAGATCTGAGATGTCCGTGCCTCAGAGAGAGGTTTCTTTTGGCTCTCTTGTCCTGCCCCCAGCTGTTTTTAGTACACTAGGTGAAGGCCCACAAAAAAAGAATTGGCTGATGGGTATAGATGCTCCTTGATTTGGGGGCTTCTGGGATTCGAAACAGCCATGCCAGCCTACCTGTTGTCTTTAAATATCTGTGAAAAGTTTTGTTTTTCTGAACATTAATGACTATGTTCTCCTCTCCCTGTCCCTGTACCTATTCTTCTTCACAGATTTCACAAATTCAGCTCTCTGATAGGCTCTGAAAAATGATTATTTTGTAGATTGTATTACCTGTTCTTTTTATTAGTTATGTAAGTAAAATTCTCTTGTGACAGTGTCCTAAGTAGAAATGAAAAATACTTTTTGCGGTAAATGCAACCATGTAGTTTTTATTTATAGTGGTGCCCACTAAAAATGGAAAGTGTAAGACTAAACTCTGTTTTATGAAGGTAATTATTTAAGGTATTCACTAAATATTTTTCAAAGATACCAAGTTTCAGCAGTCCAAGGATTACATTTAGAATAATGATCTGGAAGAATAGACTGTATGTCTTTGAAACAATCTATTGTAAATATTATTTCTCTTGGACTTTTTGGGGATGGACAGCAGAAATTTGATGCCATTTTCTCAGGGTTCTACACGATGCATAGATAAGATTTAGAATGTTGTGTTTGATTCTATACTGCTACTTGGAGAGGAAATTTTATAGAATATTGTTGGTGATAGGATGTATGTATGCAAGGGGACTGAACATAAAGAGGCCTAGAAACCGTGCTATGAGGATCAATTAAGAGAACAAACCTGAGATATATTTTCTAAAATGAAGAAGAAAAATGTCTTTGTGTTTAAAATTCCGTCATGTGGAAGCCTCGAATTTATTGGTGCAAATCTGTAATAACGTCTTAATACATAAATGTTTCTTTAATGTTAGATTATTTCCTTAGAATAGATATTTGTAAACTAAATTATTTAGTGTAAACATGCCTAAACCCATGAGCTGAACTAAAAAATTATCCAGTAGAAAAGAAGAAACAATTTCTATTACCACCACCAGCATATGAGTATCTCTTCTACCACATCTTTACTTAGTTTTTAGTGTTTTTTTTTAATTCTTTGCCACATTGTTAGGTTTTAAAAATGCAAAAAAAAAAAAAAAAAAAAAAAAAAAAGAAAAGAAAAACCACTAGGCTTCTTGTAGGATACTTTGTAGAATTTACTATTTTCTCTTTTGCCTTTCTGTAGCCTCACTTTTTGTTGTTCTTATTTCAAATATGAATTTCTGGGGTTTTATGAGGTTACATTCAAAATTTCCTTGGAGAAAAATCAATGAATCACATCTTTTGGGATGCCAGAGCACAATTTGCTTCTCTTTCACTGCAGAGAACTTTGCCAAATCTATGGCTCCTTTCAAAGTTCTGCCAGAAGACCTTGTGGGTGGGGTCTGAAGGCTCTAATATAACACAGAACCAATGAGAAGCCTGTAAATGCCCTTCTCCATTCTCAAACGCAGATCTGCTTTATCACTTAGAACCTCTGAGTGGCTTCTGGATAGTTTCAAATGCTTGAATTTTGGATTGAGAGGGGAGAACCTAAAGGTTCTGAATGTATTTAAATTCTAAGGAAACACCAGGATTCACTAGGCAACTTCAAAGAATCTAGAACAGGTGGGATTACATTGCCTAGAGTTATTCTTGAAACAATATATTTTTTAGTCCAGAGGTCATTCGGCTATTTCTGAAGCTTTTCAGTTAGTGCATGTGGCCTGATGGCAGAGTGCCATAAGCATGGTTTCCAGGCAACAAAAACACTGTGAATTATTGGCCTTAGGATACCCATGAGGCTTGCTTCTCTTTTCCTACAAAGATTAGTCACAATCTTTTTATACTGAGCCTCAGGGACTCAAGGCATTTGCAAATGAATCTACGGATTATTGTGTATGGTTGGTTGTTAAAGTAAGACCTTCTCAAGAGGGTCTTTTGACCTGAGTGTTAACGTAAGGAGCATGTCTCCTGCTCTGTATCCCTTTGATTGAGAGTTACACTCAGGAGTAAAACCAAGATTTAAACAGCTTTCAGGTTACTACTCAATATAGTTTTTATAGGGAGAAGCCTCTGGCAGTCATGATACAGTTAAGATCTGATTTTCAATACTGAAATTATCTGTTAAACAATGGCCTGACTCAGAACTGACCCACTTAAAACTCAGGATCTTGAGACCCCAGTCCTGATTCCTAGCACTTGCGTCAATTGTGCAAAGTGCTCTCCTCTCTTTCTGACTCTAGGAATAACAAACAGGTGGCAAGGAACTTGGCTGAAGAGAGGGGACACAATGTCCTCTGCTTCTGACTGTTCTGCATTCGGCCCGGGTATGAATCTGCTTCCAAAGCAAAGCTGAACTCTGCTCCTGTCTACGTGGGTGGTTTTGGAAAAATAAAATATATCCAATAGTTCCTGCCAGGACTGAAGGAGTTGGGGGAGAATTGTATGGGGTAAAAATCCATTTATAGGGATATTCAGGGCCAGAATAAAACAAATAAAAGTGCATAATAGAGGTAAAACAAACAGTAGCAGTAGAGGAGAAAGGATCAGCTCACAGTTAAAGAGAGTGGGAGAGGGCTTAAGGGGACTGAGACAAAGTATACTGCCTTACAAGGGAAGGTAATTTATAGACTGAATATAAGCATCAAAGCCACAGAGTGTTGGATCTTTTGTGGTGGGGCAGGGTAAAGGGATGATCTTCTTGTCTTTCACCGGTAGCCTGCATGACTCAGGGTGGAAGGAGACTATCGTGAGTGTTCTACACAAGGCTGTGCTTCCTGCATTGAAACACTGTCTGCTCTAAACAAGTGTAACTTTTGTATTTATATTTTATGTGTAGTTTTTACAAACATTTATTAAGTAGTAGTATTTACAAAACAGTATACTAGGTATACTAGGCCCAGAGAATCCCAAAACATGTAGAAGAAGTAGAAGAAACGTGGATGTTCACAAATGAACAAACAAGAGGAGGCAAAAGAAATATTTTTAGTGTGGACTGCCTGTGTCAAGATTGGAGCTGGGAAAAAGTTAGAGAAATTCTCGCAAGCTTTAAAATCCTCTTCTCATGATGTGGTGTTCAAAAGTCCTGCCCCAGTTTGTGGAATGGAAAACAGGCATGATAGAAGCCACTTTTAATTCTAGATACATTTTTCTAAAATGAAAATGTTAGTCTTTTTTTTTTTTTTTTTGGCTAAGTTATTCCTACTGCTTATGTAAATGGTTTTATTTAGGAGGTATTATAAAAATATACCAATACATGTTTGTTTGGGATATTTATATTCTCATAGGTACTGATGTTAATGTATATTAACAAGAATGATTATAATTGGTTTTGTTCCGGAAAGAGCACTTTTCATGCCTTTAGCAATCCTGGTAGAGAATACTATCCTTAACTTCTAGATACCAAATTCTTTCCTACCCATTCAGAAGATGCTTCCAGAAGTCCATCTTCCTACCAACCACCCACTTCTTGTTTCCCCTTCTGAGAAAGTTGTTTGCATCCCTGAGCCAATGGTTTCTCACTGGTGTTTATCTTATGGTAGTAACACCATATTCCTTATTTTCCTTATTCCTTATTCCTTCTTTCTTCATCTCGGTCATTAAATCAGAGGACTGACAGCTTCACCTGGAATCCAAAGCCTACCACAAAATGACCCCACTAGACCTTTCCTTCTTTACCTTTCACCATTCCTCCAAATATTTTCTGTGGTCAAGTCTGATTTTCTACTCTTTGAACATATACTCGACCTTCCATTTATTTAGGGGTGTTTTCATACTGGATGATCACACATGCTCAAAATCAGTCTATTAGCTACAGTTTCCACTGCACATCCTTCTGGTTCTTCTTGTTTTGACCCAACATACTCTTGCCTGTACTTGTTGGCTGCCCAGCTGCTTGAAAAAGCCTGGTTAGCTTTGACCATCATGAGAATAGCATACCCTTGTCAAGAGAGACCCTTTGGAGGGCTTTCAACATTCCCATTCTTCAGGCATTTAAATGGTGCTGGGATTAAAGGCATCAGAGTGGCTTTAATTGATTAAGCATGGGTGGCTCAGTTGATTAAGCATCCAACTCTTGATACTGGCTCAGGTCATGATCTCACAGTCATGAGATCCAGAGTCTGCTTGGGATTTTCTCTCTCCTTCTCTCACTGTCCCTCCCTCTCTTTCTCTTTCTCTCTCTCAAAATAAATAAACATTAAAATGGTGCTGGGATTTTGCAGCACAGGAAGGGGAAAGATTGGACTGCCTCCTTGAGCCTTCTACCATATGTTTTTACTTAGGCCCCAAATTCATAAGATCACAAACTCATAAATAATCCCATCAGCTTCTGACTTTAAAACTCTGTATTGGTTCCCTAGGGCTGTTGTAACAAACTGGTTGCTTAAAACAACAGAAATTTAGACTCTCACAGTGCTGGAGGCCAGAGTCCAAAATCAAGGTGTTTGCAAGGCTGTACTGTCTCCAGGGGCTCTAGGGAACAGGTATTCCTTACCTCTCCTAGGTTCCAGTGGCTCCAGATGTTCCTTGGCTTGTGGCCACATCACTTCAACTTCTGTCTCTGTGGTCACATTGCCTCCTCTTCTACATATGTCTCTCCACTGTGTTTCTCTTATAAGGATGCTTATTATTGGCTTCAGGGCCCACTTAGATAATCCAGGCTAATCTTATCCCAGGATCCTTAACATAATTCTGGTCTTAAACTTCAAAGGACACACAAAGACTGGTTTTCCAGATGACTTACATTCACAGGTTCTTGTAATTTGGGAAGAGATAGAACTTTTTGGTAGGCACAGTTCAACCCACTACTATAAAATTTTTTCTTTTATACGAGGCTCAAAATTATTGGAAGGTCTCTAGAGGGGAAGCGGGCTACCCAGTGTCATAACAACCAGCTATATTTTTCTCTTTTCTTTATGAAGAGCACTTTACAAACTAAAACTACACTTCCTTCCTCCAACTACCTAAAAGAAGTCCTTGGGTATGTGAAGTAAAGCAAATTCTGATTTGCTGTGAAGGAAGGGTGGAATAAATATTAAATAAAGAGGCAGAATCAAAACAGGAGAAGACAAAGCCAAATTTTCAATCAGAAAGTCAAAAATTACATCAAATGTATAGAACAAGTTCATAACAAAATAAGAGAAGAGATGGAAAAATTAGCATCCAGGATAGTTACAATTATGGCAGGTTGAAGCATGGCATGGTCTGAGACACACAGGAATTTGTCCAAAAGCAGAAACCAGGACACTGGGATGCTTGGCATTTATTGTAGAGATGAGAACAACATCTTGAAAAACTATAGATTCATGGTCTGCATTGCCAGATAAAAAATTC